>NC_040018.1:26544107-26763072 GCF_000972845.2 Larimichthys crocea | reverse complement strand
CTTCTTCTTCTTCTTTGGCGTTTATTGGCAGTCCTTAATGTTGCATTCACTGCCATCTGCTGGACTTTACTTCTTTCTTATTTCCTCTTCTGCTGTATTCTTTGGATTAGTCCAGTTGAGACAAGAAGTCTCACAATGACTCTCCTCCCTTCCCTAGATTTTCCACATTCTACTAAACTCTACCACTATTCCTGCCTTCTGCAGCCCTGTACTCATCACTTCCCTCTCTCTTTCATATCTAGGACACGCTATAATCACTGTCTCCCTCTCCCCACAGCTACATCAACCAGTTGGATGTTTACCTATTATATTGAGTGTGCTATTTAATCTACTGTGCCCTATTCTCAGTCTGCTCATGGTCACCTGTTCCGCAAACAAACTCGTTTTCATTCCTCTTCAGTGAAAAATAGTGGTGTGCGATACTGCATATTTTGGTATCAATCAGATACCAAAATAAATAAATACGGGCCAGTATCGCCGATACTGATAGCGATACATATACTTTTCAATAAATAAGGTGGATGCGTCATTGAATTGCCCAAATCTCAATTAATTTTCATTTCATGTTTCATGATTCATGTTTCATTTTTTATTATTAAATAGTTAAAACCCAGGACAGAATTAGGACAAAGTTTATAATTAAATAGAAAATGCTTTATTATCATTTTTTTCTTCAGAAAAATCTTAAATAAAAAGTGCTCACAAACCAGTAAACAAATTAAAACAAACAAGTACTGTTGAGAAACTACTCTCTCCGTTTTTGTAGCTCCATGTTTCCTTTTGGATGGTTTCTTTTATATGTTCATATAAATTTGTAGCGCCATGTTTTATTTTGGATGGTTTTCTTTTATACGTTTATATAAATTTGTAGCTCCATGTTTTTCTCTTTGCAGAAACCGCAGCATTGCAAACAAGAGCGTAACTTAAAGTAAAGAATCGATTTCACCAGGCTAGTATCGATCCGATACCGACTTGGTATCGATAATATCGATATTTGGATCAATCCACCCACCACTAGTGAGAAATGCTGGCCGTCATTCAGCGAGAAAACCAACAGTCTCATGCTGGATGATGAGGCCACTCATAACACTCATATTTGAGTGAATTGTCATCACATTTTGAACAGACTCCTCGTGCTGTTCACTCCCAGGTTTTTGGCCCAGTTGAGACAATCAAATCACAGTCCAAAATCTGGCAGCCAAATACATTCATAAACCGCCTGATGCCCATTTGAGTCCCAAAGTGAAAACCCTTTATATCCTGATGAGGATGATCATGAGTTTATATCCGATAATAAGTGTTGGGCAAACAATGCCTGCATCATGGGCATGTCAACGTGCACAAAGCTAATGATACTATTGGTCACTCGTTGTTCTTAAGGACCTACAAGGTTAAATGCAAAGTTACTATATGTTCGGTCAAAGTGCAGTCTGAGATCTTTTGGCAACACTCCAGGCCTAGATGTAAAGGTCTGGAGTTCTGGACTTGTCTGCTACTGTGGGTCAGGACACAGTGTATTGTCTCATTTTCAGTCCTGTTAAAACTGTTGCAGAAAAGCATTTCTGGTTTTATTATGACTGTGGTTCTTCTTTATTTATTACCTTTTTTTGTGGTCATGTATGTACAAAGTATAGTCTTCTTATTATTAGCTAATCGTAATGGCTTCATACTTCTTCATACGTGCATAACAAATGGCCTATAAATAAATATTGCACTTTCAACCCCATGTCACAGTATGGGTTCAAATTCATTACATGTAAAGTATAGCTTTGATTTGTCATAAAACATGAAGTCATACACTGACAAGTGTAAATGTCCAAATGCTATCACAGTTGAGTTATAAAATACTGAGTTTAGTATGAATATAAATCAAGAAAAGCTGTTTGTTTATGAATAGGTGCCTATTTTAAATTATTGTCTTGATTCAATAATGTAGCTAAACTAATATTTTGGCACATAGGGAAGACTGTAGTTGAAGAAAGTATTACATTTATGTTGAATCTGTAAACTGTGGTTATTTTCAATTATTCTACTTTAATCTATGTCCACAGAGAGTAAACTGTATCTTAAAAATGCAATAAATTCTGATGCAGTGAACAATTTTAATTGAAACCACAAGATGGCAGTATATGCACACCGAAATCTTTAAACAGCCTCTACTCTCCTGGTACAAGTTTCGCAAGATTTAAAGGAGTTTTTTTTTTTTTACTCAGAAGCCCCCGAAATAGAAAATGGAGTTTCATTGTGGGAATAACATTTCCCTTACTGAGTCAGAGCCTTTAAGTTTTATCCTGACACTCATGGCCTTGGTAAAAGGCACAGAGGAGAGAGAAGTCAAGATGCCTTAGCAAATTATTAAGTGTTTGATAGAAAACAGACGTTTATTGAGATTATGACACAAGGTTGAATTGTGCTCATATTGACAACTGATATTCTATTTTTATGAATGAATACCTTTTTTATTTAGGCATCCTATGACAATGTTGTTTTAAATCACCTATGGCAATAAAGCAAAGAAAAAATCTGACTCATTACTACCACAGATACCACAGATACTGGATTTTCTGTATGTGGAGTGTTCAAATAACAGAGATCATTATCATCATCAATAGAAGAACATTTGAATTTCTATTTATTTGATATTTGTTTTTGTTTTTTTATTGTACATCCCTGTGGCAATCCTTTGACTGATTTGTGAGGGTAGATCTCGCATTGTCTGAGAGGATTAGCATGGCACGAAGCAAAAGGCTTGTATTTGGCTAGATGAAGAGTGTTAACACTGTGCTGGCAGCAATGCAGATAGCCTTTCGGGGGACTGAAGTAATACAAGTCTTTAAAGATAACAAGATTTAGAGGTTGGTTAGAGGAAGTAAAATTTGATTTCAGAGCTGAAGGGTTCATTCAGTTGTGGTATTTGAGTTCAAGTTTTGCCTTGAGAAGAAAATACATACAACATTTTCAATTTAAATCTATTTTCAGCATTTTACATATAAGCCATGCTTGTACAAACATGTGTATGGCAGTTTTGCTGATTGACATGATGATAGTGTAGCATAATTACACCAAATCACTGCTCCACTCGTAAAAGAAATGATGCTCAAAATGCTGTTGAACAAATTACATGAGCTGAGAGGGAGCTCAAATGAGTGACTTTTTGCCTGTTTGCCAAGTATATACTGTAGGCTTCTTGCTTTCATTGGTGGCATTAGTGTTTGCCTTTACCCTGGAGAACTCTCTTTGATACTGCATGGAAGTCTTGTGGGAGCAAATCATGTTTTGAGTAGAGCACATGAGAAGGATCTGACAAAGGTTTCTGTTTGTTGCATCATATGAGCTCATTGCTGTTCAGATTTCAGATTTTACTATAGCTTTAGGCTTACTTTTAAATTACCAAACAAAGAAAAAAAAAACCCTGTAGGTTTCTCCACCTAAATAAATAAGCCTGCATGAGAAGTAAAAGGCTTGTTGGGTCCTTAAAACACGAGTAGGGCAAAAATATATCTGAAAAATGAGTTATACATACAGTATATTGTAAAGTGATCCACACACTGATGTTTTATTAACCACGATCTGTGTGCAATTTAAAAAGACAGTGGTCATTCCAATTTAATTGTATGAACTGTGCATAATAGCAGGCTTATTAGGAGTCATATAAAATTGATTGACGCGCTCAGGAAAATGTATGTTTTGTCTTGTTAACCATGAAATACCAAAATGGGGGCAGCAGTAGCTCCGTCCATAGGGATTTGGCTAGGGAACTGGAGGGTGACTGGTTCAAGTCCAGCATGGACAAAGTATGATGGGTGGATTGGTACCTGGAGAGGTGCCTGTTCACCTCCTGGGCACTGCTGAGGTGCCCTTGAGCAAGGTACCTAACCCCCTTACTGTGTATGGTTGTATTTCAGGCCTATATAATGTAAAGACTTGAGTGAAAAAATGATTTCCCCTCTAGGAATCAATAATGTATCCATCCTTCCATGCATTATCTATAACACCGTATCCTCATTAGGGTCACGGTGGGGGCTGGAGCCTATCCCAGCTGACTTTGGGCGAGAGGTGCACTCTGGACAAGTCTCAAGCTTATTGCAGGGCACATAGAGACAAACAACCATTCACACTCGCATTCACACCTAAAGGAAATTTAGAGTCACCAATTAACCTGTTACGGTCACGTCTTTGGACTGTGGGATGAAGCCAGAGTTCAAACCAGGAACCTAACCACCCTAAAGCATTTGAATCATTTTAAGTGTAGATTGACCTTTAAAATTCAGGATGCCTTTGTGTTTTTTACATGAGAGTCTTTCATAACTCCATTACTATTACTGTATTTTGAAGAAAACATTTGTTTTTGGCATCTTTGCATGGTTGTTAATTTGTATTCATTAAAAATGTGCCCCGTGGGTTACATCTACATTGTTAAGTTGTAAGGCTGTTGGAGCTACTGTTTGTATAACTTTCCAGCATGACATAAATTACTTCATAAAAACTGCATTCACTAATGCAGGGATGGCCAAAGTACGGCCCGGGAGCCAATTACGGCACGCGATCAGGTTTCATGCGGCCTGAAGCTTCATTTTTATAATATATTATTTATGGCCTGCTAGGATTGTCACATGCTGCATGGCTGGAAGATTTGGCTTTCTTGGTTGACATAACGAAGCATTTGAACCTTTAAGGATATAACTGCTCGTGTTATATATCTGTAGATGTGACACAAAATATTACTTTCTGAAGAGCAAGAGTGACACATTTTAAACTTAAACGTTAACAGACTTTGCATTACTCATAATAAGTCATGTTTAGAATGAACATGATCTTAAGATTTGTATTAACTTCATGCAAGTTTAATGTGTTTCATACAATTCATTCTTTGTTATCTGACTCCAGATGTGAAAGAAAGGAAGAACTGGTTTTTAGATTCGTTCACGCCTGATTGGCTTACATTTGATGAAATTTCCATTAAAAAAAAAAAAAAATGTGACAATGAAAACAAAAATGTTACAGAACAGTACATTTGTATGTAATTTTTATTGGTATTTTTTTCATTTTAAAAATATTAGTATTGGTATCTTCACATTGTCAAATCTGTCCTTATTTATAAAAAGTTTGGGCACCCCTCCACGGTAAATCAGGCTACATAAACCATCGCACCTACGGGAGACCCAGAACAAACAAAACGAACAACCCTAAAGTGAAGCAAGACTGATTGACAGCTCAAAGAAGCCAATCAGATGCATTCTCAACTGTAAACAGAAGGGGCTGCACCAATGAGGAGCCTCCGTTTGTGGTCGAGTGGATGCGATTGGTTGGATTAAACGAGCGGAGCTGACGTTATTATTGCGCGGGCCTGTCAAAAAAAAGAAAAAAAAAGAAATCTGCCCCATAAAATTTTCAACGTTTCAGAAACTTTTTGTATTAACTTTAATGTTTTAACTTTCAGTTACGGAGCGGATACCATTTGTCAGTCGTGGAAGTTGTTTTTGTTTTTGTTGTCTTGCCGCATGCCTTCTCTCTTAAGCGGGAACTAAAGAGTTAGGTTAGGCGACAGCCCGCAAATTGGATTAGCGCTAAGTAAAGCCACCGTTGAATGATAGTTTAAGGTTAGCGACGAGCTGCTGGGGAGTGACGACTGCAAAATACACGTATGGACATCTCCCTGTAAACTGTATTGTAGACTCGAATGGTAAATGTAATGGTAGACCATTTACGCATCCGTCACTAGTTTAAGGTGTGTGTGTGTGTGTGCTAGAGTCATATACATTACGAGGGTGACGTCTTTAGCAGCTATCACCTCGTGTAGGTGTCATTAAGTTTTGACAACATGGACAGCTACAGTCAGCGGTTTGAATCCAAACCTCAAAAGAAGAAGGGCTCTTCCCACTACGGCACGTCAGGTTACGATGAAGGAGAGAGGAAACCAAAGTTTGTGAGTATGACAGTCTTAACTTCACAGAAACAGTTGTGTTTTTTTTTGTTGTATTCTTTTATTTAAAATTATGCACAAAACAATACACTAAAAACATAACAAAAAACACAACAACCAAGGATCAATTAGTGTCTCAGCAAACACACAAACCCAAAGATATACTACACAAATGGACAACCCACCAAACTAATACCAGAATAAGGGGGACAAAGTTTCCTCCACAAAACAACAAAAAAAACACAATGCATACAAAGCTTCTTACTGTTACCAATTTATCTGTCTGACCATCCAAAGTGGGAAATGACAGGGGCCCACAAAACCAAAAACAAATCCAGTTTTACATGAAGTTTTGCAGTTATCTTTTAACACGTGTCAAAATTAGTACATTAACTGTCTGGTCTCTGATATACGGAAGCCCCAGAGGGTCATACATACATACATTTTATTCCACCCGTTTTCCCGTGATAACGAGATAATTAATTCAAGATCTCGAGAAAACAAAACGATAGTCTAGTGTGTTAAATCATTGCAGGAAACATTATTTAGTGTAGCAATGTCAGAGGAGCAGGAGAATATCGATCACCGCATCACACATCTCTTCAATCCAGGCCTGACACGGGCTGAAATAGCTTTATGCCTTGCTATAGATGATGTACACATTAGTGTGTGTCATCTAAAAAAAAAAGAAGGCTTCAGCTTTATCGGAGGTGCAATCTAACTGAGCCTGATGTCGTCATAAAGACCCTGAAAATCGAAACTGACTATCTGTATTTCAAACTCCGTAATTGTCTGAAATGTTGTTGAGTTTTGAGACAAAACAAGAACAAATACAAAATACACTAAAGGTGTCTAAAGGTGTGTCTCGTTATCACGGGAAAACGGATGGAATAAAATGTATGTATGTATGTATGACCCTTTAGGGCTTCCGTACTGACAGACACAGGAAAGTACAAACCCACAAAGAAAATAGAGCTTCAAAAACTTTTTTTTTCCATTTATTATGATGTATGTGGAAGTGACCATGGCTTGATTTACTCTATTATCTTACATGCTGTGTGTTCAGCTTGATCACAGCTACAGAAATGGAGGCACACAGCTCAGTCAGAGCAGTATAACATTGATGGAGATGTGTTTATGTGCTCGTGTAATGCGCCTTCACACAATCTCTGTCACAGTTCAGAAATCTGACACACATGAATAGAGTTTTCTTTGTGAACACTGACCTTGACTTTGCTTTGCATGTTGGAAATCAAAAGGTTAAAATTAGCACACTAATCCACGTACTGCTTACTACTACAGACCAACCGACGTTGTGTCTGCGTGGTGGTTGTTTGCTGTACTCTCCTGGGAGATAAAGGCTGCATAAACCATTACTAGGTTTCTTAGTAAGTAGTCTGCAGTGTACTGACGACGGTCACGTATACCGCTTTCAGACAGGAGACTGGTAAATGATACAGATCCACTTAATGCACCCTCAACCTGCATTTGACCCCATTCTTATGAGAGTGCTATTACACCTTAACTCCTTGTTGCCGCTCTTCAGAGATTTTAGTCTACAGTTGTAGTTGAGGTCCGTACGGGAATATTTATTTCAGTCCAGACTTATTATCCACTCCCACTGATGAGCTGCTAAATCTCTTAGATTTACTATGCTTAACAGAAACACCTGTTCACCTACTAAGATTAGCTGTTTGGAAGCAGGTTTCCAATGTCAGATTGCTTGATTTGTGTTCAGCCGTTCAGAATCGCTGCCAATGTGAATTTAAGCCTCATCATTGCACTGCAGCTGTCAGAAAGGCATAATTTGAATACTGTGTATATTTATAGTGTATAAGAATTTAACAATATGATATTCAATTTAGCAATATGAAGGAATCGTTTGGACTCTGGTAACTTGTGATGGCCCTTTGTAATCATTTTTACCCTGACTATAGAGCTTTTGCGTCCTATAACAGAGGAATGAATGAATCAGGACCGTTCACATAGGTTGTCATTTTTTAACATCACAATGACCACCTGTTATCTCCCGACTATGACGACGGTGGAGCCATCTCCTTGACAACTGAGCAATGGTTAAGCAATAGCTTTTTTTTTTGCCCTTTCAAGCTTTATTTGATAGAGACAGCTGAAGAGTGACAGGAATGTGGGGAGAGAGAGAGACGGGGAATGAGATGCGGGAAGGAGCCACGGGTCGGATTCGAACCCTGGGTTTCCGCAGCAGGGACTGAGCCACATGGGGCGGCTGCTCTACCAACCAAGCTTTTACTGTGAAGAGCGTGGGAAATGTTGTATTTTCACTGAAAATACAAGATTTTTTGTGTGTGTGTTATGTTGTTTACCTACTCATGGCTGCAGCTTTTCACGGTTGTCTGAAAGAGTTAAAAGCAAAGCGCTTACATGAGCACAGTTTTACTCCGGCTGACAAAGGTGTTAGTTATTGTTCCTCTCCTCCTTAATATACTTAACAAAAAGCTAAGTACGCAGGGGCCATCATGCCTCAGCCTTGAATTTCTAGCTCTTCTCACAATTGTGTTCTGTTTATTTGTCAGAAATTCACAGCAAAAGAACATCTTTTTACTTATTCCCACTAAAAGCTGCATACATGTACCTGTGATGATACAGTCTTGACACCTTAAGTCCATCTCCCTCCTCGTCTAATAGCATTTATGACACCCAGACAGTTATTAGAACTAATTAGTGGAAAACATTGTAAATAGTTCTCGCAGTGAACAGCATTGTTTTATTAACTGTCATCTCAATAGGTGGCACTGTAATACCATATTTACTGTAATTGGTAGAAAGTCGATTTGCCTCTAAAGGCTACATGATGTGTGGAGGCTTTTTTTCTTTTTCAGGCAGAGCATTATAAGCCTGAAGAAAGAAATGGAACACAAGTCTTCTTAATGAAACGTGTTAATGTTTTTGGTCAAGAAAAAGTGAGATGGACTGCTTCTTTGTTGCATTCAAAATCACTTGGGTGTCAGTTAAAGCTCTGAAGAGGTTTTATGGTCTCATTAGTGCAACAGATCTTGAATGTCTTTTTGTATATCATTAATTTATGGGTTTCCTTTAGTCTTAATGGCCAATGTTACTGTACTGTTACGTCATTTCTTAAATGAGTAACTGCATACTTGAGCCATTCATTCACCTTTCTTTTAACCTTAAGGATAAGAAACAAAATGCCAGTAGTGTTAGCAAGATATCTTTTTATTTTAGAGCTGAAATGTAACATTGAAATCAATGTGATACATGAAAATCTGGCTGGGGGAGAAAGAGCAGTGAGGTGGTGCGGAAATGGAGATTAGATGAATCAATTAGTCAATGTACAGAAAATGAAATTTAAAAAAGAAACTCTTCACTAAATCTTGTGTGCAGGAAAAATCTTGTGGCACCATGTGTGTTAGATTCTGTCAGTGATTCAAGTCTAACCACACATGATCTCTCACACTTGTAAGCACACCTACAAATCCCCTCATAAATAACATGAGTGGATTCCTACACAAAAAAGTTATAGCAGAATTTCTGAATTAATAGACCACAGTTTTAAAAGTTAGCTTTTTTAGTATAATTAAGGTGGCACAGTTCTGCCTATTTTCCTTGTGATAAGTATTTGCAGCCCTTTGGGGCTTGTGCAATTGTTCCAGAGTCCTGAAATATAAAACTAAAGTGGAAGGAGAATTTAGCAGTGCATTTTCAAAATCTGATGTGTGCTGTCTGGGTTGTTTGGGTTGTTTTTAATATATGCTTTTTTTTCTGACCTCAATGAAGCATTCCCTTTCTGTGTTTACCTCTCTTTTCTGCTTTGAATTGCATGTGCAGTGTTTTACAAGTGGTGGTTCACTTGTCTCATTTAATTGAAAAAGATGTTATCGGAGTTTAATTAAATGAACAGGGCGATAGCGGAAACTAAAATGAATTCACTGACATTTACAAATTACTGTTGTCAGACCATCCTATTTTGTCCATTAAAACAAAGGATTTGCAATTATGAGATCTTGAAAAACACAAAGCATTGCTGGTAAACCAAAAGCCCTATAGCTTGCTTTCTGGCAGCCACAGTTTCATTTGCTGTTTTGTTTGCAATTGTGTTTCTTACAGGGGGCACTCGCCCGGCTTCTTTTTGGCGGACTCACTGTCCTATGCTGCTCTTAGCTCCCATCGGTGGCCTTCGTTTTCCACTCTCTTTGTCATTTTGGCCATTTTTGCTTGCTCTATTTGGAAGCCTTGGAAATGTACAATTGGACCCCCAGTGAGGCCTTGCTCCTGTCTGCACCCTTAATTCGGGACTACAGATGGGCACTAAGAGGTGGCATTGAATTATTACGGCTTGCTCATTTTAAGAACTGAAATTTCAAAAGGCTCCTGGGTAGGAGTATATTTCATTATCGATTTAAACTATGAATTATTTTTTCTATTAGGGTCGATCGAAATTTCCTAAAGCCCAAGGTGATGTCTTTAGATAATTTGTTTCGTCTGACCCACCGTTCAAAACCCAAATATGTTCAATTAACAATAAATCAGAGAAAAAAAACAGTCACACTGTTATTGGTATTTGAAAATCATTAACTGTCAATAGTGCTTATACAAGTGCTATGCTTTTTTTCGATTTGACATTAACATTTATTTTCATTCATGCAAACTGCTCACACTATGAATATATAGCAAAACAGTGTAAGATCTCAGCATGGCTTTTGCACCTAGCTGTGCACCATCTGCAGCCATGTCGTGTGTACACTGTCCTGTTGCGGCGTTTCCATCGCCCGCTGCTCCGACAGTGCAGTGCTATTGACAATTGCACTGCAAGCACCCTGGGGATACCACCTGTGGATTCCTTTTGTGAAATGCTGATTGTTTGTTGCTGTTAAGATGCAACAATGGGACTCAGTACTGTTCAGTACGAACTGAACATCTTGATGTTTGTTTTAGCCTGCATTATATTTCCCGCATATAAAAGGCACACGGTGAGTCTGCGAACAAGCTGCAATGACGTACGTAATTGCAGAAACTTTAGAGAGACTGCAACAGCTGGTACAAAAGGCTGCTTAGGCACAGGCAGCAAAATCTTGAATGTCATATTCAATAAATTATGAAGTTGGTGAAAAGGAACAAGAGCTGGCATAATGTCTATTCATTAATTTTATATTTGCCATTTTTGTGTTCCGTATCATTAATCCTACACGGTCAAAACAGGAGGACCAAGTCACTGTTGCATTTTATTATACCATTCTGGGTGTTCTCCTCTTTGCTTTAGCAAAACGGAAAAGCAAGGACCTGGATAACAAGCAGGAGTTAAATTGTTGAGGGATCGCGTCAAGAGAGAGGTTTTCTCATGCTTTTAGCTTGTCCGACCCCGCAACTTTAAGTGCTGTTTTGTCCTTTCAGTGTTCAGAAAGTTAGTTTCCTCTTAAAATCAATTTAGGTCAATGCTGAGTTATGTAAAAAAAAAAATTGTGAACACTGGCTTTTTCCTTGTAGCTGAAAAGCTTAATGATGATGTAAACCTGTGAGTCACAAACCCTATTGATCAAATAAATGTTTGTACAAGTGTGCAACAGTGATAGAGTAGGGCAGTGTTTCTCAAACTTTTTACAGCGCGTACCACCTCAGAATATATTCGGCTCACCAAGTACCACCAGTATAACGGACCTTCAAATAAGCCAACCTTATCCAGCTACATACAGTTAAAGGGTGGAGGTAGGGTGGAAAAAGAGTACTCCTCCTCGTTAACTAATCATGAATGTCTGTGCATGAACGTGATGTCACTATGAGCAGGGTGATATTGAAATAAAACATCACAGGATCTCATAGTTTAAGTATTTTCATTCAAATTCTTGTAGCACTGATGGTATTAAATGTTGGCGTACCACCAGTGACACTTGTACCACAGTTTGAGAACCAGCGGAGTAGAGAATGGTAAGAAGCTTTGAGAATAGACATAGAAATAAAATCCGGTATTTGGAAGTTGAGTCTTGTGTCTTCCATTTTCGCATATTCATTGTAGTTTTTCGTGTACTAGTAATTCACAGTATCTTGAATTTTGACCATTTTCTAGTCATGTAGTGAAGTGCATTTGGCTTTTTTTTTAACATCTCAAGTATGAATACAATCATTTAGGATTGTTAATATCTAATTGCTGATTCATCTTGGTTAGTTTTTGTTCTAAATATATGTATACTCTGGCATAGTTTGTCAAGATGTGGGCATGTGAGGTAAAAGTTTAAAAAGTTTAAAGTTTGAGTCCAATTAGTGTTTTTTTAGTTGTTAAGGTGCAAAATTATTCCTACATCAGGCATACGGTGGGTCATTTTAGCCTTATTCTCCGATGTCAGCTTTCAATCTGTTTCATTTGTAGCACATTTTGAACAAAAATATCTGATGTTAATCTTGGAACACTCATTAGGGGGATGGCTCTTGACAGGCTGACATATTTTATTCTAGGCGATTTTATATTAATTAAACACCAGTGGGTATTGATTAATTTTCTCCAAGGGCCTGTATGGCTTGCCGTTCAGCTTGAGAGTGACTTTTTTCTTATATATAGCATTTCATTCTGACCACATCTTGAAATTTCATGTTGTCTATTAACGTATTGACTTCTTATTCCTATTTAGGATTATTCCTTTGGGGTTTTTGACTCTGTTACACCTGTTCAAAGTACAGATGGCAACATCACACGGAGTCCTCTGAAAAACAAACAAATTTAAAAACTCTGTTAGAGCAGAAAAGGCAGCAACTTGCTCAGCAGGAGCTGAGGTAGCTGGTATGCACAGATGATAACAGGCTAACTGCCAATCTCCACTCTCCACTGCACAAGTGGATCCTTTATGAAGTAAATTACACACAGAGCTTGTTTAAAAAAAAAAGCACTTTTTAGGGAGCAGGTTTTGTTTAAATGACTAGTGTCATTGATGTCAGCTAACATGACACTTGGTTTAGACATTAAACTTGGCCTTAACAATCTGTAAACCCTACCCTGAAAACACTGGAATATGTATTTTGAGTGTAATGGTGAATAGACAAAACAACAGCAACATTTCAGTGTACTTACACTTTGAGCCCTCACTATATATTTCACTCCTAATGCAGCAAGAAAAATAAACAGCACAAATTATCTCTAAAAAAATTAGCAATTAGATGTGTTAATTTTCTCTAGGTTGTCGTATGTATCCTGATTTGTGTTTTCTGTTCCCCACCTGTAGCACTTACCCTTTAAAAACATCACAGATGATGTGGTAAGATTTTAGAAATTGGTCTGCTTTCTCCTCTCTTTGTCAGTCTCTGCAACATCTAACATCTCTTGACTAAAAATCATCTAATCGTCTTATGTATGTAATGTGATGTAATTGGTCTTCATTGCCAGCCTTTGGATTCTTTCACATCACAGAGCACAGACTGCTTTTCTCACTAATGTCTTTGTTGACTCTACATGTTATCTAAATAGTGCTTTGTTTAGCATATGTTTAACAGATGTTTGTTCACACAGTTCACGCTGATGGTATTGTTTTTTCTAACTCAGTAACAGGCTAATTGTTTTTGTTACTACGATCTGATTTTAATATACTCACGATCTAACACATCTTTTATGTTTCGTCTTAACTCAGCACCAAAACTACTGTGTACTTTTTTTCTTATTTTAATTGTGTTTTTCTCTGTTTTCTGTACAGCTGGACAGATTTGCCAGTATTCGGATTCCGGGAAGTAAAAAGGAGCGACCACCCATATCACACTCTAAACACAATGCTAATGATTGGTCCATTTCATCATCCACTTCACATCAGTTTGAGGAGCTTTCATCAAAGATCACTTCGGAAAAAGAGATCTTGGCTCTGTTTGAAAAGATGATGGTATGGAGTTTTTGTCATGGTACAATATCATCAAAAACAATCTTGCAGCTTGACATGCAAAGTGTACTTGTGATGCAAGGTGCTAAATATTTTAGAAGAGAAACTTTTGGGGCTGACTACCTCACATAACAACATTACATAGTTTCCAGAAACAGTGTCATGTTTTGGCGAAGAAGGCAAATGAATAATTAAGTGTAAGCTAAAATGTTAATGGTGAAAGAAGTAAATTATATGCTATGAGAAAAACCTGTTGCTTAAATCAAAAAAAAAAAAGAGAATTTGGGGAATTGATCGCTCTATTTTTCTTTTCTTTTCTTTTCTTTTCAGGAGGACATGAACTTGAGTGAAGAAAAAAAGACTCCTTTGAGAGACAAGGACCTCAACACAAAGAGAGAAATGGTCATCCAGTACGTTTTTACTGCATCTAAAACTGTAAGTTTTTCAGTTTTTTTCAGGATCATTTTACTTAATTAATTTGGCTGCCTAACATGTAATAGTTAAATTATTTAACATCTGGTTTATCTTTCTGCCATGTCTCACATGGGACATGGAGTGAGGAAATTTTTGATTTAATTTACTTATTAAATTGTCTATTCAAAAACAGGGTATATTGGATTACAAAGCAGTGCAATCTCATTTGTCTTGCCATCACTATTTCACTATTAAGAGATGTAGTTACACCTGCACTGGGACCCATTTGTAAAACTACACAAAAACTGTATTGAGGATGGGAATATTTAACAGATTCATCATTCAAATTCTTATCCATTAGCATGTGGCCGACCCCATTAAAATAAATTTGTCCAGAGAGCATCTCTTTTTCTTCTGTTCTCTGCAGTCATGATCTCTTTCTCCATCTGTCTCTGATTTCCATACTCTGTTCCAAAAGGTGATCAAAAAATCTATTTGTCTTTTAATAATTTCACTTGCTTTGGATGATAGTACATCAAAACACAAATGGTTGAGATTTGGTATTCACTGAGTGCTGGAAGATAATTGATTACATTTTGTATATGTGAGTTTTCAATCATGGTTGATTGGTCCTCCTTCAGAGTTTTAGCAATGAGCCCTAAGCTTTTCCTTTACTCCTTCGCAAAGCACAGACAGATCTTGATAGAGGGTGATAAAACTGTCAGTGTACAGAGGAAAACGATTAAATCTACAAAGAAATGGAAACTATGGATCATTCTTTCTCTCACAGACCAAAAAAGTCTATGCTTTACATTGATTTCTCTTACCCTTAAGAATAGAATCCAATTGAAAGACCACAGTTTGAAGGTGATACTCCATTACATATCTACCCCAGAGCATATTTGTAGTTAATATGGCTTCAGTCGGTGATACTTAGTTTGAATAATAATGAAAACAGCATACCTGGGGTGTTTTGTTGTTGATTTCATATTAACAGAAACTTGAGAGTAACCCCTTTCAGGGGGCAGATCCTAACTTAAATCAACTGTTGTAACAAATAGGCAAACATTAATCGATGCTTGAGTTACCTCACATTGCATTGCTGACAGCAGATTTTCTTTTACATGTTTGTTTTTTCTCAAAGGTTTTCTGGTAAGCAGGTTGGCACAGTGTCTTGCAAAGAAGCGTTGTGTTTATTATATTTGCTTTAGCCAGACATCTCTTCAAAGTTGCCTCAGGCTGTCCATCTCTAGTTACCATTGGGAGCAGCCTGTATATATGCTTGCCTTTGTTTACCTGCATGGCAAAAATAATGTGGCCACTGGCCAAAATGCAACAAATTAAAATCTTTCAAAACAGTTTTATGAAATGCTACAAAAGAGAACTAAAGAGAACGGTTGTGAAGCATGTTGACATATGGTATTTCTCTCATGTCCATTAAGTTAAAATTGAGTTAAAATATTATGACAGTTGATGTAAAATGCTCAGCAGGCTGGATTTTAATTCAGTTTTATATCAATTACAAAACCATGACACGGCCAATTTATGATTATTATTTTCTGTGGCTGGCCAGGCTCTCGTGTAATAATTTGCCTTCTTAATACCAGGTCCATGAGCAATAATACTCTAAAGGTTATGCTATACTGTAGTGAAAGGTGGATGAAGCTATTTAATGTACGCTTTTGTTACAGACTAATCAGTTGTTAAGTGTTGTTTTGTTATGTGGGGCTTTTTAAATTCTTTTTCTGTTAACAGTCTAATTTCTCTGACTAGAGTCAAGGCAGGTTTCCTTTCCCCATGAAAAAACTGCAATAAGGGAAAGCGATTTCCTGACACACCCATCGCAACCACATAAGGCTTTGCTAATTTATTAACCCCTTAATATTACATCCTAAATTGATGTGAAGTGAGGTTCTGCATTGTGATTTTGGTAGAAAGCTTTGTAGAGAAACTATGGTCATTTTTTTTTTTTTTTTTTTTTTTTCACACAAAATAATTCTTAACCTTTTCCAGTGAGTGCCTTGTGTAGCTGTAGATAAGATGACCATTCTACTTCTTTTTGGAGAACACAATGTTGATTTTTCTGCAGCCCCCCTGCTGTGTAGGAACAGGCATTTTACTTAGTGAAAGAATTTTCAGAAATGTCTCTCCCTCTGTCTTTGTGGTGTAGTATATATTTAAAATCAGTAAAATGGGGTACACAGTCAGTTAGAATCCAGTAAAGTCAGTTAAGATCCATTAAAAAAGGAAGTTAGGAGGTAATAAAATCCAATAAAAGGGAGGTGTTCAGTGTTCTTATTTGCAAAGATGGCACAATACTCACAAAAAGGGTTATTGGTTGCTGTAATTATTCTCCTGTACACACAGACCAGGCATTGCTTTGATTAGTGTTGGGTTGTCTGGTGGTGTGCAGGAGTATGGGTGTGTTTATTTGTGCCTCAGAACATAACCACAGCGCCCTAAACAGACTACCGCATTTAAATGGGAGGACTGGTATTTTTTCCGCAATGTTTGTACAGCCTAATGCAGATCCAATGGAATCGATAAGGATCAAACCACAGTATTTAAAGTGGGTATCTTCCAAACTTTCTTTTTTGTTCATAGTCTCATGTGATCCAGCCATACTGTGGAGCTCATTTCACTCATGACTTTCTCAGGATAAATTGCTAGCAACCCTCAGAGACCTTTAATCAACTAGTATTAGAAAACATGAGACTGAGGCTCACTGTGCCAACATTGATCAAGCATAAATTGTGGTCTGCTGGTTTCCAAATTCCAATTGTGGCTAAGACCTCAATTAAAGTGATTGATTGTTAAAGAAGCCGATCATTAAAAGAGAAACCAATGCCCAAGTAGATAAATGTACATTATACATGTACAATGTAAACAGAGCATGTTGAACACTGAGTAATTACACATCACTTTACGTAGATACAGTCATACAGCAAGGCTAAGTTATAGCAGCTGTGTTTTTTTTTCTTTTTTTAATTTAACCCAGTAAGCCTTTTTGAATTAGTTCTTTTTAATATACAGTCATAGATTATTTTGTTTTTAAATTAGAGAAAACATACTTACAAATATATTTTTATCTGAAGCTGAAAAAATCTCATCATAAATATTTACATGGTCTTGATTTGAACATATTTGCAAGTCAGATGAATTCACAACTGATTGACACTCACCAGTTGAGGGTACTTTATCGAACCTTAGTATATTACATCATAATTTGGATGCACCAGAAGTAGTGGCATTGAACGCTATAGGAATTGTGCTGTTTCTGTCAACTTCAGGTTCAGCATAATGCTTAGGTAATGTTGGCAGAGAGACAAAACCTGTATCACTTGTCGCAGATTGGGCGTAGGTGGCAGTTGTTATCATTCCTGGTCGCTATCTCTGTATCCTGTCCCCAGTGTCCAATCTAGCTGAGGAGAGGGGGAGGGCCTCAGAACTTTTGCTGTGCAGAGTAAGGGCTCTGAGAGTCTGTGTGCAATAAGGCAGAGATATGGAGGCATTGTGACCACACTCTAACCTAACTGTCCCATTGGGAACAGAGGAGGAGGACTCCAAGGGAAAGGGCAGCAAAGATAGGGAAGCAGTGGGAGAAGAAAGTTGCTTCATTATCATAATTGTTGTTGGCACAGTTACGTGAGAAAGAAGTGGAAATCCCTGTGGGTGAATGAATAGATAGGATTTCTCCCACAGGGTTGCGGGTGGATGTAATGAGAGGACAGTCATGTGTTAAGATTGATACCTGTTAAAGTTAAACTTGACCTCATTGCTGTTGACCACACACCACACTGTGCTGGTGTACTGGAAGGTTTTTGTTCTACCCTTGTAAATTTATTTTAATGGGGCCGGCCAATTACATTGCAGATCTGCTTGATTATGCTATATACAAACAATTCACACATTGTGTATATATATATATATATTGATCAGAATATTAGGAAAATATAGTTAATAGCATGGTATTCATATTGAGTTGAAAAATGTCCTCCGTTGGAAGAGGCAGAGGGGTCACATGGACGGTCACTGTTGCAAATTATGTGGATCTGGTCAGGGTTGCAGGTGGGTCCAGTCCACAGCTACTCTGATGCCAGCAGTGTGCAAACAGGCTGTCACTAATGCCTTTAGCGAGAAAGGCTCAGCCAGACGTGCCTGTTGCTGCCATGAGCAGCACTCATGGTTCTCTGATTACTAAAGACCTAAGCGATCCTGAGAAACAAACAGGATGGCCATCATGATGTCTCTCCAGGACAGGAGAGGCGTTTGACCACTGGGCCAGAAGAGCCAAAGGGAGGGAGGCCAGTGTGCTGCCAGAGAGTGGGTGGAATTGGCCAAATTGCCACAGCTGTACCAGTTACTCCAACAGAGCAAGAGACATACGAGACATGAGTTGGCCTAAGCTGAAAAAGAGTTGCAGTCATTTTAGCAATGATGATGACATCACTAGATTCATAGGACTTCTCTCTGATTGGCGTGTGAGTGCTTTGATATGTCTCATGGTGCTGAGGCAGAGCCTTGCTGGGATAAACCTACAGTGAAGTCCAGTGGAGGGTATAGCACATAACATATGCACTTACTATCACAGAAGAGTGTTTCAGTGCTGGCTACTTTTATATTTTTTGATCCTAATAAAATTGTTTTGATTAACAAGCTGCAGTTTGCTATGTGTGTAGATTTTATGTCCAACCTCCACTTCAAAACAATGCAAGCATGTTATATTTCCCCTGATTACACATCTGGTGGCTAAAACTTTCCATATACACCAAGCAGACGTTCATGGGCATAATGAATAGATGAGTTAAGGATTTATCTTATTTACATTGCGCTTTTTACAGCAGAGCTACTAAATGCATTGAAAACACACACAATGTTTCCAAGGTAACAGGCAGAATCCTCACAATGTAATTTAACAGTTTAAAATGTCCTATAACACTTTTGTATTTCTTGCCATTAAACAATTGTGCAAGGAACTATGCTACACAAAAGGAAGCTAGTGGCACTGGGATGTACTAGGGGCCGTACCTAGGATTAATATAGCACACATATTAAAAGACTGAATATAAAGTTTTCAGAGTAAGATTTTCACATTTATTTATTTATTTTATTATATATTCGGGAGCATATTATAGATTGATGCTTGAGGTGTCAGGGGAGAGACAGACTGGGCTTAGCTCCATTGTTTTGGCAGCCTGCATTGGTATGGGATTATTTATTCCTGCTAGTAGTGATGCAGACTGATTTCTGAGGCTTTTGATAAATCAAAAAAAACATACCCAACGATGTGTGACGTTTTGGCATTAGTGCAGCTTCTTGATAAACTAAATACGTGTAGGTTCAACTCTACACTGCCCTTCTGAAAGACACAGAAGCTTTAACTTTAAGTAAGCTTACTACGGACAACAAAAAAAAGGTACAGGCATTTCCACTAGTTTGGCAAGATGAATGCAGATTGCAATTTGACGGTTGCTGTCTTTTTCAAGTCTGATCAGATACATTTTAATTAGAAAGTTGACCATTTGTAAAGGCTTGGGGATTGGGGGGGATAGGTGACCTTTTATTCATGCAAGTATAAATAACGCTTGATTGACACCCCATATGGCTTCTTTTTGCATGTGATCAAATATTGTAGAAAATTGCAATGTGAGAGGTCATGGCTGTCTCTGCTAATTGTTGTGATTACTGTGTTGATGACTACATTCTGAACCAATATTAAAACAATTTTCGATTCCGTACACCAAATATGTGTTGGGGAAATGTGTAATTTTAGTGCGAAATATTTGAAAAACTAATTAAGAGACTTAACTTACTATCATATTAAAGACAACTGATAAATAAGACTTTGGGATTTAATTATTACTATTTGAAGGTCTTTATACTGGGAATTTAAACTTAAGAAATTGTTTTGAACTTTTCTGTGTTTATAAAGAAAATATTTTTCTGATAGAGTATAATCAAACAACAGTGTTTGGGGGGGGGGTCTGTTTTTGGCAAACCAGACAGTTGGAAGGTTGGAAGTGGTGATAAATCCACTTTTTAATCCCAAAAGATTAAAAAAACTCCAGGAGCATTTTCCACTCATGCTTTTAACTTGTGCATGATACTGGTGACATTGTATGAATCTATTTGGGGGTCTCCTTCCCCCTTCTCCTGGGGGTTAAATAGCAAAGGGCTACAAGCTACATGCTGCTTCAAAACTATGGCGGCTCTATAGCATCAGAAAGAACAGCCAGTAAAAAAGGCACACGACCAAGTAAATCTAGTGAATATTACCCATAGTGAACATAATTCCCAACATAAAGTGATTGGGTTGTTGGAGTAATGTTTGATATTAAATGTATTAAACATATTAGGCTCAAAGACAACATTTTGGTATCATGCGAACACTACATGTGAGGTAAAGGTGGGATCTATGCTTTTTCAAAGATATAGTTGCCATTAACAGATTTTGTATGTCACATATCACGATATTGGTTTGATGTTCACATTGTCAGTGAACTAATAATGACACAGAGTATTTTAAAGTTGGTTACCACTTTACTACCTTTTAAACTAAAGGCCAGATTCTACTTACATCACTCTCACATGTGCACCCAAAAGCAGACATACCCATGCTAAAGTATAGTTTTCATACTGTAACTCATGAGTCATATTAAAAATGACAGGTAGATATAATCATGACATATATATAGTATGTATATTCAATATACCTATCTCACACTATTGCGGTATACTTAATCTGCTGTGTTTGTGAATCAGAAAATTTACTGATTTGCTATTACGACGTAGAAGAAGTTTATTTGCCATTATTAGATGGTGAAGAGGCAGACAGGGAAGAAAATTAGGGAGAAGGGGGGTATTACATGCACTCATCAATCGGACTGGATTCTGACAATTTTCAGCTTGTTCACTTCTACATGCACATTATGCACAAACAGTGACTATTGTCACTGCCCCACAAACATGCCAAAACATGAAGCCTCCTCCACACACAGCTCACATGCTGTTGTGAAAACAGAACAATTGGTAGAAAAAATCCCCAAAACTCAAGTTTTTGGGTGACTCTGTAAAACATACTGCTGACATTTATAAAAATAAAAATATTTGTGTATAGGGTTAATTATAGGTCTTAGAAAAAAAGAATATCTGAATCGACAGGTTAGACTGAATCAGCCAAGAAACTTGCAATTGGCATCTCTACTTATATTCAGCTTTAATTAGATATAGATTAAATAGCCTAATTGATTCAAGCGACTGACTAGCGTTTGCATTCTGTGGCCAATTTTTTGGCTGGTAGGGGAAAACATTAATATACATTAACATACAATCTTGAAGACCAGAGGTTTTCAAAGTGGGAGGCTGTCCTCCCCAGAAGAGGTCCAAACAATATGAGGGGCAGTTCAGTGAATGGAAGTGAAAAATATTGCATTAGTTATTACATTAGTTATCAAAAGGAGATCACATAGACTTGTTTTGATAACTTTTTCCATGGCTGCACTAAAGATATTTCTTCTTCTTCCTCTCTTACTTCCAGGGTAGCTTGAGAAGCAGTCATCAGATATCTCCCCAGGAGTTCCTGGGAGAGCTGAAGTCAGGGGTGATGGACGAACGTCTGTTTGCCTGTCTAGACTCATTGCGAGTGTCCCTTACCAGCAACCCTGTCAGGTAGAGTACAATATTATTTTTTTGTTTAAATGCATTCACTATTGTTGCTTTTGTAATTCTCACAGTAATTCCGTGTTTCTCATAGTGAACACAGTGAAAGTGCCATTTTTTGATAAATATGTATATCTATCTATCGGTCTGTCTGTCTGTCTATCTATCTTTCTTCAAAATGAATGTAATTCTCATATAACATTAATATAAAGAAAAGAAAGGATTCAATCAAGACATTAAAATAGCAAAGTGAACAGAGCTGCAGCTCATACCGTGAAACTCTTAGGGTGCGGCTGTGAAAATCATTCCATTTTATTGCAAATGCTTCCTCCCGGAACGATACACCATAGTTTGCTCATTGGATTTATTCAGAATTGACTCTATTGGAGAGAACTTGTTTAAAGTGCTGAATTCTAGTTCAGGTCTTACAAAGCATAAAGCAGTGTGAGCAAACTTTTGATTGCTAACGAGTTGTTTCTTACTTCAATGCCCATTGGGAGTCTTAGTTGACTTAATACATTGTCTTGTGCGGTTTACTTTTTGTAATAATACATTCTTTTTTCAACATACTGTAGCTTCTCATTGCTTGTGCTGAACTTTTTACCAGGGGGAGTGTAATGTACATTCAAGCCTAGAGGTGCTCCAGCTGTTGGCTGTGTCAAAAATGAACAAGACTTCCAGAACTCTGGATGCCCATAGAACTTTTCCACCATTCTGTGCAGGCTGGTAATTTAAAGTGCGTAATGTGGCTGGGCACATTATCATAAATGTCTATGCAGTCTAATGTAATCCAGTAGGCCAGCAATAAGCAGTATCCTTTCAAGCATATAATATAATTCCACTATAATGCATTTTCAGTTATGGTGTTCCTAAAACTCATTTTTGTTCACATCTCCACCCAGGGCCTTTGTCCAGTTAATTGGCAGGTTTTGCATGCAGTCTGTATTCCTGTTATTTCTTTGTGGATTAAATACTTAAAAATAAGTTACAATAATGTAATTATCACATATTCGAACATTCACGCTGCCTTCGATAATAATCTCACTAGCAGTATAGTATATAGATAGTCTAGACTATCTTTACTTTAAAGACAATCCATCAATAATCTTTGGTTAAAAAAATCTAAATTAAACCGTGATAGGAATTGTGTCGCACAGTTAATTTCATTTGTTGCAGCACTCATTACAGTCCTAGTGACCATGTTCATATAAATCATGTCAAGTCATATACAGACATCTGAATTAAAAAATAAGAAGCAGCAAACAAACGTAAAGGGAAATAAGTAACTGAGAAATAAAAAAACGCACATTTTCCTCAAATATAAACATTCAATACACCACACACATTCCAATAGCTTCTTACATGTAACAAAATTTGTTTTCAGTAGGGAGGCTAGTCATGTGTCACAATACTTCATCAATGAAGTTATATTGTGTGTGTGTGTATATATATATTGTAACTTTGTTGCCAGTACAAAGTAAAGTTGACTTTGTGTCTAGAGGGTGGGGGTGTTCCTTTGGTGCTATCTAAGCCACATTGACAAGCAGATACCCAGCAGTCATGTCTTGGTTGTCTCCTCTCTTAGATTTAGATGGTTGCTTTGGGCTCTGTCTGAGGTTGGGGATTAGCAAGTTTGTTTCATATTATCATATACTCTGCTCGAACCATTTTAAAGGCAGTGGAAAACCTAACCTTAAACATTTAGTTTCTACTGACTCGGCACACACATGTTTACATCCATTTCCATAACTGATGTGATGGACATATAATTGGTATACAATACAGGCTTTGTACAGTCAGGAAAAACCTGGAAAATTTGTACCATTTGATATATAATACATATTTGCAGGCCTAAAATCCCAACATTGTTTGAATCCACTCATTTAATGTTAGAGCAGATCACTCGTGTAATGTTTTATTACGCATGGTCTCTGTTTGAGGTAATATGATTTCTACAGCTAGTATGCTACAGAAATGGAAATTTTAAAATATATGCCCTAAGTCGAAGAGACCATGACCTGGAAGATTCAAAATATAGACTGCACAAAAAACATGTTTTTTAAACATGGTAGGGGCAGTGAAGTAGCCACTTCCTCCTTTACCATTAGCCATGGTAAAAGATCAATGCACCAGGCTGCTGCTGCTACATTCAAAGGTACTGATGTGAAGACATTCACTGCTTTTTTTTTTCTTCTGCCGCCAGACAAATGTTGATTTTTGCATGATGCACCCAAACACAAATCTCTTGACTCCAGAAGTACTTGTAGCTAATTTACACTATTCTTGATAGAGTTGGACGTAAATGTATCAGGTGGAAAGTTGAACACAGACTCTCTAGTCTGTACTTGCCATTCTGTGATTGCCCTGCCTGTTCATCATGAAGATTTTATGACAGCAACTGGATGTAGCACAATCATGGTGCTGGTGGACCTAGAATGTGAGTGTGTCCGAAAGAGAATTGCTACTCTGGATGCATGTCAAATACTAAGTCCAGATGTAGGAAAAGGTGAACTACCAGTCATTTAAGGAGGTGAAAATCTGCTGTGTTGAACTGCTCTTCACTTTGAAAGTTGGGATATTTAGCAGCATTGCAAGAGAAATCACTGCCTTCCTCAGCATGTATCAACAGACCAACCTTTGCTGCCCTTCCTCTCTGAGGACACACTGAATGGTAAGGATAAACATATTAATTGTCATTGTTTTTTTTTTTATACATTGAATTATATCGTAACTACTTTTCTTGTCTTCGATTCTTAAACTTTTAATTCAGTAAGTAATATGTTATAAGTAGTAGTAAGTTAATGAAATATCATAAATCTGTCATATCAGGTGCCACGTGTAGTCAGAGACAAAAGCATTGTTGTCCATAACATGTAGTTCTCATTTACTGTATACATGATTGCTGAAAGAGTAGTTCCACCATAACAATGCGACAGCCATCCTTAAAGTTTTCAATTCTGTGACATTTAAAATAAAGATAACCTGCACCTCTTGTTTACTATATCTTTTTATTTTTTAAAGACATGTATTTAATGGTAATCTACTTTACGAGTGGGTGATATTCACTGATTGGGTTTGTTTGATTTAAATAAGAGTGCAATATACATTACCTATTGTTTGTGAATTTGAGTGATCAAACTGTGACACAAGATCCTTTCATTTAAATATTTGCAGGACTTGTGGGGGGATTTTCAAAGGAAAGATGCCTATGACAAGCCATATCCACACTGAAGCTCCTCCGTGTCTCCCCTCAATACAGTAATCAGCACAAGGACTCTTCTTAGATTGATATGGGGTCCACTTAGGTCAGGCCTAAAACATTTCAGAGGCAGAGACTGGCGATCAAGATGGATACTCCCTATTGTACTGCTTGAGAAGTTGTTGAAAGATTTGCCTAGACTAGTACATCACCTATTAATAAGAAGCATGCAGTATCATGTGCTAAGATGTAGAATGGAGCTGTGCACATCTCAAATGAGACTGTAATCTTGTACATACTACAGCTAACATGCAGATGAGGCGGTGTTTGATAATCTATTTGTAGAGTTTAGGGTTTTTTTTAGATCCACTTAGGCTTAATTCAGGGAAATTGACCCTGAAATGGATCCAGTGTACTACCTGTTATATGAGACTATAGGCAAAATCATGAGATGAGTGTGGGAGAAGATATTATTTGTCGTATCACATCCACAATCCAGTACTGAGAGAGGTTTTTATATCAACAAAGAATTGACCATCAGAAATCAGAAGGAGAAGTGTTCAGTCGCTTAGAGGCTCATAATTAACCATTTCAGTGCATAACAGTGGTAGAGATCACCAAAGAGTTGCTACTCTTGGCTGCAGGAGCCAGGTACCGTAGCTACCAGGATGAAGAAAAGAGAAAGAAAGGCCAACAAACTGTTGACCTGAAGGGAGACCCTCTTACAGATGAGGCTGGATCATTTGAAAAACAAGAGGGCTGGGGTGGAGGCTGACATTTGCACCTTTGAGAAATCAGCAGGTTAATACACTCAAAATGCAGAAGCTACAAGAAAACTGACCTTCATCACCAAATCCAGCAGTTTCTCGTCAGTGTTAATTGGAGGGATAGTTTTAAAATCTTCCAGGTCTGTAATCATCTGCCTGACACTGCTATAGTGTTAGTGTTACTAGATAAAAATGTATATTAAATTACTTATTTATTATTTTTTCTTCCAATCATTATTGTCTCCCACTCATTTATGTTATCTTACTCACGTATCAATGTTAATTAAAGAAGTTATTCTTTGTTCAAACCATATAGCTTGTTATCTATTTTATTTAAGACATTGTGGTTAATTGTAAGCTCACAGATATTTCACAGAATGCATGGTCATTGAACTTTGCGTTGAAGAGTCATCATAGTTATTGGTAAAAATGTGGATGAACCCAAACTGAAGATCACATTTCCTTTCTGCAGTCTACACAATTCCTTCTCTTGTGAAATACTTATTTTTTTCACAGCTGATTGAGGATGACTGTAGTCTTGCATCATCTAATGGACTCTCTCCTAGTATTTTATTCCTGATCTGTTTCTGCTTGTAGTGTGGTGTGCTTCTGAACCATAGGCTATTGTCTACACCGATGATTGGTCACATTTTTCATATGAGATGCAATATTTAGAGCTGAACTGACCATACAAGTTTATTCTGATCAATTAAAAGTTGCGTAATTGCATGCATTAACACCTCAAGTAAAACAATATAATTATTTATTAAAAAATAGCATTGCACAACATGGTGTGTGATTATTATTGAGCAAAGTTCTGAAGCAAGTATGCATTACCTGTTTACATCTCTTCCTCTTTGTTTACCTCTAAATAGTTCACCATCAGTGAATTAAAATGAGCTTACTTATATGTTGTTAACACATTTGGACTGTCTCATTTCGTGGAACTAAGAAAGTCCAAGTGATCCCATGGCTAATGAATTCCTATTTCTAGGCTCATCTTTTTGATTTCACATGTGAATAGCACTCAAGCCCACCACTGCTTTCTCCCACCTACTTACAAAGTAGTGCATGAGTGATCGCACATGGCTGTAGGAGTAAAAAAACAACTCTATCAAGAGAAAATTAGTGTTAATATCATGAATAATCCACTTCGAGCCCCACTTTTCTTTTGATTAGAATCCATGACATGAACAAAGATTTAAACACTACAAAAGACTGATGTTCTAACTATGACTGGACTGTTCAAAATATGTTGTTAAAAATATTCCCAAAATAAAAACTAAAACTCTCTAGATTAGGTACATTGCATAGAGGGATAAAACATGCTGGAAAGACATCAAGTCTTATAAAAGAGAAGTGATGACAATAAGCAATAAGCCTGCATTAAATAAAGGTTGTCTACATTGGAGGAACCACATGGTAGGTTACCACACCATTATCTGTCACTGGAAACCCAAATCCACAATAGCCTCTCTTTGCTCTATGTTAATCTCTTCTCTTAGGCCGCTGGAGCCAACTGTAGCTTACAATTGCAGCTACCGAACTCACTCATGAATGAGAACTGCTACCCAGAAATGAAATATTTTTACACCTATATTCATCTTCTGAATTAAAATTTCTCCCGAAACTAAGACTAGATTGTCTTGTAAACTCACTGCAAAACACATTTACTTAAAAAGCAACAGCGACAAAATAAAACTCATTAAAACTGTCTTTGTTCGTCTTTCCAATGTTTAGACAATCATCAGGAAAATGTAGAATTTAGACACAGACATTTAATAAAGTCAGGTTCATGTAATGACATAGTTTGGCTTGACCATAGATCTACCTTGGCTAGAAACAGTGGGCAGTGGTAACAACTATCTAATTGGCCCATTACAAGCCTGCATTACAAGCACAGGTTTTGGGATTGATTTGGCAGTAAAGATATTTTGTGTGCCACTGTTTTTGGATGCTGATCACTGTCACACTATTTTAGCAAACTATTCAGTCCATCCAATATCAAGTGGTTGCATTCTGCTAGTGCACTGGCAAACAGATGCTCCCTGATCAGATTCTTTGGACCAGACCGACTTAGTGGTATTTTTGATAATTCCTACAGTTCCAGTGTCTCCCTGTGACTTTTCCCTCTGACCCCTTTATACCTAACCCAACACAGCTATTCACTAGGTCCCTCTCCCTTTTTGTGAAGAGGCCACAGGACTAGCAAGGCTGCGGGATGTAATTGTATTAAATGGAGTTGATAAATGGATCTGACAAACAAGTGGAAATTGGTTTTTGATATTATATTAAAACGGACCTTCGGGTTTAAGGCCACAGATTCATTTTTTTCCAGTTTAGCTATGAAGCAGGGTAAAGTTTAGTATCCCTCTTCCTTACACCAATGTTTTTAATAAACCTTAGATGTTCTTCCTGTCTCTCATACGCCTGCTACCCATGTACTCCATACAAAGATCTCCTTGATTTATCATACTCAAACTGTTATCATAAGTACAAAATGTACAAATGAATACCCTTCCTCTTTTTTATTATGAAATTATAAACTGAGTGACTACTTAATTAGGGATCGCTATAAATTAGCAAATATTTAAAGATAATGATGCTCCGTTTTGATTAACACTGCCGTATAAATGTAACTATATTTTTTATGCTGAGTTTGTAGTTTGCAGTGAATCTAGCTGATTCTTGGTGTAAAGAGAATAAAATCAAAGTATTTATTTTTGCAATTTGCCCAAGATGTATAGCTATATCACAAATTTAACTGTTATTGAATATTTAAAAATATTTAAAAAAAATGTATGCACCACTATTTCAGACCATTTTCAAAACGGAATTCTTTATATGAACATGGACAGCATAATCTTCACTTGTTGCTTAGGTCTTACAACTTAGATTGACGTCAGTCAGCCCTGACTCAATGAAATCACCTCCTCTATTTTTATTTCAGATGTCCCACATTGCGGTGACTTCAGCCTTCTCCTTCTGTCTCCTTCCCTGGAGAAACCCTCCTGTAGTTGGTTAACGTGCTATGCTCGGCACAACATTTTAAAGTTAATTTTTTATTTCTGGTTCATAACCACTTTAGTGGAGTGCAACACTGCGTTGCACTGCCTGGGAACCTTGGAGGCATTCTCCTGAGACTCTGTTAGAAGTCAAGCTACCTTAGCTGTGAAGTTAGCCAGATAAGGTGCCTCATTTTTCTCTTTGATTTATGACTGTTTTTGTTTCCCAGGGAATGGGATGATGAATTTGTTTTCGTCATTTTTTAATGCTCTCCCCCTTGCTCTGTTTCTTGCTGTCTTTCTGAGATGATAGCCATCAGTCGAATATTGCTGTTCTTCTTTTGCATCTGTTGATGGTGAAGTGTGATTACAGTATGCCTCTGATCTCAGAGTGAGCATTAATTACTGTTTATTGCATTGTATAAATATCAAATAAAAGTAGTTTACAGTATCGCATTCACATCTTGGGGAGATAACATGGAATCATTTTCAAACAAGTCCTGTTCATAATGTTCATAAAGATGCGGAAGACTTAAGTACCCCAAATTTTATGTCAGTGGCTGATTGACCGCTGCTAACTGAATCATTTGTCTATATACTCAATAGAGTCTCAGTACCAAAGGGAAAATAATATTCTTGTTCCCGAGCTTTGATTCTTTTCAACAGTTTGTATCGGAATTGTTTCATGTCTCTGTGCCAGCACCAATCAGAAATCATGACAAGACTGGGGTCAACATAGATATTCAGATTGATGTAAGCTGACTACATAACAATTGTTTTTGACTGACATGACAAACGTTAACTGCTTCTAGCAACAGCAGCTTCTGTTTTGACTGAAAATGATGTTGACAGGACACAGACGTTAATTAATACTGATAAGTTAAGGCAAGATAGACACCCTCATGATCAGTTAAGGTAAAATTGACACAATCAATTGTGTATTTTAATTATTTTTTTGATTTTTATTTTAGTAAATAAACAATATTTATTTGGGACCTTGGCTTTCACTCACCACAGATATTTAATATACATTTGTAAAATCTGTTATGTTTAACTCAGTAACTCAATTTTAACCGAAAGAGTTTTACATTTGTTAAATGTGCACACTGCTCGTGTAGGAAATAGACCAAGCACCAAAACGTTTGCTGTGGCTCTGAAAGCTGTGCGTGTAGATCTTCTTTGTGACCCTACTGTGTGTAAACATCCAGGAACTCGGAGCAGGCTGTGCTATGATACTGTATGCATCTGTTCTGTGTCCGATCTGTATGATGCCAAAAGACCAATGACAATAACAGTGATAATGCTAAGGTAGCAGTCAGACATAGCAAAGAAAAGCAGTGTAAATTCTTCTCAGATAATTTTTGCACAACACAGCTCCAAAGGCTGAGGACAAGTTTCTCATTTGGGATGTGGGAGGGGTGCCAGATGTTATAAACTAATGAAATGCAAGGGCTGCCAGAGCATTTTCGATTATCAAACAGAATTTAAAATGCTAATTACATTAGAGTTTAGACAGATAGCGTGTCAAATGCAAACCACTTAACGGCACAAGGTGAAATAAACAGGTCACTATATGAATGCTATATAATATAACTTATTCCTCTTTGAAAGTCATCATCAACATTTTTCAGTAGAATATAACATCCATTACAATACTACAATTTTCAGCAATTTCGGTCAGCTGTCTTGCAGTGTGAGCAATTCAACAGTCTGATATACGAGATCCATTATAAAGTAAAGCGACCTTGTTTTAATATTATTGCAGTAGTGTTTAAATCTTGTGATTACTGTGACGTCTGTCATATAAAACATTTCAAATTTCACAAGAGAATAAGTTAAAAGTTAGTAGTAAGTTAAAAAACAAAAACATAAGGCTGCCTTTCACTCTTTTTGAGTGACATTGAGGACGTAGCGTCACGATTTAATAACATTTATTGGAATTGTCACTGGACAGAACCCCCGCCCACGTAGCTGGTCAATTGATTCGTACAGTGTGAGCATAAATGTCGCAAGTTCTGGCTGCCACACAGTCTGCCCAGCTTTATGTGCCTTATCCCATTTCTCCCTGACCTTCAACTATGATACAAAGACACACCCCTTGGAAACATAATTCCATAATTCCTCTTGCTCTTGTGTTGTGGAAAGCTATAAAAATGTCAATTTATGGCCTCTGAGATTGTCTTAATTTGTCATGTCCTTTACAAAATACATTTCTTGACTTGATTCTATGTCACAACTACCTCTTTAGACTTTTAACTCGTATCTTAAGGCAGATGTTTTTTTTCTAGTGCAATAATTCTTGCTATAGATCAACTGATTTTCCTTTACATTCTGCCTCACCTACTGATGATAAAAAAACTAGCATGCAGTTGCTACTGAGCTATGCATTTCAATGAAGCTCTTGTCAAGGCCCCTGCCTTCCCTACTCTGTAACCAAAATAGCCTGGGCCATGGCCCAGTGAGAAGTGTAGGATAAATTGATTTTTTTCCCCCCTCAAACATAGAATCCCATTCCTCAGCTAGCTTAGCAGCAGTCTTTCTTGTCTTTATCAGCATGGCAATGGCAGTCTGTCAGCCTACTTAATTTTCTTGACCCTGTAACATACACAGAACTACACTTTGATGATGTGGAGACCACCATTGCTTATCTGCCTCTTGTCCAGTTAAGAATAAGTCTTCTTTAATGAACATACAGAATTGACAAACTAACAGTTATACAAGTTATCTAATGGCACTTCTCTTATAGATCAGTGCTAGAACATAACAGGTCTAAAACATAAAAAATATTTACAGATACCCAACAATTCCCTCATAAGAAGGCACTTGGCGACCGTTGCAAGGACAGGTCCTTTTAAAGCAGTAGAAACCTAGAGCAGAACCCGGCTCTAGGTGGACAACCATTTACTACTGTTGCATATGCTTACATCACTATATTAGGGGCATTTCAAGATTAGTGCTATATCTATGTTTTTATACAAAGAATGCCCTTTAAAACACTAATACATTGCATGCAAGTTACCTTTACATAGTGCATTACACACTTTACACACCATGGATATAGCTTGGACACAGATATCTGATTCCCAGTATAAAAATGTACGATGGTCCAGTTTTTTTGCATTTTCTCTTGGCAAAGACGAAGTATATGGGCGAACTGAAATTTCAAGTACTGTAGTTACTGATCTGTGACGTTCAATGATCTGACAATCAGAAAATACAGATGCAAACACATCACAATGTTGTTTCAAAACAGTACATGGATCTCTGTTCAATGTGCAGTCAACATGTGACAAATGTGGATGTCAAAATAAACAAAACAAAGAAAATAAGCATCCACCATCTGTTGGAGGTCTCATCTATTACAGTTTAAGTACACAAAAATACTGTTTGTCACTATTCTTTACCAGATACAACAATGCACCAACAGACAAATAAAGTCATGGACACACATCTACCTACGACCCCCAGACACCTTTTCAAGAAATTAAATTCAGATAACCGCTTCCCATTGTGTGTTGTCACCTTGAGAATTTCTGTAGATTTGAGGCTGAGAGGCATGCAGCTTGTTGATTACAACAGTACAAAAACTGAATGCTAATGTTCAGAGATGGTATTCAGTTTCAATCAGGAGGGAGGTGCAGTTGCTCACAATCTCACTTATGCTGTCTGTTTTCTGCATATCTAAAGGTTTCTGCCTAAACTCACAATTTGTTTCTATTTGTGCTCCAGAGTTAGAACTCTTTTAAAGCTGTTGCTACGATTTGTCACATTCCCCACTGTCACCCTTGGTTGAAAACCTTGGATCCCCAGCATATTTGTCATTGACAAGAAAAAGTAACATTGTTTTTATGTTGATTGCTGTTTTGTTTTGATTGTATCCAAGAAGGATTTTCATAAGACAGTAGTGTATTGTCTCAGTTATGCTATGCACTACTATCACACACACACCTACAGTTCTGCAGGAAGAATTTTAAATCATATAATGTAAAGAAGAACCGAGAAACATGAAGAAAGTATATATTTAAAGTCTTGTTTGTTTGTGTTTTTACAGATTAGTCTTCTGGAAGCTGGAGATTAGATAAAACAAAAAACCAAAGTTATAATGCAATTAAAGAATAAAAGGCCTTCTAATTAAATAAACACCATGTTAAGATCTCTGTGGAAATATCTGCATTTCCAACAAAACTATTGCTCATATGTTACTGATACTGGATATTTCGACCAACATTAATACAGAGCAGGAATTACTTAATTAGTTTGATTATTTTCGTAGATGCCAGGGTCATTGAGGGTTCCCTCGCTTGACTAAAAGAAATGCGCCCTTTCAAAGGAAAATAAATCCATTCTTTATTTTAGATTTATATTTTCGTCCTCAGCTTTCAATATTACTCCTCTAATTGTAGGCAGCAGTCCCTGGAATCCATCAAAGGCACCATCGCTATGAGATGTGTTTAAAATCAGCCTCCATATACAGAGCAGCAGGAAAATTCAATCTTCCCTTGGCTTACTTGATGGAGCAGTGTGAACTTATTGAACCTCCGTTGGAGATATACAACTCAAATGTCACATGCTTCATACACGTATAACTTCCATAAGAATCTTATTTGTGTCCCCTGCCTTCAAGCCCTGCACTCTATAACGCATGATTTTTTTTATTTTTATTATTATTATTATTTTTTTTACTTTCTTCTCTCAGAAGACCAGTGCCAATGTGTCCAAGCCTTTAACAAGTAAACAATTACATTATTTATATTAGTGTCTTTGTACTGTAGGTACTGTAGTATACATTTTCATTTTTTTTTTTTTTTGAAAATATTTTTATAATTTTGAACTCTGATTTCAATTCATTTGTCTGTATAAAAGTCCAAATTTGTCCCAATATATTTGTACACCCTGCTTGGTATTGCTGTACTGCCTGCTTCCTCAGCACAAAGTACTGAAATGTACATGTGTTTTCCTGTCATAAAGCTTTCCACAGTGGTTGATGAGTATGGAAGTCTTGTCACTTGTCAATCTTACACTGTTGAGATATTGATTTTATGTTTGTTGCTTCAGTTGGGTGCAGAGCTTCGGACATGAGGGTCTTGGTCTACTGCTGGACGTTTTGGAAAGGTTGCTGTTTAAGAAACAGTAAGTTTATGCAATCACTCATGTTTATTCCCATACAGAATCTTACTCAACTCACTACAACTGTTTGTGTCATTTGACAGAATCAATACGAACAGGTAACAAATAATCAAGTTATGTAATGGTGTAAATATACCTTGTAGGTATGCATTTATATTTTGGAATGTTAAATGGTTTTCTACCATCAGCACTTTCTTGCATTTTGGCTTTGACACCCTTTCCTTTATATATGGAAATATACACACAGTTTCAAACATCCTTTATACTTATTGTGTTCTTCATGCTGTATATTAGAGATTAACTGCTCTTCATTACTGTCTTCTATCCCTAGGCAAGAGAAGATTGACAAAAAGAACCAACACAAAGTTGTCCAGTGTCTCAAAGCCTTCATGAACAATAAGGTAATGGCAATAGATTTTTTTTTTTAGAGTAATTTGAAAATATTTTTACTTTTTTTTTTTTTTTTTTTTTTTTTTTTTTTTCTTTGGGTAGATTTTTTTTGTTTTTTTAATCTTTGAAATCAGTAAAACAATGTATTAATGTGATTCATTGCCTAGTTGGGAATTGTTTGACCGTGGGCATAATAGTCCACAAAACTCCCCATGGGAGTGTTTGATGTAATTTGATGAACTTGAAGGGGCAGGTGTGGTGAGTGCACTACCACATTGAGAATCAGAATTTTAATATTCCTATATTAGTGTTATTTGGAAATGCATCCTACAATTTTGTCCTTTTACCCTTGTGGAAAAAAATCATCTAAAATAACTTCCTTTATTTTGAGTTGATTCTGATCTCCAAGGATAATTTGGTGATTCAAGGGACATTGGATGTTTTCATGCAATCACCAAATAAGGCACCTGAGATTTCAATCACAAAGGCCTTGTGACCAGTGGAGGAGACAAGAAGCTACGATACAGAGGAACTTCAAGGGAGTTCTACCAATGTCCTGATGCGATCTGGATGATACTGTTTGACACATTTGCTCAGATATAAGATTCTGTTAGCGTGTGGAAGTTTTTGTTTTTCCAAAAACTTCCCAAATTTGTTTTATTGTTTAGCTACAGATTTTGCAATGTGTTTATATTAAGCAACACAATTGAGCAAAGCTATAAAGCAATATAATGATATTGCAATAAACTTATTCCTCTTAAGGTCAATAGACAATAATATTGAATTATTACCAAGTCCTAAGCACTTATACATAAAAATATCTCTTGAAGTTTCCTCCTTCTAAGCTGTAGCTATAGAGAAAAAGAAATTCTTGCCACATGGAGCTAAAACCCAGTGGAGACAGATATACAGCCGCTCTGGCACAAAGTGTGCTGTAAGGTCTCATGTAATCCTGCGTCTCAACAGGCGCCAGACGCCAGCATTTACCCGTAGGCCTCTCTGTCAGCCCAGACCTTTCCCTGGCTAGAGAGGCATCTTGGGATGGGATGTACCCACAATGCCAAGAAGACAGGTGTTCTCTGCCAGCTGTCAGTGCAACCCTTTTTTTTCTTCTGCCTTTCTGCATCAAATCACACAGTTACATATTTTCTATTGTCTGTCACCAATAGAATAATAATGTAATACTAAAAGTTACCACACTGTGAAACTTCCCTTTGAACAATTTCACTGCATCAAAAAAACCAAACAAACAAAACCCTTGCACCAATATAGATTTGACGCGTTTGCTAAGCTGCATATTTACTATGAAAGCATAATCTATAGCGTATATCTCTGAGTTTTCTATTGGTATTAGCTTTACTTTTTTAGTACCCACTGACTTCAGTTTTAACAGTATATACACTGTTTATCTTTGCACATATGAACAATTATATGAAGGCTTGAGAAGATGTGATAGTTTACAGAACCTTTTAAAAAGATTTACGGTGTATACATCGGAAATGAGTGTTTTTAAATGCTCACAATCTCCTCTAGCAGTGTCAATTATTCTGTCAGCTATTCTGTTTGGAGCCTTTAACAGGGAAATGACGCAGTTAATCTTTCTTTCATTCATGGAAATCCAGCAACCACAGATGTTTTCAGGACAAAAGTACATGAGTATGCTTGATAACTATCCTCTTGTCATGAAGTATGTTTTATGAAGGCATTGATTGTGTATGCTTGACACCATAGCAATAACTATTCAGATACAAGGACATCTGAATACTGCATAACTGTCTCCTCCAATGTCAGCCCATATCAAAAATATAATTTGAGTACCCAGTAATGCTTTCAAAAGCATTTTTAAAACCAGTTTTCAAATCATATAACAAAAGGGAGAAAATTCATCACCGTTTGACACCTTTCTTTACTATTTGCAATTCTCTTCCATTGCTATATAAAGACACATTATTTAAACTGTACATTTTATTTACAGACAAAATCAGACATTTCTTCTCTCTGTACAAATTAACCACAAACAATAGATTAACTTTCATTTTCATTGTTACAGCTGAATGTACAATGTGTGTTATTAAAATGTTAGTATTGGCTGGCACCCCGAAACAAAAACTAAACCAACAAGTTTCTTTTCTAACTTTGATTAATTTATTTATCAACATTCAGTTTAATAGTTAATAGTTTTTCATTCACGTTTTCACTTGTGTTCTTGATAAGATTTGGTTTTACTGACTTAATAACATATCTGGATTTTGTGTTTACTGCAGTATGGCTTGGATCGAATCCTGGGTGAGGAGAAAAGTCTTGCACTACTGGCAAGAGCAATTGATCCAACCCAGTCTGCCATGATGACTGATGTGGTAAAACTCCTGTCGGCCATCTGCATTGTGGGTGAAGATAACATGTATGTTCTGGCATCATTCTTTCAATATTGTACATATCTAATGTGTGTATTATTAATTTTCTAATGCTGAAACACATTTTCGTATTCACTAAATGGAGACTCCTCCATAGCTTAGGCTGGTAAAAATACAGACCATCTGATAACTACATTTTAAAGTCTTTTATCAGTTAACATTAGAGGACATTGCAAGGCGTATAAAAGTAGAAGCTACAGCGTAAAACCAGCCAAAAGGCTAAACTGACATAATGTCTCTTGAGTTTAAATGTTTGATATCTGGAGATACAGTCTCTTGTCAGAGCTGATGTTATTTTCAAAAGAACAAAGAACTGCATTATCTAGGAATATATTAAAGAGATATTTTCACACTAAATAAAAAAAAATACATTATGTAATTTATTATGCATTTTCAAGTGTAAGATATAATATACCCAGTTGAGTAGTCTTCATTTATCATTTGAAATTGGTTAATTATTGAATTCATCATACATTTGATGTGTTTACTGTCTTCACAATCAATGTCTTGAGCCGACATTGTTTATAGTGAAGGTGATGAAATCTCAGGGAAGAGCTCATCCACTTGGGTCAAGCTGACTATAAAGGAATCATGGATACAGTGGAATAGGAGAGAGCTTATGGTCAAAATCCCCTTTTAAATGAACAATATTTTTTCCCCCCGATTGTTCGCTCATGCATTTCATGTTCTCATTTAGTTTGGAAAAGGTCCTTGAAGCTATCACCACAGCAGGGGAATGGCGAGCCATCGAGAGGTTCAGTCCCATTGTGCAGGGACTACAGGATCGCTCAGTTCAATTACAAGTGAGTGCAAAGTACATGTACAGTTCTGACACCTTGTTTCCGTAAGATGTCTCTGAAATGAAATATGGAATGGGTGTGGGAAGTTATCACAACAACACTGTGGTCAGGGTGTCTTTATCACTTAGACAATCGCATATCCAGTCACAAAGGCAACATGAATTTATTGTATTTAGCAAATTTGTATTCTTGTATTATTCATTGTTCATTAACTGTTCTTGGAGCTAATCAGATTATCTATTGGTGATTTCTAAGTGTCTCCTTAAGAGAAAACAAACACTATGAAACAACTTTGAAGTAACAACAAAGTTTTAGAACCTGACAATCTGATTTTACCGTTAGCAGTAATGAACATAATCATGATTTAGGGTTGCATTTTAAAGCCTTGGAACACTCACAATTCTTTCTAACCTATTCATAAAGAAGCTGTGTTGTTGTACCTGTCCATGCAGACATTACGTAGAATCCCTCTTTTTGTGGACTGTGTCCACAAAAAGGGATATGAATCATTTCCCTTCTGAAATGATTCATATCCCTCTTTTTGTGGACTCAGTCTTTCATATGAATCATTTCCCTTCTGATAGACACTTTTAAACATATGTTGTTCCAGTTGTAATTTGTGATTTAAGTATATCGTCTGCATTTTTAATTACATGCACACACACATAATGAGCATAAACTCTACCTTGTACAACGGTTTGCTCCTTTGGTTGTTTCATATTGCATGCAGTGACCAATGTTAAACTTAATTCAAAGATGATATCTTTTTTTCCCCCCTGTAGTATTTCCTATAGCTTTTATATTCACTTTTTCATAACTACTTTGGACAGGTACATAGGGGGTAGGAAAGAGTGCACTGGAAGAATTTCCTTCACAAAGGCATTTAATACACAAAACATCTGTGGATATACAAACATAACCTTTCATACTGGAAAGTTTATAAGGACTTAGTTTTATTATCTATGCTTTATTATTTTCCTTCCTAATATACAGCACTGTTTACTTTTAACCTTATGCATTATTAAAGCACAGATTCTTTTTTTCTTAACCATGGCTATGTGTGGCCAAAGGCTTTCTCTCCTACTTGACTACATTTATAGTCTCCCCTGGCAGCCTTTGGCCAAGCGTGCATCGAGACAATAAGTGTAAATAGACACGTGGGAGACCACCAAATTCAAAGATGCTCAAAATTCTTTTTTTTCATTCCACCTAATGTTGCATTATATTGCATACAAGACCGAGGCTAATGTAGATGGCTAAATATATATACAGAACAGTTCCACTATTGTGATGCTTTACTCATGAAAACTGATGTAAAGCCCAGTAGTATTTTTTTTAAATTCTCCATTGTTGTCGATTATGAAACAAAGGATATGTAGAAGGTTGGAAATCATTTGAATAACTCTTACCTACCTATATTGCAATATTAAAATTGACAGGTAATAAAGTGCCATGACAAAAATATAAGCGTGCAATCTAACTGACTGAACCTGAAAACATCCGAACATCCTTCCCGGGCTCTGGCATTGCCATACTCACGTTCACACATGAGTGGAGTGCTTTACTGATCAATAATTGATTTTTCTGTCTGTGTTTGCACGGTTAGTTGACGAGTCACAAGATGCAGCGGTCCCTGTAGAGTAAACCAAACTCAGAGGGGGGTGAAAAAACAGCTTCCAAAAGAGCGAGTTTGCCCTTAAATTTACTGTTAGTTAGTTTTGTGTGTTTGGGTCGGCGGCAGTTGCATCAATATTAAAATCAGCCCCCCTAGTTGGAGACTGGAGAAAATAGACATACATTAGTTATGGTCCTCTGCATCCAAGGGACATAACTAATTCAGAATGCATACTGGCATGCTTTTCATCAACTTCTGGAAGAAGAAGTCCGTCATCTCTTTCTCTGGTTCTCTCTCTCACTCCTCTCTCTCTCTCTCTTTCTCTCTCTCTCTCTCTCTCTCTCTGTTCTGTGTGCCCTTCCTGTTGCAGGTGGCATGCATGCAGCTCATCAATGCACTAGTAACATCTCCTGATGAGCTGGACTTCAGGCTGCACATCAGAAATGAATTTATGCGCTGTGGCCTGAAAGAGATATTGCCCGTAAGTACAACATAACCACACGTGCGTGCACACACACACACACACACACACACACACACACACACACACACACACACACACACACACACGTAATATAAACTCACACTCACCTTGTATTAATATTGAAATGAGTTGTCCACTTCAGTGAAATATTGTAGATTTGCCCCAGCAAATAATTTATGAAACACAGAGGAGAGTTCGCACGTCCTCTGTCTGTGCCAGCAGCCAGAAACCAATAAAGTCTCTACTCTAGTGCCTGGGCTAATAATCTTCCTACTGGCTTTTAATACCATCTACCTAACATGTTTATCTGTTGTAAACAATGTTGCTGTAGCTGCCAAGAAAACAAATAAATTAAAAAGAGAAGCTGGTTCCTTCACCTGTTTATCATGATGAGTAATAGTGTTTAGAACGAGCTCCTTGTCTTTACCTGAGCTTGATGCTTCCCTCTCGGTGCCGATGTTGGAGAGGCTCTCAAGCCATTAACTCTGATTTATTTATTTTTATTTATCTCTCTGAATCTGTTGTACCCTTTGTTCACTTTCAACCTTAATCCATCTGTAGCAACTGACAACCATCAGGAACGAGGCCCTTGATATTCAGCTAAAGGTATTTGAGGAGCACAAAGAAGAAGACATGATTGAGTTCTCTCATAGACTCGAAGACATCAAGAGTGAGCTGGAATATCCTTTTCATTATTCTAAAGAAGAGCATATAACTCCAAGGTCCTTTTCTTGTTCATTTGAAACATTGATGGCATTAACATAAGTTGATCCCAAATATACATTATTCTTTTGCTTTTTCATTGCAGTAGCTTTTGCCTTTAATGTGAAAATGTTTCAGTTTAAGTACGAGTCCTTGACTCTCCGCACTGATGCAGGTGACGTGTTCAGTATTGTGCAGAGCACGGTGAAGGACAGCAGTGCAGAGCCCTATTTCCTCTCTATACTGCAGCACCTGATGCTTATACGCAATGACTACTTGGTCAGGTAAAAATCAGTGCACACACACACACATAACTATAATTGTCTTCAGTGTAATGAAGCAAGCAGTTTTTTTTTTTGACTTCTCATTTTCCTTGCTCATTTAATTCATTATGTTCTTCCCTCATTTACCCTCAACATCTCCTTGTACGTCTGTGACTTGAGCTTTGTGTGATTCTTGTTTTTTAATTTACCTCTGCTCATTAGCTTTATTGTTTAAGTGCCAGAAGTGTACGGTAATATAACTTACAGTCTTTGTGATAATAACAATATGACTGACATATATTTAAATCTCACATTTTAGCCAAATGCACACACAAGCAAAAGTCTAACACCTACACTGGTAATGATGTACACTGGTGAAGAGCTAATGTTTTGTGGAGGTCTCACTCCTTTTGCCTTAAACCCTCTCAATTACGCTGGCTAACAAAGAGAATGCTGTCTCTTTCATCTCCATGCCATCTACAGCAACCCTGGCTCCAGAGTATTTCTCATCTCCTATTAATGGTACTTTTCAAAGGCTTATTTTATGTTGGTTCACTCGCAGCAGGGTGTGTGTTAAGTCTCGGCTTGATCAAAAGATGGAGCTGTAATCTGAAGAATATGAAATGCTTCACCTGTAGACTTTCTCCCACCCAAAAACAACACCTAAAGTGTCTGGCCCTCTTTTTCTAACTCTGTCTGATTATTTTTCTTCATCTGAAGTTATTATGACATGTTAATGTTGGTGTTTTTATGGCTACCGACATTGGTGCCATCTATTTTGTAAGCATACAAATATCTACTGTAAACACACAACACCACTCCCAACCCTGTGTTCATTTCTCACAACATGTCTAGACTCATAATCTTCTCTATTTATCTTCTTGCAGATAACCTGTTGAACCACAGATATTACAGTTATAATTTCTGCTTTATTTGGAAATAATTCAACAAGATACTTTATTTTCTGTCACCAGAGTCTGTTGCTGAAACAGTTAGTCAGCTAATCATTCGCTTGACCCCTCCACAGAAAGCAGATGAATAGCTGTCCAGTAAGAGCTTCGCAACTGTAACTAGTCATGTCAGCCCCGTCAAGCTTTGGATTTGTCCCCATATTGAGGTGGTGTGCATGGGGCTCCATTAACAATGGTACATCATATATAAATAGTTGGGAGAGTGGCATCTTTCTGTGTGTTTTTCTGCTCTAACATAAGCTGCTAACATTAGCAAGTCCGGATAACCACATGGTGACTCAGTGGTTAGCGCTGTTGCCTTCCAGCAAAAATGTCCTGGGTTCATATCCTGGCTGTGACCGTTTCGTGTAGAGTTTGCATGTTTTCCCTGTGTGGTGTAGATTTCCCCACCATAAAACATATGTACGTAAGGTTAATTCCTCCTGACCTTAACCAAGTGTAACTGGAGTTAGTGCCCATGTGTCAGATGCACTATGTATAAAGTGGAATTCAACAGAACCGTTTAAAACAATTGAACTGAGTATGAATTTCTCTATGGGATACTTGACTAAACTTAACTTACTACAATAGTAAAACTTCCAGGGTCAAGGGTCAAGTTCTTTTCTTTTCTTTTCTTTCTTTCTTAAAGATGTGTTTAAGATACCACATCCACATCCTGTAATTATTAGTATTTTCCAACCGTGTGGAAGCCAGTCCTTGATGCTATCAGAGTTTAGAGTAATGATATCTGCCTTCTTCTTCTCCTAATTGGGTTTGAGGAAGTGTACATTCCAACAACCTTGTTGCAAACTTGTTAACCAAGATGGCGCTGGGCTCGTCAAACTGATAATTATAAAAAAATTGTAAGTTTGTAGATTAATGGCATGATGATTGCATATTTTATCCTCACTCACCTACCATGTGGTGCAGCTCTACAGACTGTTTTTTGTTGGTGTTGAGTGTTTTTATTTAATTATTTTTTTTTCCTAGAATACATTTACTTTTCTCCTACTTTCCTTAGGCAGTTTTATATTCTTGACGTTCATTCATTTTCACCATTGGCACATGAGGCATCATATCTCTATGTGATCCTATTAATGCACTGCGTATCTTGCAACTGACTGTTGTAGTGTTCTTAAGTTGTTTGATTCTTGGTATCATTGATGTCAAGAATACATAGTCCCCTGTTACACAGGGGTCTCGAAGTCAGGGTAATGAAAGGAACACTAGTATCTTGACTGACAGCATGCCTTATTCCATTTGATATACACACACACACACACACACACACACACACACACACACATATATATATTCAAACAGTGATTCCACCATGTCAGATTCGTAGACCTGGTATTCATCATGTTATATCCAGTCCCCACATTGTTTTAGAAAGAGGTGGAAGGCAGTGTCTGTAATGTATAGCTGTTTCTAAGTCTCAAATCTAGTTAATGATTTGATGTGGAAGGGATTTGGACTTGACTTGCTGTAAGATAATTAGCAGATCAAACTGACTCTTCCCCTTTAACTTGTAGTAATACTATGGCTCCCAGCCTTACATATCATCTGTTGCTGCCTTATAATATCTCCCTTTTCTTATGTGGCATGTTCTTGTTTATTCTGTGATCATGGCATTCAACCAGAACCATTTAAAACAATTTAACTACAATCATGCTGCAACTGCTAAAAGGCCCGCTGTGTATTTCCCATTGTTCAGTATCATCAAAGATAGACAGATTAGGTGTAAGCAGTGTAAACAAGTATTGAAATAGTTTAGTTGTTTAATAAAAGTGAAGAAACCAACGACCCTTATAGGTTATTCATGTAACATTCAGAAAACCCTTGTTCAGAATGACCTCCGTTCACTAGGTGAACTGCAGTCAGTATCCTGTTGCACAGTTAAAGTTAGCTAGTTGGGCCCTGCCTTGCATCACTCTTGGCTAGTGGAAAGTAATTATTAGTTACACCTACACTTACATAGTTTGTAGCTAATAGTTAGTGGTTATATTCCATTCCCATGAAATGACAGTTAGCCTTTTGATTTATCATTAATTAAAGTTCCCAGTACATCCTGAAATGTATCCTCATCAAAACATAAACAATAATAGCTGCAAGTACACACTTATTTTATTTTTGTGGAATATGTACTATACATCTTTTAACCGTAAACACAGCTTTCTATTTAACCATTATTCTTATTTTGTTTGTTTCCCTTACTTATAATTGTTGTGTCCACCCATTTTATTCAAAATGGCTGGGGGTATTGTGAGGGTTAGGGTCAGTTGCTGGAGAAAGATAAAGATAAGGTAAGAATTCTGATAGACCTGATTCTCATGTGAAACAATGTTAATGATGTTGTTCGAGCAAATAAAACACATTGTGAAGCACTGTGTTAGAGGTGGAAAGCCACTAACACTGCTTTCACTAAAGCACCAGACTTTATTCTAAGGTAAGAAGCTCTGACTTGGAGGCCCATGTTATGTTTAAAATCTGTGATATCTATTGTGCATTGACTCTGAGTGGTTGCATAAGCATAAATGTAGAAGGCAGAAATGAAAAGTACCTCTCACACCTTAATCTGTCCAGATACCAGCTCTTGCATACACACAACAAAATAAAATTCTGAACTAAATCAGATAAAGTGATGTATGTTCACTGTCCCTCTTGACTTTCTCACACCCTGTCTTTCAGGCCCCAGTACTTTAAGATCATTGAGGAGTGCGTGTCTCAAATTGTGCTCCACCGAAGTGGCACTGACCCAGACTTCAGTTACCGCAAGCGCCTAGATGTGGACTTCAGCCACCTCATAGGCAAGTCACATACTTCTGGTAGTTTATATGCATTACAGATCTTTCAATAAAACATACATGATCTTTAAAATCTTTTTTGTTTTGTTTTGTTTACAGAGGTGTGTGTAGATAAAGCTCGAATTGATGAGTATGAACAAAGAGCTTCAGAACTGGCACAGAAGGCAAGTATTGACAAAAAAACAACTCTGATTTTTATTCCACTGCACTTTCACTACATCGCCTGCCTAAAACCAAACCCGCCGAGGCATGCTTGACATTTATTCTAATTTGTTCTATAAAATAACATCTGCTTAGATAATAGAACATTAACACTGTGAAGTAAGCACACAACACTGACAGTTACAAGGGGCTTATGTTGTAAAAGCCATAGGAGTACATAGAGTGCAGTCGCCACTTAGCAGTTTAAATTACATGAATTTAAAACGCTCTCTGATTATCACAACGTCGTTTGAAAGTGACAGTGGAATATAAATACATCTTGATGTAAGATAATAATCAGACCTATTTTCTTACAATGCTCAAGAGCACTTGTGGTCAAAAGGTTAAAGCTCAATCAGTAAATGAAGGTAATCAAGATAAAATGATGTTAATTATATAATTCTAATTATACTATTAGACGACGTTAATAAATACCGCTTATGTTAATTTTTAGCTACATTAATCCAGTATCAATCAGTGTGTCTTTGTGTGGAGTTGGACATGCGTTTTTCTTTTCAGTTTGACGAGGAGTTTCTTAGCAGACAGGAGGCACAAACTCAGCTGGTTAAGTATGAAGAAAAAGTTGCTGAACTCCAAGCAGAACTGCAGGCCTTCAGGTCCCAGGTACGCATATATTTTTGTTTTCAGTGTCAAGTTTTGTAAATTGTGTTAATTCTTTAGGGGGAGAAAGTGAACACCTTATTTGATTACTCAACAAACTCCCGAAATAAAACTTTCTTTTCTTACTTTCCATTATGAGATGTTCTTTTTATTTTGGGGTGCAGGGTGTGGATGAGGTGGGGTTTTTTATCCACTGGAGCCTAAAGTTTGGTTTGACATGGAGGCTGCTCCACTGGCTGGCTGACACTAAGTCTAATGAGAACACTGACCAGTCCTCCATGTGGGCCATTTCTGATTCTGTGATCTTCATCCCATAAGAGGAAATTGTTCTAAAAGCAATTTATTCTGACAACCCCCTTCAACCTCACTACTGGGCCACTCCTCAACCCCCCCCAACACTCCAGGGAGTTGCTCCCATGCCCTGGCACTGCAAGATAACTACACACTCAGAGAGGGGAAGAGAACTTCCCTTTTATTTTCCCGATAATTTTTCAATTTGAGAGAGCAAACACAGAATGAATACTCAAATAGTACCTTGGTTCAAATAACGGTGGAACATTTGGCCAATGTGGGTACATGCACACACACTTTGTCTTGCTGTCCTTGTCTCTCTGTGTCTGTGTTAGTGTAACTCTCACACACACACACACACACACACACACACACACACACACACACACACACACACACACACTTGTTAATTCAGCAAAGGTGTTCTTCCCTCTAGAGGCAGTAGCAAAATAAGGGCCCAGGACTGACCTTTAGTGTGCGTCTTTAATCTAAAACTGGTGCATGGATCAATAAGCCATTTGCTCTGTATGATACAATTTACGAAGCTTTGTAGCTCCGGTTATAACATTTGATTTTTAGCTTTGGTAAAAAACAAATTATTGTGGGTATGTTCTGGACAGAATCTGGACGGTTTATGAACATTTGGCCCCTGCTGGATGGTTGAGAGAGCACGCCTCCCTTATTTGTAGCACGGTGGTGTTATAGAGAAAAGATGCTATAGCTTTCCTGCCTGCGTTTTATTCTGTCCAGTTTCAGTCAGTTGTCTTTTTTCGTTTGAAACGTGAAATGGAGCTACATTTATTATATTTACCCTGGGAAGGGTTTCTTGAACACTGCTAAACAAATATGTTAATAACTTAAAAACATTTGTTGAAACTAGAAAACAATTTGCCACTGCAAAATATTATCTGACCTTAGGACTAAGTTAAAAAAAATTTGCCTTCTTTGTTTTTTTGGAACAGGATTACTGTATTTGTTAATCATTTCAACAGTTAGATAGGACTATCAAGGTGGTTCACCCTAGTGCCATGGTAAAGTAATATGACAAATGATACTGCAGCAGATAAGGATTTCTGATCTTGGCATCATTAGATAATACTAAAACCAAGTCCAGCTATGCAAAGACAAAACAAAAATCAAATATTAGATTATTTGATAGTTTTTGCAGTACATTCATTCATACGTTAACACCTGTCCAGTACTATCATAATTTTATTTCTTGGGCACTGAGCATTAAAGCAGTTGGGGCGTTAAGAATATATTTTCATTCTGAATTAATGCCCCAAAGAGACCAGAATCAGAGTTAATTTACTAACAATCATCACCAGTACCACAGTATGACTCCATAATGAGTTTTCAATAGATAATGCCAGTGGAGTCCTATGGAGCCTTAAGCTACACAGTATATTATGCTTTGGCTACACAGATAGTGTTTGCCAGTATAATAAACTTAGATGTGGTGATTGACATTTGGTGATAATAAGAAAGAAATAATGTCAGTCTTGTATTTAAGTACTTTGCTCTCAGGAAACTCAACTGTTTCTTTGAACTGGGAATTTACAGTCATTATGATACCATTTCTTTAATATTGAGCTTCCAATAATTGTCCATACTCTGAACAGAGTAACCTCAGTTGCCGCACCTCTTTATTTATTGTATTTTGTGTACATGTTCTTCCTCCCTATCCAGTTTGGAGCTGCACCTCTGGGCTCGTCCTCTGCCCCGGTTGGACAGGCATTGCCATCTGGGCCTCCACCCCCTCCTCAGGCACCTGGGGTACCAGCTCCCCCTCCTCCACCTCCTCCACCACCTCTACCTGGCTGTCCTGCCCCGCCTCCTCCACCTGGAGTGCCTCCTCCATTTGGTGCCCCACCACCACCCCCTCTAGGATTTGGGGGTGCTCTAGGCTCTCCCACTCACCATGTGCTGCCTTATGGCCTCAGGCCTAAGAAGGACTTCAAGCCTGAAACCTCCATGAAGCGCCTCAACTGGTCCAAGGTAAAATACCGCAGTAGTATAATATATTAGTCTAATAATTATAATAACTACTGTCAACACAGATCAGTTTCATATACAGTACCTCTAACCAAAGCCTCATAAGGTTTAAAGGTTTTATGAATGTAGGATTATTTTCCAGGATATATCTCAGTACATTGGAATGCAGTTTGCACATTGTAGACATGTATCAGCTAAATGACAACTGCTAGTTTTTATATCTGGCAAACTACATTTTAGAGATCTCTGTATATAAGAGATGTTTTCCAATCGTGCTGAGACATCGTTAACTAAAAGTTTGGGACAAGAAATTGAAAATTTAGGCCAGGTATTTATAGTGACCCCGGACTTTGTTCCTGATGTTCATTGGCAGCACCTGGACAGTACAGATGTTTTTCTAAGAATTCAACATCTTTCTACTTCCGTGCCAAGCCTGCAATAATTGCAAATAACAGATGATCAGATGCTATTGTGAGAGCAGCCTTAACTTCTACAGATGCTGCTCTCTGCAGAGCAATATTAGATCACACCACAAGTGACATTGGGTTGTGGTTTGATTAATAATTTAATCTCTGATGAACATCGGTACAGGTGTTCAGCAAACTAAACCATATGCTTGGAATTTCAAGTGAACCTTTTAGTAGGACATGTGGCGGACTTGTGGCACAGCTGTATGAGACCCCACATATGGTTAGGTTTGGGACAAAGCTGTTCTGAAACTTTTACTCCAGTAATAAGATTTCAAACTTCCAACCATTGCTGAGTTGCTGTATTAGTTTGATATTACTTCCAACAAAGTCAGCTGTTGATTCTACAAGCCATCAGCAGTACTAGCAACCCTTATAGGAGGTGTTCCTTTTGGAAATGTTGCCTATTTGAGAATGCATTAAATTTAAACAGATTTATATTTTGTGTAGCATAGCCCTGTCTGTGTGCTACTACCATACTATCCTAATGAAGGAGTTATATGCCAATAGGTTAATACATAGAGTTGAAAACATTGGATTTTAACCGGCAAAGAGCATTGCACTTGGAAAATGTTGGAAACGGTTTTTGTATGTAACTCATATTTAGAGGAAAGCGAAAAGGACAGAGAGTGTGCCACTTCCTCTACAGTAAGTTAAACAGAGGTGCTATGCAACCGACCAACCAATTCAAAATATTCACTTTAACTTGTAACACATATTTACTTTAGGAACTTACAGGATTCAGTCCATTTGGAATAGTTTTTTGTAACTTCAACATGTGACTAATATGTGACTAGAATGATGTATTTTATTCACATTGACATTTCCCTCTATAGCCACTATAATCTGTAGGACACTGAACCTAACAACTAAATGTGCTGAACTGTGGACGTGTGTTTTCAGATTCGTCCCCAGGAAATGTCAGAGGGCTGTTTCTGGGTGCTTGCTGATGAGGACCAATATGCGAAACCAGAATTACTCAGCAGAGTTGCTCTTACTTTCTGTTCACAAAGAACAGGTCAGTCTCTCTCTCTCTGTTTTTTTTATATATGTATTTATTTAATGTTCCTTTACCTGACTGCTAAACTATTCTGTGATTACTTTGTTGTTATTAACAGGCAGATGTTTTGACTTATTAAAACATGATGCTCGTTTCCACCAGAAACATTTTTTTTTTTTTAGTTCATTTTAGTTTAAAAAACTTTTGCAAAACATGTAAAAAAAAAAAAAAAACCTCCGTTGCTTGGCAGCAATGCACTGATGGAAACCCAGTGATACATTTTTTTCTTTGTTTCAGCGAGCGTTACTTCCGTCTCCCTGTCCCAGCTTTCTGCCTCATGACTGTGGCACTTTAGATTAAATTTTCAGTGTTGTGTTAGGGAGGAAAATGGCACTTTTCAGTTGAGCTAGGGTGGTAAAACAAGGAAGAAAAATGTGAATGCCTTTCTGTTTTTGTGTCGTGCATGTCACTGTGCATGCCTCCGTGCTTGTGAATAATTGCCAATGTATCTTCATTGAGGAAGAATTGCATGATAGAGAAACAGGCAAGTGTGAGTGTTTGTACCAACTGTCTATGCAAACAATTTGCTTTTTTATTTGACTTTCAGTGAATGAAAAGTGAGAGATACATAACAAAGAGTTCAATTTGGTCCATTTTCCTCTGCTGTTTCAAGCATAAGTGGAGGTCCTATCAACACTAAACTAAGGAGAATGCTGATTTATTTTCAATTTATTTAAACGTTTCTCTGGCCAATACAGTCCCTGATGTGTTATTATAATGTGTTGGTGTGACATGGATCAAAATGATATTACCACAGCACTACAACATCCATTTCTATTTCTTATTAGTGTTGAAAACTACCGGCTAAAAAGTACAACCCATGATCAGTTCATTAAGCAAAATTCAGTCAGTCAAACTTGATAATTACTTTGACTTGAGCCATAATACATTTATATGGAGAAATGATATTACTGAAATAATACCAACTCTATTTGAATAGACAGACACTTTTAGTGCTCCACATCTCATATCCTTGCTTTTATAACATACGAGATATCAGCAGTCCCTAATGTTGCCTTGATGTTTTGGATTTTGGTAGGCTATTCTGACTACAGGTAATAATGCTGCATGATAAGACATCGTGCAGTTACATCCTCACACATTAGTATGGATGGCAAGATCTGGAATATTCATGTACAAGGTTGTTGGAATGATTAAAGCTAGAGCAGGAGGTAGCAAGAGATGTTATCAGTCTTGTTCCCTCTTGCGCTTGGTCTATTAGTCCCTCCTCTGATGATTTATTCACATGTCTTGTGTTTTCTTTCTTGTCTTGTCACTGACTCAGCTAGCTTATGCCAATTTGAATTATTCATCCAGGTGTTATCTACCTGTCACAACTCTATGCTGTGCCTCTCAAGCCACACAAGACACCCCCTCCCCCTTACACACAAGAACACTCTTGTTCTCCACTGTCAAGGTGTTGAATAATGGAGGCAGTTCTAAATGGCAAACAGGTAGACAGTCAAGCAGGTGTTCTCTGGAGAGGACAGAGGAAGGATGGCGATCAGCAGAAAAATTGTAGCTTTCTGTTAGTGTAATGACCCAGAGCCTGGCCTGCACACGTTCGCACAGAGCACACTTCATTTTATTTTTTTTACAGTAATCATGAAACACATGACGCATCATATGAAGAGGCACTCAAAAGCACTGCTGCTCTGCATTATGTCGGCCGCCTGGTTTGTTACTGCTCATGGGTAATGCATTTTAGATTTGGTGAGAAAGGCATGAAACATTTGACTAAATCCAACCTTTCTCATGGTTCGAGTCCATTCTGTTAGTTGTGTTTCCTCACATCCCTGCGGAGGATGTAGGAGTAGCATGACTGATGAGTTGAGCTGTTGGACCCAGTTGCTGCTGCTGCTGCTGCTGCTGTGTGTAAGCGAGTGTACGTGTATGCATACGCGCATGTGGGCTTGTCTTCTTATTAACACAGCCATGTAGCATCATGTTTCATCTCACTTAAGAGCAGCAGCATCTGGATCAGCATTAAACATTGAAAAGGACACTGTATGAAACAGTATTCACTCGGTTTTTCTTATTAAATATTCATTTATATCCCTTGAAACTTCCTTATTCTTTAGTGATGTTTGTGCATCTTGCTATTGTTTTCCATGAGGATCCCTGCTGTTGTGTACACAAACTCCTCGGTTTTAGATGGTAATTTGGAACAGCTTGTTTTGAGACCATCTGCGTATTTTTGGCAGACCTTAACTTAATTGAGTGTAAATAAAAATACAGTGATTGTTTATCATTATTATTATTATTATTGTTATTATTATTGAAAGTCTAAGAGAAGGTCGGAGTTTCAAATTCAGTCTGAATTTGTACTGCATTTGGATGAGCAGACACATTTGTATTTGGCTAAATAGACATTATTTTCACACCAGTAATATCCGTTATGGCTTCCCTGTTTATATATTCAGAGTGAGATGTCGCTTTTGGCAAAGGGTCAGTGCCACTTTAACACATGTCCTCAGTGAGAAATTGTGGTAAATGAGTGTTTTCACTTTTGAGGCAGCAGGTCAGAGTGAATAAAATTAAATAAGACCATACTGAATAATATGAATTGATTTCTGCGCTCTTCTCTCAAGTCTCTGCCTATTAGCTGCGAACCATTGGTACAAATGTCCTGTCCTAAACAATACAAATTAATGGAGTCTTTCAGTTAGGAACGTAACAGCGAGACAATGTCGTTCTGTAATGTTTTTAAGGTTATGTCTTTAGACTATTAGAGCAATCACAGAGTAGCATTAAATGAAAGTGACATTCCATTTTGCATGGCACCTCCTGTAGAACGGCCTTTAAAAACTGTTGTTTGCTTGTGGATGTTGATTTATCACGTAAGCCTTTGAAAGGTTGCATTCCATTGGGTTTTTACCCAAGGTACAAATTTCCCTTCATTCTCTTTGCTCGCCTTCTAACATCACATTATCACACATTACTTCCATACAGGGTATCTTTTATTGACTCAGCCAAAAATAATTAATTATTGGGCCTGCAAAGGGCAGCACAGATCAATTAATTTTGATCCTTTTCTTTTTCAAGTCAGTCAAAAACAGGAGGATAAAACAAATAAAAGAAAATGAACGTCACTCTTAAAATCCAGATATTTTTATTTTTTATTTTATTCTGAATTAACAAAAAAGAAAGATAGATTTAAATCCAAAGTGAGTGATTGTTTTCTTCATGTTTTTCTGTTTCTGGTCCATTTTATCGACCTCACTTTGGTTGGCTTTGTAATAATTGAGTTCTAGTAAAATCCTCACAACATATGTATCATCTTGATGCATATCTAAGAGTTTCTATAAAAATGTCCTCTTTCAACTTCTTGAAGATGGTCTCTTGTTCGGCCATGCTAAGTATTCAGCACTTAGAAGTTAATCAGTCTTTGCAATTTTGATCTGTGTTAAGTATCTTTAAGGTCAACTAAATGTTCTCTAATCAAGCTATCTATTTGAAACAAAGACCAGTCCTTTGAAGTTGTATAATGATCACTAATTTCTCTTTATTACGACTTAATATGATAACCTTCAAGTTTGGCTATACTTCAGTTTATTCTAATCACTGTATGTTGGCTGTTTGGACTCCATTAGAGATTTGCAAAGCTGCTTACACCTCAACCCGATGAGTATCAAACACATCCACAGCCATTCAAGGCGACAGCCTTTTTTAGTCTGGAGGTGAATGTCACCTATGATGAAAGCTCTATTCCTTCAATTAGTGTGTGCATTAGCCAATAGCCATGGCCCTGTTTTTTGTCACTTGCCACACTGTAGACAAATGGATGCCATGTGTTGATGGTTTTTAAAAGATGGAGACAAAAATAAAAACTTGAAAAATCTTGTTTTTAACGGAGATAGTGCAAAACAGGGGGGGAAGTGTGGCTTTGGACAGATTACATGGTACAAATATGTTTTAGACACTATCACGTTCCTTGTGAACATGCCTGACAAAATAGGAATTAATTTTTTCTGCAAGGAATATTACAGCAGATGGTTGCACATTTGGCTTCTCTGGTTGTATTTTTCTAACTATTAAAATTCCAATCATTTTTCACCAAGTCACAATAAAAGGATATTTATATGCAGCTCACATTTTTAGTAAGGATAAAAACCAATTAGCATCAGTGAGATAGATCCTTTTAGTGGAGAATACTGTGGTTGTTTTATTGAGTTTTCCAAAAAAACAGGTAACAACAAAGTAAATGAACATTAAAGCTGCCATATATTCATTTTGCCACAATCAGCTTTTGTGGCCACCCCACAATAGTTGTGATTCCTGAGCATGTTTCAGAAGCATCCCAGGTGCGGCTCTTTGCTTTTCTCTGTAGAAGCCATAACCAGCCATGTCAAGCAGCACAAAGCAGACTGAGTAGCCAGAAGTCAGATATAGAAAAAAACATGCAATGTAACGAGCTATGCACAAATCAAGTCATAAAATCTAATCTAATCTCAATTTCTAATTAAATACAACAATTCAAGGTGCTTCCAGTTTATCTGAGAGATTGCACAGACTGTAAAACTATCATTTTAGTTGATTGAATATACACCATACATACACGCATATACTGTAAGACTTATTCTATGCACACAAAAGTTTATTTTATTAAAAGTTTGTCCACCAGAATTGTTAAAATCCATGTGAGCACTTCCCCTTTGCCAGGATAATCACCCAGCTGATAGGCAAGATGTTAATAAAATGGCATGACTAAGTTTCTTAGACTGGTCACATTAAAAGGCCACTCTAAAATGTACAGTTTTTGCAATTAATATTTCTAGTTATGCTGCCAAACAGTTCACTTGTTTAATTAAATAAATATCGTTTGACAAAATGTCACAGAATTAGCAAAAAAGTCTCACATGTACATACTCGTCAAGCACAGATATTAATGTACATAATAACACATGCACATAAAATTAACTAAGTATATATGCTGCAAGGAAAAGCTCCACAGGAGAGACATCTATATCAAGTCTAATTGTGATCTGCTACAGTAAATCAAAGGTGGTGGTCAAACAAGAGGAACGTTGCCACAAGAAGGTGTTGATTGTCTCACTCATTAAAAAGAAATGCACTCTTCCTGTGACACCTGTGTACAAACAGACAGGTTGTCTGGGTGGTTTATCTCATTTGAGTGCTCTTTTCATTAACACCTACATGCATTAACACACACACAAGTTTGTATCGGACAGATTTGCAAAAGCACATGATCATTTGCTACAGCCACTGGAAAAATTTATTTGCAATGACGATGCGTTTGAAAAATGTAGAGCTGCAGAGAACGATCTTGGAGGCTAAAAACTGAATTTCATTTAAATTCATTATAGAGATGATTATTATTTTAAATTTCATACAGATATCTGCGTTCCTATGATGGTGAATCCTAAAGACTTTGCATTGCTCTAGATCAGGGATGGGCAACTGGCGGCCCGGGGGCCACACACAGCCCGCGCCCTCACTCGAAGTGGCCCTTAGATTAATTGTTTAAAATGATTTAAAAAATGTGTCATCTGTGGCACTTAATCAGTTGTAATTACACAGTTGCCCACTAGATAGCGCCTCCAATGCAGACGCCGCTTTGTGTATGCTTCTTCTCGAAGAGAGGGAGAGGCGTCCAGATATGCCAAAGAGCGGATGAAAACGAAAACTTGATCGAGAAAATCTTGTGTTTCAGGTGAAATGGGAAGAAGATTATCTGTTCACATAATTTCAAGAAAACCCTATGTGCTTAGTATTTCAATTTAAGTCACCACTCCAACACGTTGCACAAAGCGCAATATGAAAAATATATACTGGAGCTGCAAGGGCTGCTATAGCTGACCTCAAATCAAAAGTACACAAACAACAGGTACTTTTTACCAGAGCCACAACCACACAGGAGTCTGCACTCAAGGCATCTTTGAGGTATATGGTCATTTTTATTTTTTATTTCATGAGAGCCCTTTGCACTGAAAACAAAATAAAAAATCAGAGTTCAAAGTCTTTTTTATTTTTTATTTTTTTTAATTCAAACCTTTTGTATTTCTTTTTATCAAAGAAGACTACAACTGTTATACATGCATTTGAGCCTGAAATATCTTAAGTTACTGCACTGTATGTTGGGTCAATAAACATGTACACACACACATTTAAAATGGCAATTTTATCATATCTGGTTAAGTGTGTTGTTCTATGTGGCCCTGTGGTAATGTCAACGAAAAATGGTGGCCCCCTCCATCATTTCAGTTGCCCATCCCTGCTCTAGATTATTCTGTTTAAAAGTTTTAACTTATTCTAAGCTAATTATCTGACGTTTAGACTTGATGATATATAGTTTGCCAGTTTTTAAAAAGTAACTGCACCAGGTCAAATAATCTGGCTTTTATTGCCAACACTCTTTTCACACAGTGCAATGGTGCTGTAAAGTTGTAATACAATGCAGTCCAGGCTAGAATAAGCTTATCACTGTGGTCAGAGGTTCAACAGACTATAGCTTTCAACCCATAGAGGTCAGTGCAATGATGCTCTTCCTCCTGGCAAGTTCTAGTGTGGAGTTGCTTTTAAGTCGTCCTGAATTTGAAGCTAAGACAGGGAAGCCCTGCTGTTCTTTTTTATTACTTTCTTCTTCTGCTTCCATGTCTGCGATCTTATAACACAGCTGCTATTCTGCAGGTGTCACTGCGTGCAAACGGACAACTTGCTTTGCGTAAAATGAAGCCGCTGTAGACTAGCGTCTGTCTCGACTTAGGTTCACAAAAAAATAAAACTTCCCATCAAAGCATGAGAAATAGGAGGTGTAGAGTGAGTCTGTATATAGTTGAAGGAATGTCAAAAACTCAACCAGCCCCTCAATATTTCTTATGCTAACCTTTTGAGCTGAGTCATTTCAGTCAAATTGGAATGAACGGTCTGAAGATTTTTTTTTTTTTTCCTCTCTCAAGATGTAGACAGATATTTTAAGTTCTCAAGTGAAAGAGTGGTTTAATAGAGGTTTGTGCTACTGCCACTTTTTGTGTCTCTGGAATAGTGGTCTGAACATTCAGGCAGTCTTTTAATGCAACTTATCACTGCAGGAGATGTGGACTTTAATACGTAGGATTTTGCCCTGCGGCTGCTCATGTGCAGTTCCTCAATAAACCCTACATTTACTATAATAGCTACTGGTCTTGCCATTAAATAACATGAGCCAACCTCAACAAAGCCAGGCACATACACAATTCTTAATTCTTAATTCGTTTGACCTGACTCCACAGTCTTTTCCTGCTTTTTCCCCTCTGCTCTCCCTGTGAGGGTCTGGTCCGTTCACGCCATTACAACTCCAGGCACGCAGTCCTATTCCTTCCTACTGGCTTACTGAGATGTTAGCAAGATCTAACTGGAAGGTTATATAAGTTTATTTCATACTGTTTAGTCCAATATTAATATGTTATTGTTTATTGCATTTCCTTACTTACACGGACAAAATGACAGCCACCCTCGAAACAGGGCAAGCGCTGAATTGTATTAAATAAAACTGGTTCTGTCTGTCATTTATCCTCTCGCAAAAATGCTTGGTCCCTCCTTTGCCTTGGTTGTAAGACAACCACCTGAATCAGGGTGTTTGCACTTCTCAGTTTTAAACCAGTTAGACCAAATTAAATTGTAATTCTATATTTAAATCTTTGAATATTGTCATACCTTGCCATACTGTGCTTGTGTTTTTTTATACTGAAACCTTTCGACATCCTGAACTCTTCATTAGAGATCTATAATCATCCTGTATTGGTTGAAAAGGCCACAACCTGTATCTACAAGCTGGAACTGAGACTGATCAGCTGTACATGCAAATTTGTTATTTGTCTGTTATAATTGCATTACTTATCATCAAAAACTACTGAGTTAGCAACTTTGCTAATACAGCCAAACATTAAGCAAGTGCAAAAACACAAGACCGAGCAGCCAGCTAATATTACTTAATAGTCCAACAGCAAGAAGCCCAGCTTGGTGTCTGTCTTTAAGCCTTTTATTTCACAAAGCTCTTTCCATTAACTAAAAAACACTCTCTCCGGTGCTTTGAGCACCCAGTCCAGGCAACATGGACCAAGCTAACCAGCTAACCAGATGCTTTACTTTAGCAACAAATAAGGAGAGACATTTTCTCTATTAAAAAACAAACAAACAAACAAAAAAAAAAAACGATCCAGTTTCACCAAAATCAAAGTGAAAGTTCTGGTGAGTGACTTAGTGACGTAAAATGTCTATGCACTTCTTCTGACCTGGAGCTTAAAGTGACAAAGTGTAAGAACAGGCATACAAGATACAGATTTGAAATGATTAAAAGTCTTACCTTAACTCAGCGGTTAAAACTCTAACCATGAACAGCAGTGCTGAGTTTGACTGGTGACCTTCTTTTCATCTTCCTCTCCCTTATTTCCTTTCACCTCTCTTCCTTCTACAATAAAGGATTATTAAATGCTTCCAATAGTACTTACAGAAATGAATAAAGATTCCACCGAACAACTTGGAGCATATTGTGTAAGTTTGTAAGATGATTTGTGATTTATCCACCATTATGAAAACACCAAACATGTAACACCCGGTTCTCTATATTATTGACAGATAGCATTAAATGAATGCACAGGCAGATACTGGGTTGAGATGTCTCATTTTTTTTTTCTTATTTTTTACAGTAATGGTCAATTTCAGGTAGTGAATATTTACAAAATACGTGTGTAAAAAAAAAAAAAAAAAAAAAGCCTCACATCTTTATCCACCAATCAAGGTTTCCCTAAAGTCGTGCTTTGTTCTTGAGCATTAATTATATAGTTAAAAGAGGAGTTATTATATGACAGAAGTCATTCACATAGCTTTCAGGTTGAATATGAATACCAAAGGGTTGACTAAAGGTAATCATTATCCACAAGTGTGTGCCATTTCATTGTGATTAATAATAAAAGATTATGAATTAAGCATAGCTAAAGGTGCTATAATGCCTGCCCCTAAACTCTGAGCTTTAATATGCTCCCAAGACGTCTGAAGGCTTTAATTGCAGTCCTTGTGGTTACTGCCTCATATGCTGAGGAGAGAGCCTATATGGGTAGAGAGAGTAGAGGACCCTTCTCAGAGCTTTATCAGGGAATTTAAAATGAGACAACTGAAAGTGGTATAAACTGTAACACTGTTTGTTAAAACAAATTGTCCTGACCTGTGTAGTGGCTGCAAAAATCACCATTTTTATGGCGATGTCTCAGCTTTTATGAATGCTCCCATATCAAACTGGACTTGAGGACTTGATCTGTAGAATTGATTTTTGTAGAAAATATTCACACACCCATCAAAGAATTTGAAGTCATTCAGAAATTCGTCTTACGTGTTTCAAGCTTGTGGATTCACTTTCCGTCTTACAAACCCAAGTCAAATTGTACAATCTGTTACTTCATTGCGACCTTGCAAATCCTGTTTTATACATCGGATCAAATTCACGCTGGGTTTTGCTACAGTCACTGTGGGTCAAAAGACGTCATGTGTGTATTCAAAATGTGACAGACAAGATCTGTACATAGACATGTCAGTATGTTAATGTGTGCAATGAGAGAGTGCCAGAACTGAGGTTCTAACCTGTGATCGGATATGATTAGGACACTGTTGTCATTGATCATGCCTCGCCACTAAAACATAAAGACTATTTCCATAAATTGGCAGGACTTGAGATTCTGTAATTCTCTGTGATTATGAGGAGCTGAAACTCTGTTCTCTACTACTCGACAAGCCTGTTTTTGTGAAGTTTTTCTTTAACAATACTTATTCTGTTAATGCATACAGCGTTTCTTTGTGGACTCTAACATCAATTTATATTTAGTGCAAAGCTTTCTGTTGTCTCTCTGCTGACAATGCTCCTGTTTGAAATATTGCTTGCTTCAAACATCACTAACCAGCTTTCTTTTGCTCTGTCTGTCTCTTTTTCTCCTATTGCTTTTTCCTTTTTTTTTTTCTTGCAACTTCTCCTTGGCTGCATGATCTGGCTTCGTGTTTGCTCTGGAACAGAAACCAAAGGTTAGTATTATTATATATATATATATTTTTTTTTTTTTGCTTCTTCCCATTTGTTGCTTTTCTCCTCAACTTACTGTACCAGTTTTAGTTTCCATACTTTTTTACTAGGTATTAAGAAAGCATAACCTTTATTTATTTATTTTTTTATTTTTTTATTTATTTATTTATTTATTCATAAAATCTGTTTGAATTTTAACAGTTTAAGGTTTTTTGTAGTCTCCCAGCATATGTCTCTATGCAAATAGCCAACACAGTTATGGAGTGCCTCATACATCTTAATAAATGAAATGCAAATATGGTAATTAAGTCACAGATTTTAAAGGCATATTGAAGAAAGCAAATGCCAACACATTAGGACACAGTTTGAAACACCTGCAGTCCATCTTTGGTGACTGCTGAGACTGAAAATAATAAAGGGAAATAAATCAAAATGGTCACTGAAGTGACATTAAAAAAAATAAATAAATAAAATAAGCGGTAAATACTCAACATTAACAGATTATGGCTGCAATTAAATGATTTGCATGTTAAAACCACTCGGCATGCAGACGAAACTGTACCTTCAGCCTGGCCTGGTTGAGCTGGATTATGGTGTGATGTGATAACTGATTGCATTGTTTCGGGGTAGAGCGGGTCGTCCACCAATCAGAAGATCGGCGGTTCGATCCCCTCCAGTCTGCATGTCGAAGCGTCCTTGGACAAGATACTGAATGGCCAAAATTGCTCCCGAAGGCTGTGTGAATGTGTATGAATGGTTAGCTCCTCAAACTGATGAGCAGTTGCATGGCTTGCATGGCAGCCAATGCCATCAGTGTATGAATGTGTGTGAATGGGTGAATAAAATATGAAGTGTAAGACTAGAAAGGCGGCTATATATGTACAGTCCATTCACCATTTATTTCACACAGTACCCCAAGGGTCTCACACCTGACAATGGGTTTTTTTCTTTAGCAAGGAGTGTGTGGTCTGTGCTCCGATTTTGTACTTTCAAAGTGAATTTTTCACTCAAAGGGTGATTGTGTTGGTGGACTTGCTGTGAGCTTTTACAGTAGAAATGCCAATAATAACTGTAATTTGCTTCCCTGCTGCATCTTTAATTGTATCATCTTCGTACTCATTGCCTGATAACTTTCAAAAGTTTATGCCACAGGGCAAGTTACCATATTGATAAACACGCCAGGTCTCATTTCTCCGGTGTGTTCATACACAAACAAAACGTTACGCTTGATAACATGTTGTACTGAACGTGGACAGGCTACTCTGTTCAGTTTCTTGAAGTTGATTTGCTCAAACATTCAGCTTATGCCTGTTCACCACTGTAGGCCATGGATCATGTATTACCATAGCAACTTAAGCCATGTGGAGCTACTGTGACGTCTTGAGTTTTTTTTTTTTTTTATTATGTAGTCGCCTTGATTTTTTATGCATATAATGCTCTTACCATAGTTGTGTGTGGACTAGGTATATATTAGAGCCATTTGGCTGTATTGATGTCTTTTTCGTTCCCAAGGCATTGCTTGCATAAATATGCATTAAAAGCATCTGTAATTTTACATTTTATTATAGACCAGTGTCCTGCATTTTGTCATATTTGCAACTTGTAAAACCTTAATTAAAAATAATCCTAGACAAGACTACGCTTCATGATAAAACATAATGGTTCAGGAACCTTATTTTTTTTGTAGTATTGTGTGACTCCATGGCCAATTTAGGTTAGAAATGTATGATATGTTCGTTAAAATACACATTTTAGTCGTCCCACGGGTTTTATTCTTTGCATTCTTGCATTTCAGCTTTCAACTTTCAAACACTACAATACAACTTTGAATCATATTTGAATAGTGATGTACCCAACGCTTCCAAACCACAAGTGTTGCCCCCCTTTGTCTATGGTGTTAGATTAATTAACAGTAATGAACTATATGTAATTCCATGAAAGTAATTATTGCTCTGATAGCCATACAGTTTCAATAAGAACACAAGGGAGAGAGAAAAAGAAACCACTTTTTTTAAGTCAGCCTTTCCTCTTTATGGAACAGTAAAGAAGAAAAAAGGAGACAAAAACAACCAAATGTAGTGAGTGGACGCCCAGAGAGAACGCTGACAGCTCTCTGAATTTTCAGCAGTGTCTGTGATTTCACAGATAGCCTCTGGAGAAGCTCTTTCGGATCATCAGTGTCAATAGATGGAGATAAAACATGTATAGCTGGGCTTTCCTGTGGGTGTTTGCAAGAAGAGAGGGCGGAAATCACAGAATGTGTTAGAAACACTATCAGGTGGGAATATTTGGAACTTGTCTCCCTTTTCATTGAATTACGACTGTTAGATCTGGTCTTTTGTTTTTATTCAGCCCCACCAGCAGTGAGGTTACTTGCTTGAAGTTTAACATTAAGACACCAGTGGCAACACACCAGTACAGTGCTGCCTGTCTTTGTTCAGTTTTTGTTCTTGACTATAAAAAAAAATGCTGCTTTAGTTACCTGATAAGCTACATCAGGCTTTAGCAACAGACACAATTCATGTTAGGATAAAAGTGGTTTTGCTTCATTCATGTGACTAATGGGACTAAAATATAAAATAAAATAACCAGCCTTAACCTTTTAAATAAATAGGATACTACTGGGCCCATTATTGTATTTGACTGCAATATATGGAATAACATCTCTCATTTTCATCAGTTATTGAATTATCTTTTGATATCGTGCTTTAGAAAAAATATATAAGCTATATACAGCATATGAAGTTTTAAAGGCAATTACATTTGACCTTGTTCAAGTCATTGTTTATTACTGTATATTGCATCATTTAACGGTTACATGACCTTTCTGACAACATACGGGGAAACGATACTGGAGGGACGACCATTAATCTCAGGGCTGGCAGTTCGATCCCCATCTCCTTTTGTCCATATGTTGAGCAAGACACTGAAGCGCACACTGACATGCTCCCAATAGACAGGTTCTGCCGCACTGGTGTGTGAATGTGAAGCGCTACTGTGAAATGAAAGGCCTTGTTTCTGGACATGAATATAACGGTTTTAGTGCTTTAATACATGGGTCAAGGTGCCAGTACTGCATATGTTCATGTGTAATAGCTCATATTGGCTACAATGTTCTGATCTTTATTAATTTTTCATCAGAAATGTACTTTTAGCACAGCAGTTCCACCTCTATTTATTTGTCCCATGTTTACGGTACTAATATTACCCCCAACAAGTGAAATTCATTAAGTTTTATTTATTCAACTTAAAATCACTACTCTAAAATCTACTCTAACCCTCAAAGTCCATTTACATTTACTAAACCATTTACTTTTGCCTGTCATGCATCAGAATGTATATTAATCATTTTAATCTTGGTACAGTGAAACATTTTGTTTCCAAGGCTGATTCTGGTTTCTGATTTCTTACTACTAATGTATATATTTCCATAATGAATGTACTTATATATAACTTGTATGTTACTATATGGACTATATCCATACTGCATTCATCAACTAACTAGAGGATTCCTAATTGACGTCTGGAATAAACCACCTTTTTTCTTTCTTTCTCTTTGTATATCAAGAGAGGGCAGAGAGCTAGATTCATTGCTATAGTGCTGGGAAAATGAAAAACAGCATGAAGAGAGCTGCCCTTTCCTGGGGCTTCTTTTCAGCTAATAAATAACATCCAATTAGACGAAACCCTCAAAGATCACAAAATCAGTTTGCCATTTCTCTCCAGGATACAGGCATCTGCTAATAACCCACCTCTACTCCACAGTCACACTAACATATGAGATACAGAAAGAAAGCCAAATTGAAAGGATGTTGGGGAATGCAAGCGAAAGAATGTTTATAGCTTTTTTTTTAAATTAATTAATTTATTTATTTTTTGTGATTTAGTAATAGAGTCTTTATAATTTATTGATGCAACCATACATACCTTGGTTGGGTTGTAAGTGCATTTAGCAGACACAACGTCTCAGCCAGTATTAATGCATTATGTAAATGCCAACATACCTCAGTTATCTTAGAGAGGTGAATATCAAATTTAAAATATACAGCTATGTTTTTTTTAATCTCATTTGACTGGAACTAAATCCCTTTTTTAATAGAAAATACAGTGCTATAATAAAAAAAAAAAGGACTATACCTAAAGTCATTTTACTCATCATTTAATAAACCCTAGCCAGTAAAGCCTACTGTTCATTGTTAACAGTTAGTGATATGGAGCCCATAAAGTCGTTTTACTGTAGGTGATTGTTTTCACAGAATATGTGAATGTATAGGAGAATGTTGGGGTTGTAAAGTGCTTTAAGTCGTCAGTAGAATAGAAACATGCACATGATGACATGAATGCTGTCAATTTTTCATTAACAGTCATAAAAAAGAAAAGACCAGTTACTGAATGTATTACTGGCTATGTAGAAAATTGCATTAGTTTGATCTGTGCAAACTTTGTAATCCCAGTTTTGCCTTAAGCTGATTACCAGTAATCAGTTTTGTTGTGCTCCTCATTGCCCTCATAAGCACTGTGTAGTTTTAAAAAAAAAATACTGCACAGGTTAATTACTCATTAAAATTATGTTCATGGGGCACCCTGGTGGCTTAACTGGTGGTCCCTTGTGTGAAGGACATTGCAGCAGAGACCTAGGTTCGACCCTGGCCTGTGATCCTTTGCTCGATTTCATCGCCTCTCTTTTCGCTTTCCCCTTGCTTTTCTCTCTCTTCTTCTGTCCTATGAAATGGAGGCAATAAATGCCCCCAAAAAGTTTATTTACGGAATTTGCCATTGTATATTTGTTTTGAATCACCATTGGGAAATGTAGACAATCAAGGTTAATTAATAACTGGTCAAAAGTGGAGGCATGGGATTCAAAACTTGAACAAGATGCTTCACAGATGTCCTCTTTTTTTATGTTTCTTGCCAGTATCACACTCTCCAGATCAATGCCTGTCATAGAGTCAGAGTTGAGGAAAGACAAGCTCTCTTTTCACTGCAGGCAAGAATTAGACACCCCATTTCCATATGATTATAATGGCCTGGGAAAGAAGCATGTTTGTGTGGGTTTTCTAAACACTAGCGCGTTTAGGGCATGATTTAAAGGAAACGGTGGCAAAGCGTGGTAGGGGTCGAGCATGTGCATGCGGTTGAGTAGTTAAGGAGCACATGTGATCAAGGCAGGGCTCCCATGTCGAGGTAAAGACTATGATCATTCAAACCGAGTCTGCCAGTCTTCACTATAATAACCAGCAGAATATCTCAACGTTGCTGCCACTTAACATATCCGTATAGTGATAGCTAATAGGCCGCTCTAATGCAAGGTGGGCCAAATTTCAGTAGCCACGCTTTTGTTGTCTACTGTACTGAGAACTTAGTTGGCTTTTGAAGCACAATGGGACAAAAGCAGCTGAGGAGGTTGGGGATTGAGGACTAGAGAAGGCGAAGATGATGGATTAGTGGGTGGTCTTTTAAAAAAACAAAACAAATGCCTGAAAGAGGCTAAAAAAAAGTAAAGTATGTCAATCTTTTTTTTCGAACTTGCTTGCTGGTTTTAAGTTGTCTTGAGCGGATGACTTAAATGACCTAATTCCCACAACCTTTCAGCTGCATGTAGGTTGCCAGTCCAGTTATGTTCACTGAGGGTAGGAGATAGAATTGGCAGCTAAGTGACTTCGAAAGCTTTAAATGCCGTTTGTTTTGATCCATTTTGAACATATGAAGATAGCAGCAGAATGTCTATATCATGCTGTCGAGTAGTTAGCACTGCTTTCCACTGGTACATATGTGTTCACTTGAAATAGACTTTCTCTCCTGTGTATGTGTGTCTCACTCTGGCTTGCTTGTTCTCCTTGTTTCTCGCACTCTCTTTATGCTTTCGCTGTGACATTTCGAAGAACACCATTAGTTCTATAATGACTTTTCATGCGGCTGCAGAATATTTGTGCCATTATGTGAGATTTCATCAAATGCAAAATCACAAAAGGCTTCTTTCATTGTTGTTGAAAGGAAAGGTCTGATCACATACAGTAGTACACACACTGAACAGATGGCTATTTTTCTTTCTTTCTCCAGCCCACGATTTTCCTATACCTGCCCATAAGTATAGGTTAGAAATCATGTGTAATGTGTCGAAATATGTTAATATATTCGTGTGTTCATGTGTACAGTATTTTTATTTAAAATTTGAAAATATCACATTTGCCACACAGTCACTATCCCTCACTGCCTCCTTGCCTCTGTTTTCCTTTTTATGCGCAATGCTTAACCTTCTGTTTTCCTGCTTTCCTTTTCTCCTCCAATTTTTCCTTCTGTCTTTTTTTCTTTTTCTGCCACAGTTTCTCAAGCATCAGCACCTCAATTTATTCCCAATTTGTCTCTCTGTGTTCTCATATCACCAAAGTAATGGACTGGCTCGTTAAAAACATATTTGCTTTTTGCAGCTTTATTTCTCTTGCGGTGATTTTTCATCCACACATGTAGGTTTGTGTTTTTGTGAAAGGGTTTGGAGCGGACATGTTTGCGACATCACATGGAGAAAAACAGAAGAGTGGCAAATGACTTCAGAGAATGAATGATTTAAGCTGCCATCAATCGAATGCAATGAATGACTTGGGAAAATGTTAGGGTGGGCTTAACAACTGTTCACATCGGACTGGTGCTGTCACATAGTGGAATGAAATAAATAATAATGCTTCATACCTGATATGACAGAGTAGTCAGAAAGCTCATTTTAGCAGGCACGCACACACATCTACACACACAGACATATTTAGAGGCCATCGGTAGGTCTTCAGGAAGCCTTTAGAGGGCACTACTCCACTGAGAATCGAGCTACTGGTAAAATTCATCCCCACAGGCCAGTACGTAGTGATTAATAGACGCTCCTAATCAATTATGAATCTTTTGATGTTGCGTCAATAATTTCAGTCCAGATTTGTGAATTTATTTTTACATGAGTATACTTACTCTCTGTTAGTTTCTTAGTTAAGAGCAATTGGCAAGTACGTTGCAGACACTCATGCTCATGCTGGAGCAATTTTAGTGGTTAGGATTTAGAAACGATGGTATAGCAGGAATAGGGGAGGAGACGAGAGAAAAGGCTAATGAAGTCTGTTAATTTGCTGCTATCAGAATTAAAGTCTCAGACTAATTATGGCCCTGGGTCATCTAGTCTGGATCACAGGGAGAGGTGGCCCTGCATGGTTCGCTTTGATTATCTCATTCACAACACAGCCCCTCACTTCATTACTCTGATCTCCCTCTCTGTCTCACACCCTCGCTGCTACACGCACACCCGCAACTCTAGATTAGATTGGAGGGTGGGGGTAGTCCATGTGCAAACGGACCAGTCACGTCGTCATGTCAGTCTTAGTCAGGATTGCGGACTGTGTGTGCATTGATAAGGCAGAGAGGTTAGGAAAGGTTAGGGCAGGTGTGAATCGTAGAAGAAGCTACCGGACGTTGTGGATGTCTCTCGTGCTTTCTGTCAGTCTGACTGAAGTTCAGGACTCAGCTGGATCAGAACCATACAGTGAGTCAACAGTCAAGCTGTACGGCTGGTTTGACTGTTCGTCTCCCCTCTGTTGACTGTAGAGCTGACAGATGTGTCGGAATGGTGGATTTGTTCACTTGCTGCAGACAGCCCCCCTCCTGTGCATCAGATGTTTCATAGTGGATTTTGCTTGAGGCAATGGTGTGTGTGTGTGTGTGTGCGTGCGTGTATGTGTGGTGTTTGCACATTAAATTGAGACCCCATATTATCGCTGCTACAGAAGCTCCTCTAATAGTAGTGATTTAAACTTTACCTGCATGACTGCCTTGATTGGCCATTGGAAACAACACAGTGATTTAATTACCCTTTGGAGACAGCTGCCCTCTCAACTTTCCCCCCGCTGCGCGCTTGTGTATCTATTTTCTCAGGAGGAGACGATCGTATCACTGCAACATGCCATAAATAATGAAGTCTCATCAAGAGAAAAGTCAACTGTGGGTGTGTTATCTCCTTAGGAACTAAGATAGTTGGACAAACACTAGATGATACGACAGAGTAAAGTAACACACACATACTGTCTGTCTTCTTCCTTTCTCTCTCACACTGCTGTCATTTCCTTACTTCACTTGGTAACTTCTTAGTTCGTATCAGTTATCGAGTTGTCTGTTCATTTAACATTAGTGTTAGGGTTGTGTGTGTGTGTGTGTGTCTGCGTGTGTGTGTAGAAAGGAGGGCAGTTCCAGTAAGGCGTTTTCTCTGATTAGAAATCCATCCTGATAACATGAAGTGCTGGTGTGAGCGTAGAGGGATGGGGAGATGAGGAGATTTGGTGTGTGTCTTTCTGTGTGTATATATATGTGTGTGTGTGCATGTCTGTGTGTGAGGGGTGGGGCGGTCGGATTTGAGGTGTTACTTGCTTGTCTCTGAGGCCTGCCTGTCATGTACAGCATCAGTCATGCTCTTTCACAGCAGTTTTATTTCATCCACCATTCCCTTTAGTGCTTTGACGGCACAATTCACTGATACTGCCTTATGGGAAGTGGTGTTTGGGAACCTTGTGTGTGCGTGCACATTGTCATATTTTTTTTCAAGTGCCTTTAAACTGTGGCAGAGATTGGATCAAAAACCAGTCAGTAGAATTATTACAAGTGAGATAACTTCAAATTTCTAGCCTTGCATCCTAATCTGACCCAGCAACTAAACATTTAAACATTCTTTTTCTTTTCTCGAGAAAAGAATCAAACTTTTTTTCTTTCTTGTACACCCAAGACCTTGAGCTTTTTCCACCCAGGGACACGGCATATTTGTTTTATTTATTATTTATTTTGTTTTTCTTTTGTTTGTTATTGCGTAAATAACGCAGAATGGATCTTTTTTTGACTACACTGGGGGTAAAGGAAGATTGAGACAGTCCTTCTTTGTTCTATTTTTCATACTTGTCTCTCCTCCTACTTTGCCCACAGTCTCTGACATCAAGTTGACATTTATCACAAGCCTCCATTAAGAGGCCTTAACTTGGAAGTGCTCAGATGGTAGATGGCTAGCACTGTGTGCGCTGCTGTGGCAGCGAAGAGTAGGCTTTTCAACTGAGACAACTCATTGTTTGTGTCTGCCTCTAATGCTCTGCTCTTTTTTTGTCCTGTGATGAAGTCATACTTTCCATGTCTGAAGTATCTGATCTCAAATTCTGATGTTAACTGTGGTTTTAGTCATTCAGTCATAGCGTCATTTTTTAACTTCAACATCTTTCTGTCAGGCTAGCTCTCTGATTCTCTCGAAGCTGGCGCAACCTTTTTTACGACAGTGTGCCATATTTTCACACAGATGAAGAGAGCCTCGTTAGAGCCTCTATATCTATTATAGTTGCACCATACCTACGCTGTGTCCCTTCGTTCTTCCCTACCTTTGCTTGACCTGTGATGTGATGCAGACTCCCCACTGCTCCGCACTCACAAGTGTATCCTTATCTTCTCCACTTCCTGGGTGATAGCGCAATCTGATAACTACAACAGTCGCCGCTCCCTCTGATTGATTAACCAGTGACCTCTGACCCCCTGCGGGACATTTTAATTGGCTGATGTATAATGAGCTTCCCTGAAGAAGAGCCGTTTCAAGGCCAGAGAGGATGAGGGGGTGATGCTGGAAGGGAGCAATCTAATTAGCTGATTTAACTGATAACACCTGAGGCAGCTTGGAGACAGTGTGTGTGTGTGTGTGTGTGTGTGTGCGCGTGTGTGCGTGTGTGTGTTATATGATTTCTATCTCATCACTATCTCATGGATGATAGAGATGGATGCAGGCCTTCCAGTATTATATGAGCATGATTCAAGAATTATACGACTCTGTATGTTTATATGCACTGAATGCACAGGGAAGTTAATACACTCATACTGTGTGCATCTGCCGTGTGTTTTGGAGAGAGTTGGCGTGTGTTGGTGTAATAAATGAGGTTCTGCGAGGCTATACGTTATGATGAGTAGATCAATATAACATCTTTATGCAGTAAGCTGGAGGCCGTTGAGGGCTGGCTCCTTATATTGCATCCAAATACCCAATATCAATATCAAATTCAAGATTACATTCCTGTAAGAATGAATACTTAAGTTCCTAACGTTGTTTTTTAGGGTAAATATTGACATGTTTACAATTTGATTGATTTCATTTATGCTTTATAATTAAACAACGGTTCTTTCATTATTTATTTATTTATTTTTGGACCCCACACTGTTCTGCACTGAATATGTTCATGGAGACTTAAATGAAATTACTTGCTGAACATTTTTACACAACAAGTAGTTGAAAGGCAGTAGAAAATAGAAACATGTCTGTTGTTAAAAGCAATGTTTAAAGCAATTTATTTATTTTTTTTTTTCTGTTGTCAATTTATAAGGTTTTGTGTCCCACATTTAACCTCTTGACTCTCAGTTCCGCTGTCAACAAGCATTGAAGTTAGGAAATATATACATTTAACTTTGTGTGACGATGTAATACAGTGCCGGGAAAAGGTATTTGCCCCCTTCCTGATTTCTTACTTTTGCATATTTATCACACTTAAATGTTTAAGATCATCAAACAAATGTTAATATTATACAAAGATAACCCAAGGAAATATAAAATGCAGTTTTTAAATGATGATTTCATTTTATAAGAGAGTTCAATTACACTGTCCACACCCATGCCTGATCACTGCCATGAAATGCTGTATTCGTTTTACACCACATGTAACGGGATGCACACCTTCCAAAAGTTTCAACTTTTGTCTCATCAGTCCACAGAATATTTTCTCAAAAGTCTCAGGGATCATCAAGAAGTTTCTTTTTTTCTTTTTTTGGCAAAAGTGAGACGAGCCTTTGAGTTGTTTTTGATCAGCGGTGGTTTTCAGTTTCCATCCTGTCTTTGAGTCATGAACACTGACCTTTACTGAGCCAAGTGAGGCCTGCAGTTCTTAAGAAGTTGTTCTGGGTCCTTTTGTGACCTTCTGGGTGAGTTGTTGCTGTGCTCTTGGAGTATTTTGGTAAGGCTTGGGAAGGTTTTGGCCACTGTCCTAAGGTCTTTGCATTTGTTCATAATCTCTCTCATTATGGTAGGGGGCAAATACTTTTTCAGGGAACTGTATATACAGTAAAATCTTTTTGTTTCAACACTTTAGTGTAAAATGCTTATGCCCACTGAAGATAACAAAGAGATTCTTTCATGGCTGGATGTTTTGTGTATCGCTTTCGTTCAGCCTGACATCTTAAAACATTTTGATTGTGATTAAGGCTGCAACCACAATTTGAAATACTCTTTGGGTCTATGCTTCATCTATAAAATGTCAGAAAATGGTTAAAAATGCTCACATACTCACAGTTACTCAAAACCCAAGGTGACCTATGCAGATTGCTTGTTTTGTCCAATTAACCATCCAAAACTCAAAGTTATAATAGTTGCCATCATTTAACTAAAATGCTGAATTGGATATTAGAATAGTTGCTGTGGTATAGCTGATTTATCGATTCATCATTTCAATTTTAATTTTGACCAAGGTCCTTAGTGAAATTTGTTGTGAAATGCTCAGGTAATTAGTATCCCCCCTAGTTTTCTATTTAATGTAGTTGTCTCCTACTACTACTCTCCCACTTTTCATTTTTTTTTCATAGTATTTGTATTTGTTCTTTCCTTACTTGAGTTGCTTCATGTTTCACGCTGCAGTGGGCTGTGTGCAGTCTTGTGAAAATGTATTTTTTATCTTGTTATTCTCTCTCCTTTCCCTTTCCCATGGTACACATTTTCCATTGTCTTTCTTGTCTGTCCTTTGCATTTTCTCTTCTCTCACACATTGAAAGACTGTGAGGACAGTGTACCAACAGAGGAGCCACGTAAGTCCAAGGATAGCTCAGCGTGTGGCCATGTTTGTGTGTTTATGTGTGTGTGTGTGTGTGTGTTCAGCTGTACCGTAGGGGTGCATGTTTGTGGACATGCTAACAGTGTTTTCTGCGGGAGCTCCCAGCATACCTCTTCACTTTTTAATTAGATACAGGATCCCTGAAAGAAGACCAAGCCCACGTGGAACAGTAGAAAAATACCTTTCCTGTGGATTAACCCCTCTCCTCTCTCCTCTCACCACACACACACCATAATTACAGCACCAGACAATTACCCAGCATACTCCTGGGATGCACATTTTTATTCTCTTAATCTGGTGTCTTAAATAATTAAAACCAACCATGAACTCCTCTTTGTGAGTGTGGCTCAAGAGGGTTGTGTATGTGTCTGTGTGTGTGTGTGTATACATGCAATATGTGTCTGTATCTGTGTCTTACTGGGCTTTCGCTTTGTTGCTTGTAGTCCAAATCTTGACGATGCCTCTCCTGTCTACAAATAACACAGATATCACAATCTCACCTACCTGGCTTCATGTGATCCAGAACATATCTTCACCTGCAACCTGTTTTTTTTTTTTTGTTTTTTTAATTATGTGAAACTTGGTGTAATCACAGCACTTTCCATGTAAATATTGAAACATAAAACATCCTGTAGTAGTGAAGTAGTGTTTTTTTTTTGTAGTTTTTACATACCAAGAGTTTGTCTTGGTGTTATTGGTGCGAAACAAACATAAGATAAAAAAAAGCAAGTATTAAAAATAAGAAATGTAAACAATATGAATATATATGTATACAGCATGGTCTAACATGAAAAGAGCTGAACAATCTGTGCAGAAACATCTATATACTTCCCTTATTTAGTCAGAAACAGTAATTGCATCCATGTGTGTAAATGTTTTCTTTGTGTGTTGAAATTCTGTGTTTCTGTCTTCATCAGCCAAAAAAGAAGAAGAGGATCTGGAAGATAAGAAATCCATAAAGAAGAGAATTAAAGAGCTCAAGGTGCTCGATCCAAAGATTGCACAGAATCTGTGTAAGTAATTATATCCCTTCTGCCCGTTTCTCTTCCCAAGGACTGGATTTATACAGATCCATGTGTCTTGGTGTTACAGCATATTGGGCATGTCTGTCGTTCTCGCCTCCACTGCTCCTCGCAGAACACTTTGCACACACTTTTTCCTTTTTATCTCACTTAAGTCACCCTTTTTATTATGCATTGCATATTATAAAGTGGCCACAATAGACAATTTGGCAGGGACTGAGTTGCACTTTTGTTTGTTGCTATAGCAAGTAAATCAAGACACTGGCTGTGAACCTTGCCACCACCTCCGCAACCTGTGACTCATGTCTTCACACACAGAGAACTAATTAACAAAGTTAAGCATCCATTAAGGAAAGGAGAAACAGGCGAAGAAATGGTACTACAGATTGATGATATCTCTCTCGCTCTCTCTCTCTCTCCCTCTCTCCCTCCCTCCCTCTCTCTGTCTTACTCTGTCTCTCTCTCGCTTATTCACTTGCGCTCGCCATGCACACACACACACACACACACACATCGAAGCACGCACGCTTGGTCTTAAAATGACCGCTTTAAAAGCACCCGGCATTAATGAGGATCCAGCTGATCTCTTAAGCACTCCCAGATCTTAGCACCTCATTGGCTTATATCAAGGGGAGCTGTGACCTTTGTTTCATGTATTAAAAGAAAATGAGACTAATCAGCCCGGTAACAGTGATAAATCATGCAGCGGAAATTATAGAGCAGGAATGAGCAGAGGGGGGAAAAAAAGGAGAGTAGGCGTTTTATGTGTTCCACCATAGGAGGTAAAGAGTCTAAAAGCTTTGATTAGGTTGAGAACGAGTATGTGGGGTTTTAGTTGTGTTCCTTGATTGATGCCGTCATCATGAAGACGCAGAGCAAATGTATTCCATGAAGTGACTTCTAATGAGGTAGAATTTATCTGAAGAAATGAAGGTACAGGCATGCACTGTAAAAAATCTGACAGTGAGATTGGAAAATCTGTTTTCATCATTTGTTTTGGAGACTAATCCCTGGTTCTACAGTATATCACGTCAAGTTAATGCCTATACGTCTCTTTACAACAGACAAATAAAAAAATGCTTAGAAACTAGGAAATTAAAGGTCAAGTGTTTAAGATTTAGCAGGTTGATTTAAAGAATATGTAAGAAATGAAGCTATGTTTTCATTAGTGTATAATCCCCCTCTTTTACGGAGTCCACCATGTTGCTCCGTCATATTTCTACAATAGCCCTGAATGGACAAAGCAAACACTAGCGTTTGGCGTTTTTTGCTTGACACCATCATCCTTGCAATGGTAAGGCAAGCTGAGGAGTTTGCAATGTGCAACTACAGTGCTAGATGTCACTAAATCCTACACACTCATCCTTTAACTGATAGTCCTATTACCGCATTTTTTTTTTTTTACCCCACAGATATTCCCGATAATCTTTAGTAAAGTTCTGCAGCATCTGGCTCCTAGCCTAATCACACATCTTTTAACTGTCAGTGTTTTGCTGATGTTCCACTGGCTCGACTAATGACTTATCCTGACAAGGCATTTGCCATTCTGTCCCTAGTGGTACCAATTGCTTGAGGATGTAATGCTTGCTAAACTAGTGTAATTTTTCAAAACACTTTTTTTTCCTACTTTTATGTCTGGCTGACTTATGTTCTGATGTATCTTTAATTTCATTTCATTTCGCTCCCTATTTTATGTGTCCTTCAGATGTTTGTTTTCTATTTCTTTTCATCCTTGGTTGTTTTTTATAGTTTGTTTTCCTGTTATTGATTTGTATGACCAAGCTGTCGTCTGTAATTGTAACATTTTTTTTATTTTTTTATTTACCACATCATTTGTTACATCTTTTATTTATTCCTGTGTAGCCATCTTCCTGGGTTCCTTCCGTATGCCTTATCAGGAAATTCGTCGGATGATCGTGGAGGTGGATATGGAGCAACTCACTGAACCTATGATTCAGGTAGGGCAAGTTTTATATAAAGCTGTAAAAATGTTAAGAGCTGCATTTACTTATCTGACATTAGTACATGGATTTCTTGGGAAGATCACCTTAGTTTAACTTAGATATTCACCTCTCACTCTGAGATGGAAAGAATATTGTAAACTCTCTCAACCTACAGTGTGCAACTTTTTTTTACCTCGAGGCTGTAGAATATATAAGTATATAAGTATATTTTTAATGTTGTTTTCCTGCTCAGTTGGTCAGGTCCATGCTCCAAAGCGGAGCTTTCGGGTTGTCTCATTTAGTTGTCGGTACTGTATGTAGCCTGAGGCTGAATTATTGGCAATCTGTAAAGCCCACAGTACAACAGGTGTCGAAGCACCAGTTGGTAAATGCAGTAAATATGAAAAAAAACAAAAAACAGATAGATATAACATGAAAATAAGTACTATACTGATTTTAATCTTTCTATTTTTATTTATTTTTTCAGTTTTGTTACAGCTTTTATACGGGCGTTTGGATTGTTATTTAAAATGATCCGTTACAGTCAGTTTTGATGTTTTTGTAAACAATTATATTGTATTATTGCAGCACAACAACAGAGATTCTCTTGATGAAATAATAAGAAGACACATAGTCACAAGGGCACATCATGCAATACATGATGTATAATTTAGAAAAGAGAAAATAATATGTAATTCAAAGAAAATGAAATAACAGCATAAGAATGAAATATTGCCTGATTACGAACGGAAGGCTGGTATAGAGGTTATGAGCCCTACTACTATTTGTCTCCAGTTTGGCCCTGGTTACAGTCAGTAACATTTGGTAGACTTTAGCCTCCTAAGAGGACAGATAAGGTCAGACAAGGTCCACAGTATAGGAGGGGGCAAACAAGCATGAAACTTTAAAGTCAATTTTCAAGGATGCAGGCAACCAGTGAACTGAAGCTAGAATGCTACGTGCTGGAGGTCGTCAATTGGCTTTCTGGTTAGCCTGACAAATAAGGAATTACTGTAGTCCAAATGGCTGGAATCAAACAATCAAACAGTATAATGTAAGCATATAGTGTGTATTTAGGCCAAAATAAAATTAGCATATGCTGTAGCTACGGGTGTACGTTTAACAACATTTAATTTGATCGATAACAGTTAATTACAACATGCAAGTAATTAATGGTCATTAAGGCAAATTCCATTATTCTGCATCCATTAAAACTCAAGTAGTGGAAGTAGCAATATTTGTCCTGACTCCAGGCATCAGGGACAGATTTTCAACCCAATTTAAATGCATCAGACCAACATATTTACCACACAGTAACAGTATTTGTTGAGACGGGAAGGCAATGTAATCAACATGAATTTAATTATTTAACATTTATTTCTTTTGACTGTCTAAAAAAACACACAATCTAACTTTCAATTGTCTATAAGTATATATAGTTTAAGGATATAGTCCATGTTGGATAATAAAAGACACTTCTTGCTGTTACAAAACATTATTTGTTACACCAACAGGGCTGAAACTCGCACAGCAAATAGAACAGCAGTAGGTTGGATTTCTATACAAGCACAGTTCAAATACTGGTAGTCTTACGGCTCCAGGGCTCATTCTGAATTAATTTCAAAGAAAACACTGCATTTCTCTTCAGGCATGAACTGTATTCGACCACATTACTCTTGAAAATGCATTCAATTCCCTAATGATGTAAACGGCTGAGTTTTTGGACACACTTGGATCATGACATTTTATACATAGGACACATATTGACAGTAAGGAGGATATATAATGTCCTGCTAAGTGTAATAAATGAAGTGTGTCAGGCATCACGACATCAGGAGGCTATTTTTTATATAAATTCATATAATTTGCTTTTCTTTGCTCTACTGTCCTCCATATTGCTTCTCACTCCTTTCCCCCCTCTCCTTTCTTTGTAGAACCTCGTGAAGCACTTACCAGAGCAGGAGCAGTTGAACGCCTTGGCCAAATATAAGAATGAGTACGCAAATTTGTCAGAGCCCGAGCAGTTTGGGGTTGTGGTGAGTACACACTCACTCTCTCTCTCACACACACACACACAACTGTCAAATCCCAACTAGCTGGTGATAAGTCCAACAGCATGTACACATATATCACATCTTTATCTTGTAGTATATTTCTATCATGTAACATCATCTTCTCATACATACACAGTTTCAGAAAATCAGTTTATTACTATTTTAAGGTTATAGTAATGTAACCCGTCTTGTATTTGCATCTTATCACATTTCTGTCTTTTCTCACACGTGCACTTTCGCATGAATATTTTAATCCAGAGCTTTTTAAAATTCTCTCATTTTAAGCCGAAAGAAGAAAGACAGGACACCTGTGGACTGCCGCACTAATTTATGCACATTAAAGAGCAGCACTGCTGTCTAATTATGTCTGCATCGTTTTCTTGAAGACTTTTCAAAGGCGGGTTTATTCAGAATTATGCATAAGGAGTGTAGCACTTTTTGTGTGTATTTTGTGTTTCTGCCTAGCAACCAAGTTACTGACAAAACATGCAATGATCTTCTTTTGCCCTATGCACCCACCTGTTTCACAAACAGCCATGAAAGAGCGTCTTACCGCTGAATGAAAATGCAGTGACTGAGCGGTTGATAAGGGGAGTTAAAAATAGAGCATGCTCAGCTGTTGTGAGTAGTTCATCGGGGAGACATAGAACAAAGAGGGGTCTACTTATATAATGCTGTTTCAATGCTGAGCCTGCGTGGGCCCAAGGAGGCATGTGTGCTTTCGCCTATCAAAAGCTCAGGTTCAAAGGGAATATTAATTTGCCATTGTGCAAACACATGCGTTTTTTATCTCCTCTTTTTTTCCATGACAGCCACTCTCATACTTGATATGAACTACCTTGTGTGTAGTAGCGCGTCGTACTGTGGTGTATATTCTAAGTGATGGATGTGATTGCATTGTAAAACTCCTTATAGTCCTTTAGACATAAGGGTAATGTAGTCATTTAATGTTTTATGCAGCTCCATGAATAAGTTAAATGTATCTTTGTGACCAGAAGTCAAAAGGCAAATAAGCTCTAGATCTTCGCACAGCATTAATTTCCATAATGTTTTTTGTACAAGTAATCTCCATGCAGTGCAGCAGCTGGTATTGCTTTACATCATTTGTGCTTGATGACTTACATACTTCATTTCAGTCCCCGAAATCTTAGGAATTATTCTGTTTACCAGCATGTACATCCTGCTGGCTCAACTGTAGTCACAGTCGTTTTGATTGGCACGTCTTTGAATTAAAGTCTTTCATCTGGAATTTAAATTGTTGTTGACACTCCACGGACACATTTATTACAAGTTGCCAAAATATTTACTCACATTAAATTTGTTTTCACACTATATGGTGCGTCATTTTTAAATTCACTGTTCACAACATCGCTCTCCCCTCCTCTCATGTTGTTAATACTGCCTTCAGCGGCTCAGTTTTGTCCATTGCCGCCTGAAGCCTTTACAGAAACAACAGCTGCACACATCAACTCTGAAGGCACATCGGTGTGTTTGCCTTATCACATAATTTATCTCATCTCTGGGCTCCATTTCAGCATTATGTTTGGTTCTTATTCACCTTAGTATTTATTAATTTTGTCATAATATTCTCCTGTCCTGTTTCCTCGCTCTTCTTTTCTCTCACATGAACACGGATGCACACACCACACACACACTCGCTAGCTCACTCACTCACCGACTGAAATAGTCATTTGATAACATTACAGTAGCTATAATTAAACCCTTGATGGAAGACATCAAACCGCACTGCCAGCTGTTGTGTGAAACAGACAATTGGAACCTGCCCCTCGCCACCACCGCCCCCCCCCACACACACATACACAATCACTGTTGTGGCTAAACCCTGGGCCCAATGCAATATTTTCCAATTTTCTCTAATTGTGGGAGAGTGGTAATCCAAGGCAGCCTATTGTATATTCCACCCCCTCTGCTGCCTGCCCTATATGGACACTAACTCCACAATTAACTTACCAGACCTGGGTCCCAAATCAAATCACTGCCAGCATCTATTACTACTGCCTAGCAACACTTTCCAGAATGCCGGGTGCATACATTTCTTTTAAATTAGATCGACTGAATGTGAGAGTGTGCCAAAAGTGCGATTGTAGTCATTTAAAGTTCAACTATGTTCTCGGACTTCGTTTTCTCTCTCTTTGGCACCATTTTCATTACTTCTGCTTTTCCACTCTCCTGCTCCGTTCTCTTTTCTGTAATTTTCCCTTTTCACATCATTCCTCCCTCCTCCTCGTTTCCTCCATTTCTGAACCCCTCTCCCAGATGAGCGGTGTGAAGCGGCTGCGTCCTCGCCTCAACCACATCCTCTTCCGGCTGCAGTTTGAGGAGCAGGTAACCAACCTGCGCCCAGACATCCTGGCTGTAAACGCCGCCTGTGATGAGGTCAGAAAGAGCCGCTCCTTTGGCCGCTTGCTGGAGCTGGTGCTGCTGCTGGGGAATTACATGAATGCAGGCTCTCGAAATGCCCAGTCATACGGCTTTGACCTCAGTTCTCTCTGCAAGGTGAGGTTTGAAATGCTGACTTCACTATCAGTTCACAAACAGTGTGTAGTCCTTTATCCCTGCAGTGGCTGTGGTTCAACATGAGGGATGTACGGTCAAGAAAGAAAGCCCATGTTTACAGGTGGACTAGCAGGAGTTACAAAATTTAAAAAATACTACTAGATATTACTCCAGTGAGCACAGTAAATCTCTTGATATAAAGATCTGATATAAACTGAACAGACTTTTTTAGATCCTTGCTTGATGAAGGCCTGCCAGATTCTTCTCCTTCCTGCTGTCTCTGATTACACATTTCAGAAACCTCATGTGACTTAAATGCTCATTTGTTATTTTCGTATAACCATTTTGTTTCATAAATACAGGCAAAACAATTATTTTTTTTTTAATCACAGTCATCAGAGACGAAAATGATGACCACACGACAGACTTATTGTTCAGAATGACTTGTGTGCACAAACATGTATAATGTTAATCTATGTCTGTATGTCTATCTGTGTGTGAATATCTGAGACATACCCTATACTATACTATACTATACTATACTATACTATACTATACTATACTATACTATACTATACATACATACCCCCATACTGATTATAAGAGGCTGCTGATGATTAGACCTTTTTTTTATTATTCTTTTGGCCTTTTCAAGCTTTATTTTGATAGAGACAGCTGAAGAGTGACAGGAATGCGGGGAGAGAGAGACGGGTCGGACCCGAACTCTGGGCCTCCGCAGCAAGGACCGAGCCCTCGCACATGGGGCGGCTGCTCTACCAACTGAGTTAAACGCTACCCCAATGATTAGGCATTTTGTTTGAAACTATTTTATTTGATTGAGCACCAACAGTCCCACAAGCCAGATTTCTTTCCCCTCTATCTGCTGACAACTATCAACACATCCAAACCCAGAGATCATTTTATTCTCATTTTCATTCTCCTGCTCAGAACAGATAACTGAGGCTATGGTTAGCATCCCTTTGAAAGTTCACACACTCTGCAGTACTACCTATGCTTTGTGGGGCAGAGACATAGCAAATACCTATACCTTTGAATTTTCTGCTTGAAGAAGGAACAGTAAGTTTTCCTGTATGATAGTGATGGTGAGAACAGAGTAGAATCTTGGAGTAGAAGGAAACTCCTCCAGTGGTTACATTACAGCTGTTGGCACGCTCACTGCAGTTTCCACAGTAACAACCACTGCAGCCATTCATCACTGCCACCTCACTGGTTAGACTCGTTAGACTCGGGTGCTTATGTTCATATAAACAGCAGCGCATCTGCGTACACAAACATGGATTCATACATACATGATGGATTAGTTTAATTAGCATGACAATGATATGATCAATTAATAAAAGTCTATGAAGGAACATGTTTAGCGTGATTGCTCTTCCAGCATGTCTGTTTCCTTATCTTTGCACTCGTACGTCAGAGAACTAAGGTGTGCGTCGATGTCAGAGGCAGGATATACAGAGGAAGACATCACCTTCGTGCCTGCCCCAAGTTTGACAACTTAATTCCATGGCACACTCCACAGCACAAGAAAATTGCACCCAGCCCAACTGGAAAAAGCAAAATGTTTACATTGTCAACTATGATTACAATCCATCTAAATTCAGAGAGGGACCTTTTGTGAGTGAGTACTTGAGGCTTTTGAAAAAAAAAAAAAGGGAAACAGAAATGAAAAGAGAGATGAGAATGTTTGATTAGAAGAGATAATACAAACATGATTAAACCCAGCGGGGCTGAGTACACTGCTGTCTACCAATAGATCACCTAGAGAGATACACAGAAACGCACTCCACAGGAGGGATGTTTGGCGGGGATACTGAGAGACATCTTGGAATTAGACTGTAAAGAGCGATGATGGAAATTTATCAGAGAAATTGAAAAATGTGTGCGTGTGGGGGAGAGAGAGGCACCGAGCGCAGAAGAGGTCATCACATTGTGTATATTACTTTTGCTGCATAGATGTGAGACATGAAATTGTGTGTAATACTGTCAACACTCACATTTATAAAACTACTGAAAAGGCTCAACGTAGGCGAACGGAGGTCAACATTCTTCGTCACATTACATCCATCAGTTATGGTGATTCTCTACTGTTGCAGCAAGTCCATCTGAAATTAAATAGCAGTCTTTGTCTGCTACAGCACACTTATCCTTTCTGTAAATAGCTGTCCTTGTCACTGGGGAAAAGTGAACAGCTAACATCAGTTTGCAGGCTTGATAGCTAACAAGCTGCTCAGCTGTAGCACATTAAAAGGCATGTAAGCATACCTGCAAATGTCACTTAGGTCTGTTTTAAATGCTGGTGTTGTCTTTACTCTTCAGTACCACTAACAACCCACTGTCTGCAAGTGACATGTAGGCCATAGCATAAGTTTGCTTACTTTGTGTACAGTGAAACTCTGGCAGTCTTCCAGCAGCTGTCAGTCGAACAGACACCGACCCACTCCACCAGCTGGCTGAGACGAAAAGGAGCAGTTCTGAAATTTTCTCAAGTGCCTTTTCTCATCCCTTTAAATAATAATAATAATAATAATAATAATAATAATAATAATAATAATAATTTAAAAATGCTGAAATAATTATTGACTACAAAAAAAAATGGATTCTAAATGTGTATAAATATTTCTTGCCTTCATTTAGTAATAGAGTATAACTTGTATAGCAAATTTATAGATGTCACTTCAGAGTTATGTTACTTTGTAACTTACCACAGTGCAAAGCATGCCATCACCCTGTTCCCAATCAGAGCAAAATCTATTTGTTAATCCTATATTCAGTCTAAAGAATCTAAAATGTAGATTTTACTGGGTCATCATGTGTAAAGGGATGTGTTTGTGTTTATGTGTTTCACTACAGCTGAAGGACACAAAGTCAGCGGACCAAAAGACCACATTACTCCACTTCCTAGCACAAGTATGCGAGGAGGAATTTCCAAATGTGATCAAGTTTTCTGAAGAACTGGAGCATGTGGACCGAGCTAGCCGAGGTAATATGCGATATTACCCATACGCACAAACCTATACACATTTACACACTGCTAGGGTGTCCTGAGAGTTTTGGTATATTTTGTAAGTCTTTAAACAGATGACAGATTGAATATGATCTAAGCATATAAGGATCACTGCCCTAATTATCAAGTATCAACTACTTTGCTGCTTGATAATTTTAACACTGCGTCTACCTCACACTTCCTCTGAGGCAATATCACAGTGTGATTATTGCAGTTATTTTGGTTTCCTGCTGGTGTCAACTTTAGCTCTCCCAGCAGTGAGTTTCATTCACTCTCCACCACATCTCTTTCCGTTCACGGCTCTTACAAATTCTAAATTAGCAACAGTAATGGGTAGACTATTATTTGAGCAGACAACAGAAAAACACATGGCGGTCTGTTTTCCAGCTCTCTCTGATGGACTCAAAAAAAGATAACCTCTTTGCTTGAGTTAAATGAGGACAGCCTTTTATGTAATCTTCTGTTCAGTGTGTTTAGGCAACTGAGGGCATGCCAATAAAACTGAAAACAACACTATCTTAGAAATTAAGAACATTTCTGCGTTTTGTTTGATGGTGGCTGTTGAGAGTTGTTACCTGACATGAACAATAGTGATGGCACAGACAATGGCAGTGGTAAATGTGTGCAAAGGTGCAAGTAAAGGTGAGCCTAATGAAAAGATAATGAGCTGTGTGGATTGTCCAGCCACATGAACTATTAATATAACAAGTCTTATAACAAGTTTAATCTTTTAGATCCGTCAGCATCCAGACAAAGCAATCTTAGGGTAGCGCCCAACCACATCCAGGTAACATCCAGCATGAAAACGAGACTGAGTCACTACCAGAGTGACAACATTATATTGTCTTACATTGCTGTATTCAATCAGTAGTCAGAGATCCAGGCATTAAAGGGTGTTGTTTGGAGAGCTTGGTGCATAAACAGATTGGACCAGCCAGACAATGTTCTTATCTAGACAGAAATGGAGCATTCTTCATCTGTATTCCTCTGTTTTACTTTGAGCTCTACTCTTACTTTTCTACTTGTACAACTCTCTGGGGATTATTCTGGGATTAGGTGCTTGTTGATTCCGTAAACATACATTGTACTTTACCAGTTTAGTGTTTGATCTATGCTGCACTCTGCTCATCTGCTCCCCTGTTTGATACTAACATTAATCTTCTGCTGTAGCACGTTTACACGAGCTGTAGGCTTATTTTTTAAGAGAATCGCAGCCCTGCTCACAAACACACACTGCTCTCTCCACACTCGTGAGTTTGGCCAGTGTATCCAGAGTATGGTAAAGGTCACAGTCAAACAGGGACAGGCTGGATGGTCAGAGCAGACTCTGTCCTGTTCTTTGTTCATATTGCCATGGGCAACTCTCAGGAGGAGGAGGAAGCAAGCAGCAGTTTGTGTACAGTACGTGTGTGTTTGCAACTATATATGCGTGTGCAGTCATACTGTCACAGCATGTTTCCTGCTGCTCCAAAGAAGATTTTACCCACTGCTTCATTCCCAGCAGGCAGGCGTGAAGGAAAGGTTGAGGAGGAGAAAAAGGAATGAGGATGAAATGTGTGACTTTATTGTTTGGACTCTTCCTTGTAAGGACCCCTCCAGGTTCTGTTGGTGCTTTAATAATCTGTGGATAACGATGCTCCTGTTGAGTGTTTCATTTCTCCCAACTGTGCTGTGTGTCTACAAGCCCATGGCCAAGACTCATAAGTACAAGAGCGAGATCAATGGAAAGCTCAATGCTTTGGATCTCTCTTCAAGGTTTGTCCTTACTTCACAGACCTCGAGCTGAGTATATATTTGCATTTATATAGATTATAGTGTTCTTTCTCCACCACTGTCTTTCACAGTGTTTCTGTGCCATTATGAGATGCATACAATAAGTGTCTCCGTATCTAGTATTCAGACGCACAAATCCCATTTCGTGTTTGTAAACCAATGCTCTTGAGTGGCTTTCTTTTCATCAGGTCTGACAGTCATTCGGGAGGCCTGAAGACACACTAAAAGGCAGCATTACATTCGTAGACGCTAACCAAAGAGCTTACTTGAGCATGAAAACAGGGTTGGATAGAGGTAGCGGTAATGATTTATGCTTCTGTTGCAAAAGCCGCCGTCTTTTGACTGTGTGTAACACAGCCTTCGTTTTCCCCCTTGCCAATCCCGTCTCTCATGGAAGCAAAACTGCAGCTTAGTTCAGGGTTTCTTTTGTGTCTGCCTTCTTATTTTTGCCCCTCTCTCTTCTTTTCAGCGCTACAATCATTATTTCTCCTGACATGGAGAAGCAGTCCTGGTGTGCTGCTTCTCTCTTACATTTATGTATCTATCTATCTATTTATCTGTCTGTCAATATCTGCCTGTCTATCTCTCCTTGTCTGTCTCCCTGTCTGGTTTTTGGTCTCTTAATCTTGCTCTCTGTCCCTTTTCTCTTTTTTCTTTTTCACATAAACATGCACACAACACACAGCAGTAAGGTTTGGGCAATTAGAGTGGTTTGTTGCGTGTTACTTGGTGCTGAGTTTGATGTTAAAATCAGAAACAAAACCGCTGAGACGTATTAATGGGCTCAACCTGGCTACCTCAGCTTGTAACTCTTCAGATACCACCCATCAGCAGCAGAAACATCGCTTACATGGAAGACTATACTTAACACTAAATAGACATACATTTATTTTGCAACGAAGACAGAAAACCAGTTTCTGTACATGGCTTGTTGCACAGAGTCGTTAATGAATACTGTGAAGATTTAACTATACTGAGATAGTTCTCTAATATGTGGTTGAGACTTTGTTTTGTAGTTTTGCCACATGCAGTCAGATTGATGAACCTCGGGTTGAAAATACATAAAAAGAACAATCCACACTGCAACTTGCAGTTCAGTGACCTTCATGCTCTTGTTGTATGTACTAGGGGCTCAGCACCTTGTGCTTGCGTACCAGGATTTCTTGCATTACACACCTCCAGTTCCCAGCCTCTGGCACCATCAGTCTACCCACACTTGTCTGTCAGGCTGTGGCCTCAGAGGGCACATGTGCATTTTTTCTTAATTTCCATACATCAAAAGGTGATCTATAGTGGAACTCTGTGTGTTGCTGATCTGTTTGTGAGTATGCACGGATGTGTGCTCTACTCGGTCTCATTTATAGCACAGCAGGTTGGCAGAGTAATAAAAGGATGTCAATGGGGGATTTGACCTCTACAAATATTCCAATTATTATTCTTCTAAAACATCCTATATCTGTCTGAAACCACTCTTGAGCACAGAGGCATTCAAGCCCCACCGCACATAAAAATAACTCACGTTTTAATACAGAAAGAGAAAGCAAGAGCAGGGCTGCTTTATGTTTCATCTCCCACTCTGCTTGTCACCATGCCGCAGAGCAATTATTTCACAATTCTTAAATCCTATATGACAGATGTGTTTATAGCCGGCATCAGAATCATCTGTTTAACTAAACATCCCAGCTGCTCAATCACATTTCTTGAAGCATATACCTCTTCTTGGTCATATACCCTTCCACCTGAGGGAGCCTCACCAAAAGCTTGCAGTTTGCATTGATCTTCTCCGTTTCTGCTCTGTCTCACCTTCCCATGCTCTTTCCTCAGTCGGCGTATCATCACCAGGCTTTAATCATTTCCATTAGCAGACTGCCTGTCTGGCCTCCTTCCACCTCCACAAGATGCCCACACCTCATTCAGCAGATTTTTGGTTGCTTGGTTATGCAGAAGGCTTTAGGGAAAAAGAGACAGAGATTAAAATGGATGTGATAGAGCTGGTGAAGTGTCACATTTAGATTGTTTACTGAAATGGGGAGATTTTAATCTATCATACTAATCATATTGGGCATTGGTTAGATGTCTGGAAATCATTGATTATTTAGTTAAAGATTTATAGTAATTCTGTCGACAGAATGCAGAGAATATCTGTTTTGTTGTCTGACATTGAAGTAGCATGCACAATAGAATTTCTATAGAAATTCCCATAGCTTGGTAGTTATAAAGCTACTTGATAAGAATACTCCAAAACAACAAAAATACTATGGCCAGAACTTTACTATTATGTCAGTAGTAACAATGATAATCTGAAATGTTATAATGCGTTTGGAGTGCTGCTGATGTGTGACTTTAGCACGGAGTTCACTAAAATAAAGGACACTCATTCATCTCATTTCATTAAACAGCTTCCTTCTTCAAAAAATGTTTGTATGTGACTGTAAAAAAAAAGAAGGTCAAAACCATTATCAGCTTGTTGATCAGGATTTGTATTTGATCAAATTATCAGTCACACACTTGACTTTTTATTTCTAACTTTTAAATCTAATTTCAGCGGTGATCTGTGGGCTTCTGTTGTTTAAAACTATCTTTCATTTGGACAGACACTCAGCGTCCAGGCTGCTTGGGACCTGCCTGGGGCGCGGCTAGCAGTGGTGACACTTGGTCTGACATATATTATCTTTTTTTTTTTTTTACAAGAGAGACCTGGTCATACAGTAATAGAAGCATGAAGTAGTTGGCCTATAGTCAGCTTTTAAATTGTACTTTTTCAAGTCAGTGAGCAAAGGCCATCAAAAGGACATTAAAAGAATAAACAGTAAAACAGCAAGTGTCACAGTATGTGATTGTGCATATATATAACTTTAGCACAGTCCTGCCATTTGACAAAATATACAATTGACACAATTTTACTGTTCAGACTGGCAAGGTGGTTTCTTACCAAAATGAAAATCAATGCAACATTCAGTCAGTGAAGAGCAGCTGCTCTGTGAATACTGTTTTGATTGAGACATCACTGGTCACAATGTAGTCTGTGACATTTTTTTAAAAGAGTGAAGTGCTGTGGCATTTTCACTGCCTTCGACTGACTGTTAACTGTTAGTGCCAGTGCTTACTATTGGAGTCAGGGAAGGCGTCTCAAGGAGAGCGGAAGGAAATTAAAGAAAAATAGAACTTTAAGAACAACAGTACAATGATACTATGGTGTTAATTCTTTGTAAGGTGAAGATACAGTTGTGTTGAGTGAGTTGTCTCTTTTGTCACTTTGGAGTGACAGCAGAATGAAAAGTGGCACCTGGGTTTTACTCTCAGCCAGCTTAAATGCATGAATGCGTTTTTTTTTTTTGTACATACATCCACAAAGTTTACCTGCAGCGAAAAGACCATATTCACACTCCACTGAACTTAAAATTTTAAGTTTAATGGAGTGGTTGGTTCAACTTCAGTTACAGACTTTGAGAGTATCCGTAGTGAAGACGTGTGTGTGTGTCCATGACAGTATGCTGCCACCAGTAAGTGAGGTTTATGCTAAATTCAGTGAGAAGCCAAAGCTTCATTGAAGTTTTCTTCTTCCCCTTTCGTAAGGCATGTATTAGGATCAAGGGACATTTGAATCTACTTAAAAATAAGCAGCTTATACCTTTTTGTCAAGCAGCGTCTAATCAGTGTAATTTAAACCATTTGCTGTGTACAGTGACTAGCTTAAAGTGTCAGCCATGACCAACTTAACGGAAAGTTACTCAGTGTTCCTCTGCTCTCCTGCTTGCATGATCCATGCACCTGTTGGTGAGACTGAAGACAAAGGATGAACAGTGTAGAAAGATTTCCACTTCAGTAGCCATCTTCATACTGAGCGTGCAGTTTTAAATCTGTTGTTCTGTTTGTGTTACTACATGAACAAACACAGCAGCCGTTCGCTTTCAGTACTGTGTCAATAAGGCATTATATTCTTGTATGAATTTAATTGTTTGTGGCATACACGTGAGCATATAAGAGGCAAAGAATAATAAAACTGTGTATTGAACATACTCTCCCTTGATGTTTATTTTTTCCTCAGTCGTTGTTTATTCCCATGGTGTTTCTGGCACAGTGTGAGCCCATAATAAGCATGATTTGCAATTGGTCTAGCTTCTCTCTCATTGTCCTTGTTAGTTTTTTTTTTTCTATGTTGTTTTTCTCTGATTCTTTCAGAGCTTCGAGATAAAAATTAATTTGATTGTACCTGTAATTCAGTTGTTCTTTTTCCACTTCTTTCTTCACTTTTCTTTAGCACCTGGGTGTGTTTCTGTGTGCTTTCATAAATGTGTGTGTCCTGATATGTGTGGGTCTGTGTCAGTGTCTGCAGAGAATCTGGAAAAGAGCCTCAGGCAGATGGAGAAGCAGCTGCTGCAGCTGGAGAGAGACCTGGAGACTTTCTCCTCCCCTGATGACCCCAACGACATGTTCTTCACTAAAATGGCTATATCCTTTTACATACGCATGCATTCACTCACCAGTCTGGGGGATTATTCAGTGGGTTTACTGTAATGAATCAAACTCAACAAAAGTCAAAGGAATATTACTGGAGCTGGAATTTAAATGTTTAGTTTCAACACAGTGGTTCTCCACAGGCTGGCGAAAAGAGCAGGTGGTATAAAGGGAAGAAATGTTCAAGTCTTTGCTTGATCAAACACCCAATTAAACACATTTCCTTTACATTTTACACAATTAAATACTGATGCTTTGTTTGATTAGTTCCCATCACCTTCAACCTGGACTGGAAAAACCAGAAAACATAGCTTGGTAAAAGTGATTCTACCCCTTTTCTCTCCATGGAATATTTTCACAGCTGTTTATATAAAGTCAAGACATAACACATGAATCACTCAGGAAATCAGCAGTAGAAGTGTTTTACTTTTTTTATACTATGCTATTAAAACAATGAAGAAAGAGAGACAAGGATAGTCCTCCCACCATTGGTCCGATATATATATACACATGGTTTTCTTTCCACTGTCGATTATGTGTACTAGTCAGTGGCACCCCATTCTATAGTCAGGTTTTTGTACCACTACCCATCTCAGCTGTCTTTGTAAAGGGCACTTCCCGCTGAGGGCATCTTCAAAATTCAGCAGAGGGTTAGAAAGGGAGAACAAACCCTCCTTAACCTTTCTGTCACTCTCTTTCACACACACAGCATCAGTCATTGTTGTATGTTCCCTGAGACGAAACAAGAGCCATTTAGTATGTTTTATTCAACTGTCAGTTTATGATAATGAAACAAAAATGGCAATTCATAAACATATAAATACATAACTGTTTCACTGCTCCCCTTGCATATCCAGGTGCACTGCTGACAGCTGTCCATATATGTTTGGCAGCAGTGTTAATTATTCAGTGTCCTCTGAGGTAGCTCGAGTGGATCAGGTTGATGGGTATGTCTCAGACCAGGTGTGTTAGTGTGTGTTCAATAATACACCCGGTGTCTAGCCTCCTTCATGTAGTTTTGATCAATAGCCTTGGGGCTGGGGCACTGATGGCTTTCACTGTAGTAGTTAGGAGAGAACTTGAGTGCAACACAAAAATGTTCACTGAGGATGGATTTGACAGCTCTGTCCTTCACTGCTTCAGGTGCATTGCACCACAAAATGGCTACACTCAACAGCACTGATTAAAAAGCAATCAAATTTAAAAGAAACACACTCACTTACAGCATACACTCACTCATATGGGACCAATAAATATTTGCTGGCTGTAGTATCAATGAAACATACATCTGACTTAGAACACAGATACATTAATATGTGGCTTATGTGCATCTTTAAATCAACTAAATTAAAAAATCCCCTTTAGTAAGTATTTTTATTCTTATGTACACACACTAACACGCATATATAGTTTCATTTTAAATGATGTGGCATACTAACCTCCACAGCAATGTTTCTGACTCTGATTCTGAACTAAACTCTTTTACTAATCTGAATTTAAATGTCGTACATTGGTAATCCATTTTGCTTGTATGCCATGTTTTCTCAATGAATTGTGTCTCTATATCTATGGCTTTATATCTATGAAGATTCCTAGACATCCACATCATAGGATATCAAAAGGTACTAGATCAAAGACGAGTGGATTTGCTCCTTTATTCCCCCTATACAGTCAGGTTTTAAATTTAACACATGGTGACTTCACCTGCAGCCGATGAAGTTTATTGGTCACACTTGTTATTTTGACGAGTGAAATCTACAGTCACCACCTCAACATAAGAAGACTGGAGTGTCACGATGACAGATTCCCTCATCACTTCTTGCATGACTTGAGTATACACTTGTGCTATAGGTGTAGTACATCTGAATGAGAGCTGATTGTTAAGTTAGAAGATTAGAACAAGGGAAAAACGGATGCAGAAAGAGCAAATGAATGGGAAAAGGAAATATGAGGGGAAACAGGTATAGGGTCAGTAGGAAAGGAAAGGAATCAGCTCCGGTGGTCTACTGCTTTCTCTGGAAAAAGGAAGAAGTTAGGAGAGATATTTTGCACCCCATGATACTTATCACCATAGCTCTTGGCTATTTCTTCTCTTCCATCACCTGCTCAGGCCTCGTGCTTTCCTCCAGATCCTCCGTTGGAAAGATATAACTGACAAGTCAATCTGAGAGCAGTGCCTATTGAACAGCATTTACCCAGCTGTGAATAGGTATTCAGGTTCACCGGAGACCAGGCATCAAATAGGTGCATCAATTGAGTTATAATGAAGGGGCACAATAGGAGCCAGACAGGCTGCACATAATTATGATATGTGACACACAGACACTGTTGCTTCTTAGCTGCCTTGAGACAAGGATGATGGGGCTGCTATATAGGGACAGGTCGTGTTCTTTCTTTTTATTTATTTGAACAGAAAATTATCCAGACCTTTTAAAGAAGGACATTAGTTTAAACTAGGTTTTTATTTTCTCATGGATCAAAAACTTAGGTCATCATGTGGAAAGCACTGCTCAGGATATGCTTTTAGAACAAGAAAATTAAAAAAGGGCTAACGATAAAGAATAATACTGCATATAACATTATTGTGGAAAGGCAAATACATGCTTGCTAGAGTGAATATTGCGTGTGTGTGTGTGTGTAGAGACTTACAGTAGACTTGCTGAATAGCATGCCCTGGAAGTAGGTAGGCTATGTATTAGTGCTCTCGCTTTCCCCTCACTTTGCTCTGACACTGACACCTCTCCAGCTTATGTTGACACAACCATTACCTATTTGTCCTCATATATATATACACACGTACCAGCATAAGAAAGCTGTCCTTTGCTTTGCTAAGTTTAACCAGGAAGACCTTTAATACTCTTCAATCTTCCATGCTGTCAGCCAGTCAGTTGTGGCACAGACTACTGTAAAGGCAATCCCAAAAGCAGCAAAATTTGTTTCAATCTTTGTATGCTGTAGGATGTGTCCATGTCTGTGAAAACATGGACACATGGACACAGCTCTTGACACTATTTGATATTTTTGAGGTGCATACTGTAGACCACAATGGAAAAAAGAAAAAACAGAATGTGCATTCTGCTGCATTTGGCACAGAACTTATGCCAAGAGCGCAAATATATGCAACACATCATTATCTGCTGTGTTAACACTGACTGTAAAAAAAAAAAAAGAAAATGATGATGATGTTCCAAATGACAGTGGCAAAAAGTGTTGAAGTTAAACAAATGTTCCAAATGACAGTGGCAAAAAGTGTTGAAGTTAAACAAAAATAATTTAAACTTTGAGTGCAGTAAAGTCTGAGTGGTGCACCACGATGCCCGGAGTAGCAAAAATTTGAATTTTATATATATATATAATATTCTTCATATTGTTTTTTTCTTGTTTTGTATTTATATTTGCAGTTATAATTGTTCATGGCAGAAACACCAACACACTTTGCCAGCAGCCAGACAGGAGCCACAGATGCTGTAGGCTGCAGGGGCTCATAGCAGTGAACACGATTTAGTAGTAACCTAACTGACAGTATGAGAGCTCTGAATGCTAACATCAGTTTACCACTGATAGTCTGATCTCCAGCTTCAGATCTTTACAACAACATGTGTGAATTATTTCTGCTTTTTTTTTCTTTTAAAGATATTGATGTATTTCATTATTAGTGTTGCGCTCAAAGCAACGTATAATTTGCGCTTAATGTGTGATGGATGTGTTGTTGACCTTGACCACAACCCTCACAGCTTCAGCGAGGTTGCGCGGGAGCAGTATGGCAAGCTGGTGATAATGCACAGCAATATGGAGACACTCTATCAGAACCTACTGGAGTACTTCGCTATTGATCCCAAGAAGACCTCTGTGGAGGAGCTGTTCACTGATCTCAGCAATTTCCGTTCCATGTTCACTGTGAGTATACAGCACTGTAGAATAACCCCAAGGAGAAGCATGTAAAGTTTTCTGAGCATGTTGTGTGGGAGTGAAAAATAAAAATAACATCTTCACATTTTAATGACTGAAATGGGGTGCCTGATGGTTGACTAATGTGTTGATCCTCAGTGGGACTGGCCTTTCTTCTTTTACATTGCAGGAAATCATTTGGCTGCATTTTTAATATGAAGAGAATGGTTATTAGTGACCTGTTTAGCCACATGTTACAGTTGATATTTACCATAAATGCTGTTGGTTGTTAAAAGAACAGAACATTGTGGACACCCAAACATAAAGCAACTGAACCAATTAAATGAAATCTTGGGGTGCTAATTCAAATGGACTGGTATTCCATAATGCCTTTTAAAGTCCTAGTTACAAAGTCTCTTTTATGAACTAATGATGTAGAGCTGTTTTACTTCTGAAACATTGCTAAAGTAAGCAGACTTTTAGCAGAATGAAAAAATAAATAAATAAATAAATGTATTAATGTTGTCTGCAAGGACTAATTGTTGTCATGAACTGATCCTCACAGTATAATAATGAAAGCTGGTTCAAGGTGGGCAGAGCTGAGTATTGTCAGGTATCTTGAGACGGTTTTAGGTTTTACTGTTTTTATTCACTGGCTGCGTCAACACCAAACCTCTGATTCTTTTTTTTTTTTTCTTTTTTTTCCCAATGATTTTCACATCAGTGTCCTGCGGTATAATGCAAAGCAGAACAGTGCCAGTCCTATGTAGTCTAGTCCTACCCAGACATTTATGTCATCACTGAGCTCTGTGGCCTTATCAGTCTGGTGCTACTGTGAGCTGTGGAGCTGTGGAGACCCACTGTGTTTAATCAGCAGGATTAGTGGCACAGGCCACTGGGTGCAACAGATAATAGTATCTAATTAGCCTACTAAAGTTCCTGCCCTGCCCCAACTTAACATCTACCTCACACACACAAATGGATTTCATGCCTCTTTGCCTTTTTTTCTGCTTAGTCATTAGTTATGCTTTAGATTTTCTTGCACTCCAAAGCTCTGTCTGTACATTTGTGTGTTTTTCAGGGAGAGTGGTGGTGGTGTTTCAGTCATTTTTTTTTTTTATGAGACCTCAACTACTGTGCAAGGTTTTTTTTTTTCCACTTGAATGACTTAACCTTTTTGGTGATTTTCTTTTTTTCTTTAATAGTCAGAAATTGTATAATTTCTTACATTCAACTCAATGTATAGGTTGAGACTTCAAATGATGTCCTCCTTATTTCCCGTCTGCCCATTTGACACTTACGTGTGCCTATTGTAGACATTTCCTGCATATTGTACACAAAAAATGTACAGTATTATCTACACTAAGTCTGACAAGCGACTTTTGGCAGTTTTAAATAGATCTACAAGTAACTGTTTTGTCTGCATTAAATCGTGCCTCATCAGGAGGAATACTATTAAAACTATTATTGGTAAAAATACCATACAAGGACTAGCTTTGAGGTATTGTAAGTAACAGTATATAGAGTATACGTTAGTATTTTAAAGAGAAGGGACAAAATATTTAGTTAGTCCTTCCTTTCGCATGTGATTGAATTCACGTTCTAATGCTTAGTGGTCACATATTCTGTCCCTGATGTGCTGCTGTATGTGGCATCTAACCTGAGACTACACTATCTACACAGTCTCTAATGATTTGAAGAAACACAGAGAAAAAAAAAGGTTCCCAGGTGCTCTGCTTTTAGCCTGGCTGTTCCTTATTTCTTTCACCTATGCTATTGATCCCAGGACTGTGCTGTGATTTTGTGCTTCACTTTAATAGCCACAACCCAGTTCACCGCTTTCTTGTGTTCCAGTGAGTCAGACCCAGAGCAAACCCACAGTATGTCTTATCCATTAATTTAATTCCAGTTAATGATTATGAGAGGAGTGAATGCATGGAAGAGCATACGCTGTTGAAAATGTTTCATGTTGCAGCTGTAATCTGTTTCATTTCAGGCTGGAGTTTTGCAGTAGCATTTATGTCCTGAACAAACATAACAGTTAATGACTCTGCCATTGAAAGGTGAACAAGCCAAGTGTTATAAAGACTAGGATTATATGGTCAAAACTCCCAAGGTAGCTATTTATTCCCCTGTGATAGGTCAAGGTGTAAGAAGCTTACACCCTCAGCAATTCGTTGAAATGGTCACATCACATAGACATATCTTGGTAGAAGCCAAGGCTAGGTCAATGAACGTAGGCATACAGTAAATCTCAGTGCCTTAACCTCTCGGTCAAATCTGTGTCAGCATTTACCCTGCTGTGCCAAGGTCCATGCTAATAGGTGCATGCTGTCTTTAGACCACTTGCCTGAAGCGAACTGAGCCTTGAACTGTGTCTGTTGCTCGCATAATGTGTGCGCATGTGTGCATGTTTGTTTGTGTGCGGATGTCATTTTGTGTTGGCAATTTTTTATAGGGAAAGCTGCTTAGCTTTTTCACACACAAAGGCGTACACACACACACACTCGCACACTCATACACACATACAGCATGCTCAGTCACCCGTAGGAAGGAGACCCAGGGCGAGGCCGCACATCTGACAGGAATCCAATTGAGCGTGTCTAATGGCGGACATCCAGGAGAGGAGGAGGGGGAAGCAGACCTGCAGTGATGAAGGAGAGCGGAGGGCAATTTCCTCAGAGAGCTGGTTCTCTCTCTCTCGCTCTGTCTCAGACTCTCACTCTCTCGCCACCTCTTTCTCTCCTTCAGATGTCAACAGTACAGTAAAAATGTACGCTTTGTCAGTCTGCAAAAAATCCCGAGTCTTCATCTTCTTGTAGTCTCAGGCTCCTCTTCACGATCTCCCAAAAAATATTTTATCACTTCTTATTGTTTTTAAGTATTTAGATCATTCTTGCCTTCAGTGTTGAATTCAGATTTCAGATTTGCCCTGCCTACAATGAGCTTTTTGAGTTATTGTACTCAGGTAACATCCACATTGACTCTTTTTCTTTTGTTGTTCTTTTGCTAATTGGTTCTGTGATTGAAGAAGACGGCATGTTCTTTTGCTGGCTGTGATTCTGTCAATTGTTGTTTTATTAAGGATGTTTTCATGTAATGTTCCTGTTCTTTAGCTGCTCTTTTTCCTGTTCTACTCTCTTTGTGAAGTTTAAGAATGATCCTCCCCTAAACAGGCCCACTTGTTGTATTGAGCTGTTATTGACTAATCATTGTTTTCCCGGGCTGCTGGCAGCAGTAAAGTGTCCAGTTTTAAATAAGATGTCATTTTGCCTCTGCAGACTTCCTCTGTGGATCTGGATTGCCACATTATTGAAACCATCTGCCATTCGGTTTTAGCAATGCTGGCAACATTACCCTAGGAATGGAAATGGCTTTTGATCTGTTGGTTGGTTGGTGAGTCCTCTACTCCGATCCAGACTAAAATAACTCACAAAGTTTTGTCCAGACTTTTGTCAGACTGTCCAGATTTATAGTCCCAAGAAGATGAGTTCTACTGACTCATGCTCTGACTTTTCCTAAAAAGGAAACACAGAGTATTTTTTCCTTGACAAGCTTTGCTCAGTCACTTTTAGATTTTACTCCTTGGTGAGGAGTAAACCTATGGATGTTATATATGGGTATTTAGTTGTGTTGTTGATCGATCCAGGTCCAAATCTTGACATTTCACTGAAAAGTATTTGAATTCTACATACTATGTACTATAAATCTGACCTCCCTCTACAAATCCCACTATTGGTAGATCTGAAGGCAGGTGATGTATGTGGTTGAATCTCTGATCACCAGCCAACCATCCCTGTCCCATCCAACAAAACCAATGTCTCCCAACTCTGCTACATAGTCGTGACACTCCGTAGTAGACACAAGCACCTGAGACTTCGCTGAGTCCTGTGAGCCACATGCTTAGTTAACATTATAGCACAGGTAACATGCAGACTTTTTTTTTTTTTTTTTTACAAAAGGCCACGAGTTTCCTTTGAGTTGACAGTGAAAGCTTCAGTAAACTCTCCATGTGTCCAGCGCAGACATGGAGAGTCTGACAGTAGTTGCTCATGCCTGATAAGTTTGGTTAGATCTGACCACTGGCAGCTTCACTCCGGCTACACTGAGCGGTGCTTAGTCTGTCACTCTGGTTGGCATTACTTCAAACGTCATATACCGTATTCATACAAAGTCATGCCCCCTATAGTAACTATCCTATAGAGTCTTTTGCTGCATTTTTTTTAGACTTGCTGGGAAGGAGGTAGCAGGGTTTGGGGTGTTGTTACACTCTAATGTAATCGATGATCCAATCTACTGTATGAGGCCACTGTAAACCACACTTGACCACTGACTAGATCACAGTTTCTATGAGACTGTTTTCCTATTGAGGGTAACAAAAGCTATGGGTGCAAGCATGCTTACATTCTGTTTTACTAATTGAATTTGACTTTTTAATGAGAGAGCCGCCTGATAGGGAAAAGTGGAAGGAGTGTCAGAGGTTTGACTAAGTTCACAATAGGCATTCGTCACAGCTGTCTAACCTGGGATCACTTAATTGTTGAAAATGTATTACGTGTCAGTCCTCTTGTCTTTTTTCTGTCCTTTTCCTTTGTTCTGTCTGGCCATAATTTACCAGATTGGATGCCCATTAAGAATATAGTCATTTGTGAATCACTGGTTGCCACGAGCAAACAACATTTCATTTCATCAAATCAAAGTTAATTTTGTGGGGGACTTGGTTTCATTTAAAAATAGAGCTCTGAATAGTTTTGGTGTGTCTCAGTCATTTGGTATTCATCTTCAGCTTCTTCTCTTCTTTGTCAGCAGTCTCCTCTTCTCCTGAATTTCTAAAAACCTGCTGAGTGGTACACCTCATTGTCATTAGCTGCTATTCTCTTTTTGTCTGAGTAAGTTTAAATGAGTTTTGTTTAAAGTGTATGTCTGCTATGCTGCCGACAAGTGTGTTTTTGACTGCTTAAACATATGCTAAGAGTAGTGGAGCCCTATGAAACTGAACGTTGTATACTGTTACACCCCTGCTATTAGAAATTTAGAGTGATTATTTGAGTTGCTGTTGCTCTGTATCTCAAGTAGCTTGCTGAATTGACTGCACTGATTTGTTTTTAATTCAAGTTGACTATATCATTTCCAACAACGGTCACTTCTATGCAGACATAATAAGAGGCTGTCAGTGGGCCTCAGTAAGTGCCTGCCCCTTTTTATCCTAGGTAGTTTTCCATCATATAGTGTGTGTTTTTGTGTGTATTCACAATAATTACTGTTCTTCCACTGACCTGCCTGACAAGCCGGGTTGTGTGAATCATACAAGAGGATGGGGAGACAAGGAGGACCAGGAGGAGAAGGAGGAGGAGGAGGAGGAGCAGGAGCAGAGTGTTTGATAAAAGCCCAGACCTCCTCGCTTTAAGTGACTGGCTATTGATCAGGATAGCAATCATGCTAGCACTCTGTTAAATCATATGCAGTCTGTCTCCTGGCTGTGGCATTATTGAACAATCGACACAATCATATGGGTTTTACAACCCTTTGGTACAAGGATTATAGAGCCTGTACCCGCCGTGGTTGATATACAATAGATAGTGTTATACAATAATTCTTCACAGAGAGGCAGAATGGAATTAATGGCATTCTGTGACAAGTTTAGAAGATGGCTACATTGGCTTGTGCAAATGTCGGTAATATTAAGACATTCCTGTCCCGGGACCCACCGGTGCTTGCTTGCACTCTCAATGAACACTGTACCAGTCTCAAGACTTGTATTTGGACAGTAAATGGCATGCATTATGCAATGCGACTAATTGTTTTTTGGGTCTTCAGAAGGCAATGCATGTTGAGAAGGGACGATATGGCCTAGAAACTAAACAGAAGTTGTACTGAACTGAATGCAGGTCAACTATTTCTGTGTCTGATAGAGAAAGGGACCAAAGCCAGTAGTACATTGTTAAGTTATTTTTGTATTGCACTTGTTTTTTGTTTTTTTAAATAGACATATCTGCTTGTATTCATTCAGTTTTCCCACATGTGGTGTTGTGCTCTAAGAACAGAGATGCCTAACTAAAAAGAAAAAGTTGACAGTTAGCGTTTCCTGAAAAAAAAGTAAGGAGTTACCATTTCTTCATGGAGCATTATGGATTTGAATTTGGTTGTTTAAAACAAAGATTTGACTATCAGTTGCCTTTTTTCCTTCTCCTTTTTCCGCTTTCCTTAAGTTCAGCATTACACTAAATGCCTGCATGAGTCTACATGAGCCTGCCTCACATATCAATGACTTTTCATCACCCGATGTGAAAACATCACATTTCCACACAGTCAGAGAAATTAAAATTGTGGGTTCCTGATCATAGTTTAGTTCTAAAAAAAACAGCACACCACAGAGTGTCTTTCCTGCTGACAGTCAGTTACAGTGGGTGTCAGTAGATGAGGTTGTACCACCATCTGGTTGGTTCATTAGCTGACTTCACTGACAGTCATCACCAGAGCAGAGCACATCTGAGCAGCCACTGCCCTGCCTAACTGTCCGGCATCGACTGCCCTCTCTTTCTATCACCCTTGTCTGCTTCCATCATGGTTAGTTTTGTAGTTTGTGGTCATTTGGGACTCAGCCTGTTTAGCTGTTGGCTCCTGCATTGCTCTGAATACAATGATGCAGCTAAAAAAGGATGTGTGGAGATTCAGCTGGACTGATGACTTCAATCACTTCATGAGTTTTCATGAGCATTTATGTGATTTCTAATTTGCATTGCACTACATGAAGTGCAATTATTTGTAATTATTATTATGATTATATATATATTATATCATATATATTTATATCCCATTATATATATATATATTTTGAAAACTGTGCTTGTGTAGTCTTACAAATATTTTAAAGACATATTCAAAGTTTAGGTTTAGTGAGTATATGCAGGAAATAATTCATCTTTTAATTTAAATCAAATCTAGCACTCTACACTTAAATGTAGATTTTTGTTTATAGTTGTGGTACTGTAGACATCAACATCACATCCACCCAGCAGTACCTGTAAGCTGTGTTTAGCTCAGCAAATACTGTACAGCCTGTGACCGTAGAATTTTTATTGCTGTTAGCTTTGCTTTTGAGCTCGCCTGCTGTTAACTGACTGGAAAAAGCTCACACAGCAACCACCAGGTGATGCTGAAGCTGTCTTTCTGACCCTAACAGATCCTATATGCACACACTAAGGCTTGATGCTGATACGTTTTCCCACACTTTACGTACATACATTTTATCCTGTAATGTGACAGAGTAAATCAAAGGAGAACAACCAAAACATTAAAACAGCCTAATAATATGTAAAACTGAAAAAGAAATTATAGTTTAAATGTACATAAAAGAATCCAAACTCGGGCACAAAACAAAGCAGTTTTCTTTGATGACTTTAGGTCATTGTTCAGGCATTCTTTAGTGTCTAAGGGACCCTGGTATCAGGGTGGCAAAGCACCTTAGAGCATGATCTGACATTAATGGTGCCTGATAAAGACGTCTGTGGGGTCTGACAGCTGCCTCTGCCTTTGACATGCATTGCACTACTGTAATTAACCCCACTTAGCTATCCCTCTTGTTTTCTCACATTCTGTCTCTCTCTCTCTCTCTGTCTGTCTCTCTCTCTCTCCACACCCCACAGCAAGCACTGAAGGAGAACATGAAGCAGAGGGAGTTAGAGGAGAAACAGAGGAGAGCACGGGTGGCAAAGGAGAAGGCGGAGCGTGAAAAGCAGGAGAGACAGCAGAAGAAGAGGAGGTTGCTGGAAGTCAATGCAGGTAGAGACCGTTCAATCTGCTTTGCCTGTCAACTCTTGCATTGTTAAGCTCTTTACAGGGAGCTGCGCACTAAATCAATCCAGGATCAAATGGTGTAAGAGATCATTCAAAAACAATGACTCATTTATCAAGTAAACACTAGTCCCATTTTAATGGATTATAAGAGACACATTATATTAAATTAAAATCCACGTATACACAGAAAGCTTTTGTTTATACTGAATAATTAATAGTTAATAGTTGATTAATAAAAGTAATGCTAATGCAAATTATTAAAAGCATTATTAGAAATGTTACTAAGTTTACAGCAGCCCTATTAGAAGAAGATTTTTTTTTTTTTTTTTGCAAGGACTGAGCCTTTGCACATGGGGCGGCTGCTCTACCAACTGAGCCAAACGCCACCCCAACTTTTATTATTTTTTTATTAATCTATCAAATATAGTTTCCCAGATATGAAAAGCTTACATTATTACTAGCATGGATCACATGGTAACACGTTCTGTGTTATGAAGGCAACATTCACATTGTGTTGTCTTTGTTGTCCCCTTGATTTGTGGACGGTTTAGCAAGGCAAGGTTCTCAACGTGTAGCATTATGCAGCTTTCAACCTTGGAATTTTAAGGTAATTTAATGATTATTGATTGGTCATTGATAGAAGTATAGAAATTCACCTCTTGCTTGACCCTTTCTGTGAGGTCGGAGCACGGGGCCAGCCCAGAACAACATCAGGATCATATGGTTTCATGCATCGCTGCAGGATGAACGATTGTTCAAATGACCTTTAACTCAGGTGAACTGGTTGAACCACAATTCACCCAATGAGTTACTCTGTTTAAGGGAGCAGACGTTATGCCACAGTCCATAAGGTGTGTTGGTTGAATTGCTAATAATTTGATATCCACATTCACAATCGATATAATAATACATTTTTATTCACAAGTGCTTTTCTGGATACCAAAACACACTTTTTCATGGAAGCAGCAAAACGACATCAAACATCCAAACAGTACACTAAAAACACAATTTGAAGGTGAGTAGGCCAGTACAGTCTCAGATGTTTTTGGGGAAAAGGTCCAGAAGGAGGGGGCAGATATGGAGAAGGCTCTGTCACCCCCTCAGTTTGGTGCTTGGGTCCTGGGGTGGTGGAGTAAGGATGTTTCCATCAGAGGAACATTGCATGTTGACAAGCATGCCTCTTGAACTAGGCCACAATCAAAGGGTTTGGTGTTCAGCTGCTTGGCTGTCATGAAAATGCAGCCAAATGAAGCATGAAGAATCATCTGCCTAAAGAAAAAAATCAGCTGGCTTGTGCAAATAGTTGCGCCTAACAACTGTTCCCTGAATTTTACCCTTTTTTCCCCCAATCCATTGAGTTTTAAGATATGCTTGTCACAAAATGTTGGATATAGAGCAAATGCCTTCCAAGTTGAGATATTTTAATTTTTGCCATCTCATAGCCCTTCAAATGTTTAGATCTATTACTCAAACCCAGTTTCAGTCTAAACACCTGCTAACATGTAGCTTTTTCTCTCATGTCAGTAACCCAGCTTTAGTCTGATATTATTATTATTATGATATTTTTATCAAGAAACTGGGGAGAAAAATACTTTACTGTTGCTACAAGTTCATGTTTATGGGGGAGGCAGTAGCTCAGTCCATAGAGACTTGGCTTGGGAACTGGAGGTTCTAGTCCAGTATGGAACAAATATGGTGGTGGACTAGTAGCTGGAGAGGTGCCAGTTCACCTCCTGGGCAAGGCACCGAACTACATTAACATTTGTGTGTGTGTGTGTGTGTATTCTGGGATTAAAATGCATGTAAAACTGAGTGGAAAAAGAAAGAAGTATCTAAGTATCAGAGACCTCTGGTTGTGCTTTAAAAATGTGGAATTTTGTTATCAAAAACATGTTGAATTTCTTTTTTCTGGGTGAGTCATTTTATTGATTACAGCCTTTATTGATCAATTGGTTGCTAGCAAAATAGATGTTCAGATTTTCCTGTACAAACTGTGTACAGTATGTTGTTTTTCAAACTTGTCCATTGCTGGAGGCTCAGGGATAATGTAGCTAGAATGATATCTCCATTTACCAAGCAGGTTCAGGCATAGCTATGAAGAAGGCAATGTCTACCTTATGCCAGAGCATCTGGTTCCTACTGCCAGTTGTCTTTTTTTGTTTTTTCCTTCCTTTGGAGAACCGCTGATGCCAGAAACTTGTTCAACAGTGCAGCCTCCAGACTCATTTCCATTGCCAAATCCATAGCTGGCAGAGCGGTTGCGCTTGGCAGTCCCAGCTCTGCACCAGCATCTATAGCTAACATGACCATGCCAGCCACCGTAGCACTCCTGTAGACATTAGAGTGCAAGTAGAGAATCACCATGCTCCATCCAGGCCAAAGTACTGCTGTGGGCATACTATCTAGCCAAACCAAGGCCTCTCCTGACTAAAGCACAACACAAAACCTTCCCATTTTTCCTTTTACACTGGTCTGGACATCTCTCAATTGTCACCATCTGCCACAGCTCCACTGAAGTTTTACAGTGCTGGGCTCGTCCAAACAATGGGTCATGTGCAGTTGAACATAATTCTGGTGGCTAGGTTATGTGTAGTTCAGTAGTGTGAACTATAGCTCACCCTCTGTCATGCTGTGGTTATATGAAAATAGCAGCAACAGGGTTAATAATGAAATGAACTACCACAGATAGGCCAGTGTTGTATGGTTTGTTGTGCTTATATTAGGGAGGCTTGTAGCAGCATTGTGCTGTGGGGATGTTTCTTTGCAGATGGCCCTGGACAGCTTGTAAAGGCAGAGGGTAAAATGAATGCATCTAGAAAAAAACAGTCATTGCAATCTTGAAGAGAACTGTGGTGATGTGGTGATCCCTGGGTGGCAGTCCAAACCACAATCAAATCAAATCAAGAATTTGTGGTAAGAATTTGCTGTTCGCTCACAGATGTTATGCAAATAGACTGAGCAGTATACCACATAGTGTCCACATAGACTAAGTGCTATAAGAGTTGCCTCTTTTAAATGCTGGATTGAAGTTGCTGAATGCGCACTAAGTCAAGAATATTATCTTTCACATTTGTACTTTAATTTAGATCAGTTTGTTTACTAGAGTTGTCACGATACTAAAATGAGTAACCACGATACTATACCAGACAAAGTATCGCGGTTCCGGGTATTATCGCGATACTGCGGCCTTTTTTTATTATTATTATTTTTATAAACTGCAATGTATTTGTACAAGTTAGTTTGAAACAACGACGTTTGTTTTTTAAGCAAAATTAGTGTTGCCACTGACGAAGACGCCACGGCAGACTCGCTGCTCGGGCCCGGTGCTTCTGCCATGGTGAGTGTGTTGTCTCGTGTCTGGGCGAGACAGAACTTTAGCTCGTTGTTTGTTTTGAAGCGAGTTTCTATCGAAGCGGAGCTGTCTTCGCGGAGTTTGTTCTTGCCGGCAGAAACACACGAACAGCCAATCAGCTAACAGACGGGCGGACCCAGCGTGCGGAAACAGCCTATCATATCCCTGGACGTCACCAGTAACAGGCAAACAGCCAATCATTCAGCAGCTGTGTAGTTCGGTTGCGGTTCCATGTTGGTTTGTTTACAAAGGAGTAGCATGCAGTGAGAAGCCGGGAGGAGAGCAGAGGAGGCCGCTATGTAGCGGAGACTGGCACCGGTAGTTTAGTAATCCACGGTAGTACCGTCGTGTAAAATTTCTAGTATAGTAGCGACGGTTATGATTTGGCACCGCGGGGTACCGTGTATACCGTGGGTATCGTGCAACTCTATTGTTTACTACTTTGCCATTAAAATTGATTTTGTTTGTGTCAGAGAAAAAGATAATTACACTATATCCACTTTGTTTCAGCTTTGTAAACCAATAAAAGGGACTAACTTATTGGCACAGTATATATGTGTTCTTATGTGAATTCGAATGAACTTGCACGGATTGACAGCTTGGACTTTTTTCCCCCCCTGTGCTTGAGTTGTGTTTCACAGCAAACTTTTCTTTTTCAGGAAAGTAGTAAAGTAATAAGAAAATCATGAGAATAAACTTCAGCCACATTTTGTCAGAAAGGCTTATACAAATATGCCTAGAGCTTGAAATTTATTTAGATACGCTAAAATTAAGACAAAGCTAAAGGCAAACTCGGTGACATCCCCAAGAAGTGATGTTTCTGGCAATGTATGACATACACGCGCACATGCACACTTGGAAACAGATGCACATGCATACACACAGATTGTTGGGATGAAATGAGTATGTGATACAGATTTGTGCTGCCAACCCAGGACATGATTTATTCTCTCTCTCTCTCTCTCTCTCTCTCTCTCTCTCTCTCTCTCTGAGTCTCTCACTCTGTCTGTCTCTCACAGCCTATTTATTAACTAAAGAGCTTTCTCTTTGTTTGTCAGGGAGGATTGTCCTCAATGGAGATTTTCTGTGTAATCATCTGATTATCCATCAATTCCCTAAAAAGCCCAAGAGAGGCTGCATATCCACATTATGCTGAAGGGCACAGCAATGAGAGACAGAGGAAGGAAGGGGGGAGGGTTTCCTGGAGGAAATGATCAGAATGGATTTCAGCATCTTTGCCTTTGCGACAGGTATCTGCATTTGGCTTGGTTCTAGCTCTGGCTACCTTTTGTATTCTTGAAATGCGAGGTTCTCCCGGTTTCCTTCTCATTTTCCTCTGTCTCTTTAACCTGCCAGAGACTGAGCTTCTATCTACTCTTTTAATATAGAGCCTGGTTTCGTCTTCCGCACTGTGTGTTCTGGCAGTCTGAGAGAGCGAGAGCATCAGCTTGCATGCATTTGCATAGAGCCCTATGGAGATTGAAATTCAGATTGAATAGGTGTTTTTTCCTCCTCCTCTGGCTGTGCCTGGCTTGTGTATGACAAATCTGTTGCATTAACTCCCAGGGTAGGCCGGGAGCAGGAATGTTTGTGGAGCGACAAATTACACATCAGAGCTTTATTTAACATTCCCTACATGGCTACAAGCGATGAACTATTAAGACGTCAAATAGAAGAACAGCTAGAGATGCAACCCTGCATGCAAAGATGCTAAAATATAGGAGGGGCTTAACGGAGAGCAAGAGAGACACACACGCACAAAGAAAAACACACTTTTTCTGTGAAGCAGAAGCTTATTTGAGATACTGTATGTTCTCATGAGATATTTCTTAGATAGTGTACTTTTTATACAATTCTGACAATTGACTGTTAGGTTGTGATTGCACTGGAGCCTTCCAGGTCTCACTGTGGGTGACAGTGGCTGCCTTGGTCTTAAGTACATTTATGTCAAACCCAGCTGCATTGTTGCAGGGTGCTATACTGCCACAGTAAATCAGGGCTGTGTGGGGTGTGGAAAAAGCATGTTGTCACCGCCAGTCAGTTGTGCAAGTCAAATTATTTGTGTGGGTGCTGTTACTTACTTGAAAGTGTTAGAGTTTAATGTTATAATTTGGCTGTGCTCAGCTGTCTTTTTGTCTCTGGTGGACCAGCACAATAAACTGACAAACCCAAACATAGTTTTACCTTTATATTGTTGTCATGGCTAACAAACAATTGCTCATTAACACCTCCAGAAGAAAATTCTGAAGAAATGGTATTGCATTTTTTGCTTACCAATACGCAAACCTAATTTCTTTTCCATCAGTTAAATGAAATTTCATTCAAATTGTTTCCCTCATATGTTAATAATAGCCACCTTTTTTGTTGGCTAATACATACAGAGGTATATAGAAGTACACACAAGGCATTGCAGGCGTTATTCGTCAGATCAGAACATCATCTCGCAATAGAGCATAGACACTATACATTTTAATATGACTACCTTTAACAGATTGGTTCCAAACTTTTACTGTCTGCAACTTCTTAATACAAAGCAATCTCTTTTTGCCACCCTTCATCATAGAGTGTATGCCTATAAGTTGTAATTTTCTCAGACTGGCTGACTTTGAATAATTTCTAGAAGCCTGGAGGGGTAAAACTACACAAAGAAAAAGGCAATCTTGTTTTTACCTTTTCCATACCTGGTTATCAGCTTGCAACCCCTTGTGGGAAGCTTGCCCCTTACAGGCTAAGACTCTTAATGGGATTTCTCCATAAATATATGGATTTATCACAGTTTTTATCTGATTGTGTTATTGTGTGCTCTTTTGCTAAGGTGGTGACTAAGCTGGTTATGATGCTGGCTGTCATTTGTATGTCCCTATTCATCATCTAGTGGCTTGGCCGCTCAAAGTCTCAATAAAAAGCGAGAGGGAAGGGTGGAAGGAAGAGTGAGTGACTGGCCTTATTGCACATTTTGCCTTCTAAATGTCTAAGGAAACACAGTGGTTGGCCTGCATTCATTGTACTCAGGGATTTTTTTTTCTCCTTAGCTTTTCCATCCCAGCCCAATTGACCCTATTTCTTGCCTTGCTCCGGCCCACCCCTGCTGCACCCCGCTACAACCTGGTCGTTGTCCTGATGATAAGTGCCACATCCTGTTGAGTGAAGTGGCACGAGGCATTAGTCCAGGGTCTGAATAGAAGGTAGATATCTACGGGCAGATAGGCTGCAATGGAAAATGTCAGTGTGAGCAGGCTGATTAAATAGATGGAGATTGAAGTTTCACTACAGAGAGGAGGATAACTTTTCCTTTTCCCAGAGGTGGAGGTTCAGCTTTGTCTTGATTCCACTCCCAGAGCTTATTCTTTTGTTTTGTGGTAAACACCCTTCTACTTTTATCTTTTTCTTGACCTGACTTTTACACTTGCATATCTCCATTTGTACACCCAACAACACCTCTCAACATATTTTTTTTTTCCCATCGAAGAGGATTGTAAAGCAACCTATGGCTTTGGAGAACTTACTTGGGCTCAGCTCCTGATTTCTTGTACTTCTAAAATGCGGGACTTGGAGCCATGAACAAGATGTGAACAGAAAGTAGACACTCTTACTATTCTTTAAATAAACATCAGCGAGGCTTAGACTTGTCTAGTCTTGTGAGAGTGTCTTCATGTTTTCTGTGAAAGTTAAAGCAAAAAGTCTTGTACACATTGCACACCTGTCATACAAGCTCTAATTTCAGATGCAGCCGAATAGAAATAGGCAGGCGAATTGTGCACATCAAAGCACCAATCAGTAGCTCTACTGCCAGAGCTGGGGTACCACGCTTCACTGTCCCATTCTTCTCACTAGTCTTTGTTCTCTCACCACATCCTCTTCAACACCACCTTTCACAAACTGAATGACTGTTTCAAACCCATTTCACAGCTACTAGCTTGACTAATATTCCTCTGCCATGTGTTCCTCCTCCATTACTATCTATGTGACGTGTGTGACCTCGCTCTCTCTCTCCAAGTTTGTAAGCATGTAGGTGTGAGTATATAAATATGTGTTATGATTTTCAGTGTTAGGCTGTCTGAAAGCACCTCTTGTCTACATTCTTAAAGCAGTTTTGGCCTGTCTGCGTTGCATCTGATTGATGTGTAAAATTGGACTGTTTTTGCTCCCATATATTCCTGAGGCGGGAGATCTGAGTAGGTTTCTTTTTCCTTGCCTCCTGAGGCACACAAACTGTTTCATGTTCTTGTGGGTTGGAGTCAAACGGAGCACTACACATGAAGGAACACACTGCAGGTTGCTATAGATTGATCTGCTCCTTTTTGCTTGTTTTCTATGCTATCTGTATTTTTGTGTATGTCTCTGCGTGTTGTGGGGAGTGTAAAGCCTGCTGCCTGTGATGAATTGCCACAGCAGTGGAGACAAATTTGGACGTTGAGGAACGTTGGTTTTGCTCAGAAATTTGTGCTGCCTCTCTGCTCTGTGTAACGATGAAGAACTGGGCACATATCAGCCAGAGGAGGAGTGCAACTGTTGCAAATGAAAAGCACAAGAAGCAAGCAGGCAGGCAAGGAAGTGGGCCATGATATATTCACTGTGTGTTTGTAGTTGCAGCTTGGCATGGGGGTTGGGTACAACTACAGCCTACCACCCTGGGGACCCTCTGCCCTCAATACAGGAGTTTCAGTGTAGAGGAGGGTTTGCTGTAAAGGGACCATGTACCATGGCGGTGATTGACAGCTTTTGCAGAAAACCCACCCTGGTGCTGCATGACATAAGATGAAAATTTCAGTTAGCCGGCCCCATGGTGCACTGTGTGACTGTGTTGGTTGTAGTTAATGGCTCAAGAAATGCATGTAGACATCAGAAAGAGGTGGCTTCAGAGGTTGATCACTGACTGCAATCCTCATCCTCATTAATAGCTTTGGAATCGACCAACACTATCTGTGTGTGTACATACAGATTACATACACATGCATCTATTCAAATGGAGCGCTTTTGTCACTTGAGTGCATTAATGGACATTTTAGATCTTTTGTTGTAAAGATCAGTCAGTGATTATCTTAATCGTGTTGACTTTAAGTGAATACTTTTCACAACTGAATTAGAGCATTTGTAATACTTACATTCCTTGTAGTATGTTATTTTACTAATAAACTGGTTTTAATTGTGTATTCTGTCACAATCTGTGATGCTGGCAGTAGGCTGGTCTTGGATCAGTAAACTGAGTCAACTGCTATGTGCTGAACAGAAACATTTACTGATGTGATTTTCTTTTCTCACGCTGCTGTATTTTTCTGTTTGTTTCTGTAAAAAGCAATTATTTATTTCTACCCCTTCTGAGACTCCCTCACCTTACTATAGATTAAAGGTCATCGTGCAGTGGCTTGTGGACTTTTGCCCCCAAATTAAATTCAGAATTTTCCCTTTCCTATGCTACAAATTCCAATTAAAATAATATGAATTCACCATCTAATACAGCCATGTGAACAGTAAACCACTGCTGTGTCTTCTTGTCTCTAATAAAGAGGCCATTTAATAGGTCATTTTATAGACAGCACCTGGTGCCCCCAATGAACAATGGAAAGTAAGTCTACATAAATACCTATCTCTTCAACAAGGGGGTCCATGATCCCTAGCTGGCCCTGAGAGTTACTGCAGAGCGGCCGCTAAATTATTAAAAACTGCCCTATTCATAAAAAATATAACTTACACAACACTGATGATAGGCAACTAATTAATCCTTAATTAAACTGTGCTACACTTTATTGTAGGCCCAGTTTAATATGCAACGCAATTTTGTACACGCAGAGGTCCCTGCTCTGTCTCTCAGCTAAGGGGTCCTTAGCTTTGTTTTAGGACCCCTGCATAAAAAGTTAAAGCAATTCCTTCTACTATTATTATTATTATTATAGTTGATGTTATTATATTAAAAGTTTTGTATCCTCCTCAGCCCATTTACATGCATAGAGTTAACTGTAAGGAAGGCTTTATTGCAGAGTTGTTGTACCAAGATTGCATTAGCTAATAAATTTAAAAGTCAGTGTATTTGAGTGCAGTATAATCATATTTGGGAGGCTGCATATTTGCACCCTGGGACTCTCCCCTCTTAAAAGAAGCCAGCCTGGCCCCTATTGAAGTCTGCCCCTGCTCAACCTTCTGGCACTGTATGTCTCCTGCTAATAATACACTCGTTCTGCCCATGTCTCCAGTTTGCATGGTGGGGTTCTGGATCGCAGTTTTGCCTCCGGTCACGAAAATAGAAAAAAAAAAAAAAAGGTTGCAAATTTTGTTTCAATTTGGGCTTTTGCCCAATTTCACACAAATAGAGCCCCATGTATTAACATAGAACATAATGACCTTTAGTCTAGTAGAGCGCCTGATAGCACCACAAAATCTTCTATGCTAGGTTTTTTTTTTTTTTTCCTTGGGTATCATTGCTCTTCTGGCAATTCAGACAAAATGGAAGGAGTGAGAAAAACACCCACAACCTCAATCAGGGCAATGTCCTCTTACTCCTCACTAAATCAGTGGTGGGACCGAGCAGTCACACACTTGCTATCGTGGACAGCTACGCCTCCATGAAGCCAGTGAGGTTGAAATAACTTTTCTAGCACCTTTTCAAACGACATGCTTAAGTACAGAACATAGTATTTAAGTGCGTACTAACATATAAGCTTTATGTATCTACTTTACTTTATAGCTTTACTTATAGTTCAGTTTTACAAAATGTGGAGGTGAAAATTGTTATTATGAGTACTATGGAATCAGTTGCACATCTCAATGATCAATGTCCTTATAAGCAGTAATAGATATATATCTTAGTTGGTGAAAAATCTCATTTTCATTACTCTAGGAAAGTTGGGGCTTGGTGCTAAGGAAAAATGAGTGTGGAGGTACCAGATAATAAAGAGGGTTCACATTTATCTTCATCAATAGTAGGCCTGTGTTGAAAAAAATCGATTTTCCGATTCTGAATCGATTTGCATATTAATTCCTTAAGATCGATTCGTACATCCAAACATTGATTTAATTAGAATAAAATTTTAATACATTTTTCCTCTGTGAACTTTAACCCCACTAGTCGCGTCATTGAATTGAAACAGGCGTGCACCGTGTTTAAACTACACTACGGCATCTCACACATGCGAGGTGCGTTCAATGGTCGTCGGAATGACTATGATGGGTTCATGAACGTGGGAAAAATGGAAATTCACTGGAAATATAACAAAACAACAAACAAAAGAACACTCAAGGAAAACTCTACAACTACCAGCCACTTCTGTACGTTCTCTTAAAATAACTGAGGAGATTGCGGGTTACATTTGCAAAGATATGCGCCCGTATTCCGTTGTTGAAAACGAGGGCTTCAGGCGACCAAAAAAATGGTTTTAATAACACTAACCCAAATCGAGATCGGATTATGATAATCGATTCTCACTCTTGAGAATTGGAATTGAATCGATTCTTGGAATTTGAATCGATACCCAGCCCTAATCAATAGTGGCAGCATATTGCAGAATATTGCTGACATTGTATGTAAAGTTCAAGTCTCATCTGCTTTTCTTTTACAGTCGGTTCAGTTCAGGTACTGAACTTCTTTGCATTATAGAACATAACAACGTGTACCAAATAAAACTTGTCTTGAGTAAAACTCAGTATACTATTTTTAAAATATTAGAAATATTCAGTAGTAGTAAGAAGGAAATTCAACAATTTCCAATCATGACCAGACCAGCAGTGGTGCACAGTAGGATATTTCTAATTGCTGAAATGTGGACCCACAAATTAGACCAGTAAGCATGAGGCATGAGTACACACCAAGTGTGTTTAGTACTTAAGATTTGTGCTTTTATCACATAATAAAAAAAAAAAACAACACCAGATTTTTGCAGTTTTTAATCTATCCATTTATCTTTGTTTCTTTTTCAACATCTTAATACATTGTACGACAGCTTTTTGCAGACTGATGCGTAGGATCCTAAACCGAACAATAAAATGAGACTGATGTCATGTCAACATGTGACAGCAGTCGGTCGGATGAAATAAAATGATCAGAGTTCAGTGGTCCTTTACATCTGCATGTGGTAGTGCAGAAGCAGAAAAGAACAGGCAAACGTGTTCCCATTTGCATGACAAACACAGTAAAAATTACTTTTTTATAACACTTGTTTTTCTTGAACATTCCCATATACCTGCTATTTATTTTCCTTTCCATCCACTGGAGGCTATTTTCACCTGCAAATCACTAGCCAGGTCCGTCATAATGCCTCAGGTGTCAGGGCCAGGTTTTCAGCTGTACCAAAGTGCAAAGTGTTCCCTTTTCTACAATATATCAGAAATATTCTGGAGCTTGATACTTTAGTCAAATGTATTCTACAGTAAATGCTTTAAAACACCATGTTGCCAGGTTTGAGCGTTCCACCCTATTTGATTGGGTACTGGCTTCCCCTTTATGTATGACTCCATTGCTTCTCATTTTTATTCAGGCACATCACACTAGATGCTAAACACCGACTTATGAATTACTGGATTTGAATGAAACTTGTCCCATCATACAGTTCATTATATTGGGGATTTGACTCTACTGCTCTATGTTATAGTGTACATATGATATAGTAACCTGTCATTATATGTTCCAAATCGTTGCAATCTGTATAGCTAACCTCACCACTAGAACAAGCTGCACTTTATCTGATTTTGTTTCTTTACCTCTCCTCTGTCTTCCAACACCCACTCATTCTTTTTCTTCCTGGGTTTTTTCAGAGAATGATGAGACAGGTGTGATGGATAGTTTGCTGGAAGCCCTACAGTCAGGAGCTGCATTCAGAGACCGCAGGAAGAGAGCACCAAGACCCAGAGGTGAGTCTCATATCCTTTACCTACTTTTATACACAAACAAAAGACGCACACACAAAACCTAGTACTCCTATTGTCTTGAAAACTGTGGACACTCTTCTGATTCCAGTTAGATGTTCAGAAATCACAATGGGTCCTGGTCCCAACGTGCCAGCTGCTGTTTTTAAAAGCTGTGTGAAGTAGATTTGTCCTGGGGTTATCATGCCTTGGCTCCATACACTCTCATTTTCAACCACTTGCAAAATACACTAATATGTTGTTTGTGCACATTCTTGCTTGTCAGCCAGACAACATTACAACAACTGTTTGATGTTTGGATCTAAAAGATGATACACACCCACTTCTTTGGGGGGTTTCTGGCTGTCTTAAATCCAAAGAAGAATTCTAAGATTCAAAGAACAAAACACATGTTATGAATCCAAGATCTAATCTATATTCACCTTGAGGGGTATCTGACAGCTGTGCCCCTAAACACAGCATTTCCTGTTAATAAATGTCTCTTCACAGCAGTTTTTCTTCTGCGTGTGTATGCCTCCCTGTGATCTTTTCGATCCCTCTTTGTACAGTATGTGTTGGCATTATTTGTCCACTGCCCTCCTTCCAGATACCCAGCAGCAGACGATCAGCCCTGGCTCCTTCCGCCAGGTTCTCAGGCCTGTTAACTATGGTAAAGCAAAAACTATTAAAACAACCTACAAAGCTGAAGCCTCAAGCATGCTCCGCTCTATATTTTATCTATTGTTGGAAATCAGTCTTAAACATCTCTTGCATGCGAGTCCCCTTGACAGTTCTTATGTCCTGCTTTCTTATGTGACCTTTCCAGTCGTCCCTTTGCCTTCTTTGTGACCTTGTGTGTGCTTTCTGAAAGGGTTAAAGGCCATTGCTAAAACTGTTTGAGGCAGTGCGATGTGCAGACTGTGAGAGAAGCAGGGTGAGATTCTTATGAAAGCAGTGCGTGGGCTGTTCTGGCAGCTCAGTTTGATAAGGTTCCTAAATTGTTCAGTAACTGCAGCATTTCGAGTTCAACCCTATGCCTCTGAATGCAGCTGGGATCATTCACATTTTTAAAATCTCGCGTAAAGGAACTTTCAGATGCCTATTCCCATCAATATACGAGTCAAGTGTCCTAAAATTTCGTGGAGAGAATAACATTATCTTCGCCTTCATTTTCACACTGCTGACCTAAGTACTGTACGCATTTGAAAAGTGATGAGGTATGTGCGCCAAGATCAAACTATATAAAATGGATGTAAGCCACTTGTAGCTTGACACACTTCAAGTGTTCAGTGTTATCATTTTGAAACTCATTTAATGCTAAAAGGCCATGGGTGGGTGTCTCTAACTATATATCTTCTTAGGGGTGAAGATTGGATGGAATACTAATTATGCCAAATGAAATTTTGCTATATTATCTATGATTGTGAACAGATATTGTGCTTTTAGCTGTGGCTAAAATAAACAACAGCTTTTCTTCTCTTGTCAACGTTTTTTCTACAATCATTACTGAGGCACTTAAAAAATCACACTGTAACCATATTACCTCTTATTACTTGTAATTGGAATCTCAGTGGGCTGGATACAGGCACACATGAATGAAATTATTCACGCTCAATCCACCCACATCATTGATGGCAATGATAAAGGGCCTTGCTCTGTTGTTCTGCTACGACTTATCTGAAATTAGATTGGAAAGGGACGAGGGGGAAGGAGATATACAGGGTGGGAGGAAAGAGACAGATAGGTGGCTGTAACATAAGAAATGGAGAGAAATGGTGTGAGGAAGAAAGATAGAGCCAGTTGGCAAGGGTGGAACTAAGGAATAATGTGGGAGAAGAAAATGGACTCAGATGTTGTTTGTCTGTGTGTTTGTGAGAGAGAAAGAGAGAGAGAAAGTGTGAGAGAGAGAGAGAGTCAATAAGTATAAGAGAGCAAGCTGTGTTGTATTAACAGGAGATCAGAGTGAAAAGAAATCGCAGCGTATGAAGGAGCTGCTGGTCACTGTCCGTGCTGTCAAAAGACCCCACGGTGTGTTGTACAGGTAAGAAGGTCCTGAAAGGTTACTGGCGCAGCTGCCCCCTGCTGGCAGCTTCAGACACGGCCTTGTTGACTAATAAAGCTCAAGGCTTTAGCCTGTCACTGCAGGCATCATACACATTGCCAGCCTCCCAGAGCAAACACAGCTAATTACTTTTCTCTGCCCAGCCCCAGCACCAGCTCAGCCCTCTCAGTGCCCATTCATCTTAATTTCCCCCTCTCTGCCATCTGCCTCCTAAATAACACTCCTCCTCATTTCCCTACCATTCCATATCCCCGCTGTCTTCTTCTATACTCTCATGGCCTGACAATGGCCCTCCCCAAACATAATTGCCTGTTATTGGTATGGAGTCTCCACTTCTCTTGCCTCACCCCTTCTCTCCCATTTCCTTTCTCTCCTACGGAGATCCATGCCTTAATTGCCTTGGGTTTAGTCACTGGAGTGAGTGAAACCCACAGGATGCTCTCACTTTAGTTGGGAGGTGATGAAGTTTAGTCTGCGGCACAAGCACTTAAACAGCTGCTTTCACTTTCAAACCACCCTGCCACCTCCTTTTCCCACAGTTTTAAATACCCTTTAATAATTGATCTCAAGGGTGTTGCTACAGTTTAGTGGAGCAGCAAAAAGAATTATAACAGAAACATCTGTGCCAGAAGATACTGTCATTAGTGGCGAAAGGGGGAGTTTTGAATGGTCAATCTGAACATGCATGGTGCCATTAGGCTTTCGCTCCAAGGGAGACTCAATTGCAGCAGTATGTCATCTGCAGAGACAAATCAAATGGCAGATAGATTGTGCTCCCAATCACGAGACTTTGATGAGACTGTGGAGTAGTTCGATTGCCACGCAATAGAAAATAGGAGTTAAAGATTCCTTGCAGTCTACACTGCTGCAGATCAAGGGATGCACATTGTCACCCCTCCTTCTTTCTCTCCTACCTCTCCCTTCTTACTCTCCTCCCTTTGTACTTTTTGGTTTTGGAGTTAGGGACCCGGGTCCGTTAAATCAGAGACCAGTTCATTGTGACATCTCAGATATGTCGCTGTTTATGATCCACGATAACCTGTGTAGAATCAATGAAAGGGTTTGAGAAAGTGTTAAGACCTGGGTCCCCTGCATTTTTCTCAGCGTCTTCTCTTCCCCTAACCCTAAATTGGCTCCACATGCTTTCACATGAGCCAGCAGCTGAGGTGTTTAGCTTGGTCTGCAGCAGTTTCACAGCACACATAGACACGCACACATAAAAGTACACAGACACACCTACAGACTTCAGGGGATGAAGGTAAGCAGGCTTTGCAGTGGCTGTGGCCTGGGTTAGGATAAGGCTCCGGGGCTCTGGGGCTCTCGACACTCTAAATTGGATTGGGCTTCACAGAATGATGGATCGATGATGGTTAGCCACACAGGTGTAAGAGACTAGAATCTGCAAATTGAATCTATAAAGCATCCATAGCTTTTTAACTGTGTCCTTCTGAAAACATCTCTCCAGGCACTGTCTGGTCATTTCAGCCTTTTGTGCAAGCCCTCATCACAGCCTCACTGACTTCCAAGCTGGTGTGTGCATGTACATTTTGAGAGGAATCACATAGCTATACTCATTTTATTTTATCGTTGTGTTTGACAGAGAGCAAGAGCCCCCAAGTGTGTAAGACAGAGTACAAGCTAGTGGTGCATTATGAGTGTATGGGCGTGCTATGATATCCTTGCCTTGGAATGATCCATTATGGGGAGAGTGTAGGGTGGAACAGGTTCTATGAAGAAGTAATTGTCTCCACTTTTACGAGCAATAACCTCAGATATCCTTCATGAAACCCAATCTAACAATTATCATGTGTGACATAACTTTGAACTCGAGCTTGAAATTGATATAAAGGTCAGTTCACAACCCAAATGAAAATGGGTATTTTTCCTTACTTACACTTGAAATAATTAAGATTTTAAACTAATAGTAAGCCACTCATAGGCGATGTTATCAGCTATCTCTTTTTCGAGTCAACTTCATGACCCTTTCTGTTGAATTTATGTTTCTGTGTATAATGTTGAATGTAGCAATTGCAGGCTTTAACTGTCTTAAGTGTAGGTGTGAATGACAGTAGGGGATGACTACCTTAATTTGAGACTCAACCCAAAATGTCTTTCGGAGGCTATGCTGCTGAAAACTATTAAGACTAAACTGGGAAGAGTGTGAAGTCCAAATTAAAGTTTAAAAAGACAGCTAAAAACAAAAGTTTGTTCCCTCCCATGTCTGTGTTTTGTGAGCTCACATTTGAGACATCTGTGAAAAAAACTAGCAGTGAGAGTCAATCACTGTAGCTTCTTGAGGCAGGGATACTTTAGTGGAATCTGCTGTTCGATGCTTGCCTTTGTGATTGGGCCTCTTATAGACTGTGATATGTGGACTCCACTGCAGGCTAGTGTATCCTGCAGATTGCGTGTGTGCTGTCTCATCCCTCTTTCACAATTCCGTCTCTTCATATCAATGTCAATTATGGGAGAAAGCTTCTCATCCTTCCAAAGTTCCTCAGTGTACTCTACTTTTTGACTTTGTTTTGTCTGCTTTATCTCCTCCCTCGCCTTGCTGCTTTCCTCCAGACATGACATAAGCAGAAAAAGAAGGGGTTATTAAATCATTTCAGTGAGCCCAAGACAAAAAGAGGAGTACAGACGCTTCCCTCCCAAGATCTATTTGAATTGATGCTAGACGTCATTGTTTCAAAAGTGTAACTGTAGCAGTTGCTGATTTATCTGCATTTGGTCATAATATATCATCCACACATCACATACGGCCTGTGCGTTTTTCATTAAAGTGACAGATTATTTCCAAAGAGCTTCTGTTCCTGAACACTGAGTGCTCACTCTCCTACTTGCACACATACACGCTCATGCATACATGCATACAAATTGTCAGCTTAAATCCTGTGTTTTAATGACGTGCAGGCAGAAGGTCAAAGGCCACTCTTGGGTCGAGGGATTAACTGCGCCTAAGACTTAGACAGGTGTACCGCTCTCTGTATTCATGTCCACAGTCATCTGGTCACTTGGAGTCACAGTGTCTCTCTTATCACCACATTTGATTGGTGGTTTAGATGTTTAACTGTTCTTGTAGACAAAGCGTATCCAGATGGGAAAGTGTACCTTGACCTGCCTTTGTCTGTCTGTCTAAAGCGTAGCACTTGTTGTGTGTGTGTGTTTGCAAGCACATCTTTGAGCCTGTGCACATATGCATTGAACAGATGGAGCAAGAGGGCACCTTAACAAAGTAGCTAGTATAATTAGGTCCAGCCTGTGCAGTGAGACTTGTGGAATAGTAATTGAGGGATGTAGAGAGCAATGAATGAATGATTTTTAATCTGTAACTTTTATTCAAGTTTCGCCAAGAAAACTTCTCTTCTTCTCTTCCTGGAAAGCTGGGCTGCATGTTTAGTCACATATAGAAGCTTAAGTACAAAACAGTTTGATCTGTTGGCCACTTCAGCTCTTCTTGAGTAGAAGAAGTCTTCCTGGATCTATTCTACTGGCCTTCAGACACGGGTTCAATCACTTGTCTAACCTTTCGGCCAGAGGCAGCAGCTAGTGTCTATCTGAGATAACTAAATGGAATTTATTTCCAAAGACACCATTTACCGCATGTCTAATACAGACAGCAACATCATTTGATATGTCTCTGTATGAAAACCTTTGATTGTAGATTATGTTTTTTCATGTGGCGTTGGATCATGATGTTTACTTGTGTTAGCTTTTGTGGCTCCCACGCTATTATAAAAGTTCTGCCTCCTGAATTAAAAAGTTCAATTGTCATGCACACACATATTGTGTGTTAAAGTGATTGTGTTAAATCTAAGATAAGAGGGCATGAGCCTTTCTAGCAAATATACCCTTATTCGTAAAATTGTAATCTCTGTAATCCAATCCAATCCAAGTCCAGTATGTAAGAAGATGAGAATCTGAAATGGTGTGTGCTGTATGTACACATGACTGATTGGAGTGTTCAGTGCAGTGAGTAAGAGTAGAGTGGACGCACACACACGCCAGGCTCAACTGTGCCCACATAGTCCTAAATAGAAAACAGATGACAAGGAACACCTCTGCACTCTACTCCATGTCGCTTTGCCATACATCCCACTTTTTTTTTTGCCAAGTCCTAAGCCGATCAGGCTCCGCAGATATCCACTTTTAGCTGGATTATGAGGAAGCTGGACCTGTAATAAAGGCTGTGGATCGTGAAATAGAAAGTAGTGTTCAGCATGTCGAGCCAAGGAGCCTAATCAGCCCATTCACACCAGCTCAGGCCCCAAACAGTAGGTGAAGCTAAGCTAATGTAGGATTGCTATTCAGTCCTTCCAGTCTCTTCATTTCACTTGCATACTGTCTCGTACTGCTGTCTGCCTTCATACATACCTTATGTGCAGGAGACAGAGGCAGAAAAGCCAATGGGCAAAAAGCTTAAGATGATTTAGAAGATTTAGATGCTTTAGATGCACATCATTCTTTCAGATCTCAAATGTGTCATTGTTTTCTCTCTCCCTCTTCTTCTTCTTTGTTTTTCCCCCCTTTTTTTCCATCTATGAACCTTTTCTGTGCACTGATTGAAACTAGACTCTCACATAGTACTTTAGTTAATAATGCAGTGAGAAATTAAGTCATTTTCACCATGGCTTTGTGCTAATTAAATTTTACAGTAGCCTTATCGCCCATGCACACACATTCCTGGTCCTCCCACATTTGCCAACGCCAGCAGCCATATCACAGCCGTCAGAAGGGAAAGAGCTAGCGAGACGATTACATGAAGTTGTGTTGTTATGGAAGGAAAATGAGTACTATCTGCTCTGTATATCTATTATCTCTACAAAGGGAGGTGCTTGAATTTTGTCTCTATGGTAATACCTTTGATAAAGGAAGCATAGAAGTGCTTTATCAACATCCCCCCGCACACTCATCTCACCATTGTGTTTCCATCTTGTCACACATTTGTGTTTTTCCTTTATTTGTTTATCTTTTCAGCAGGCTGTTTGTCTTGTTTTAAGCTTCAGGCTAACATTTGTGGCTGGTCACACCACAGGCCTTGGCAGAAAACAGCCATAGCTATGTTTGCATGCGTTGCTATGGTTGCCATTAAGCTATCTTGACTCGAAGGTAAAGCAGAGAATTTAGGTGGGAGTGATGAAAGGGTGATAACGTGCGGTTTAAAATTCTACTCACCTTCCTGCAGTAACCAATCTGTAAACAGCCCCATATCCAGGTATGATTCTCTAGTGCACCATACTCATACAGAAATAGGAACAAACACCAAGACTTCTGTTGTTGATGATTCCCAAGACCACTTTAGTCTGTGGTGATAAAATGATCACATTCTCTCAAACTGCCTCATCTCTCTGTCTCTGTCTCTCTCTCTCTGTGGCTGTCATTTCTGCTGCACTCCACCTGCTATGTGTCTCCTCGCTGATCCAGAAGCTCTAAGTGCAGCGACAGGAATTTCCACACCGACAGAGCGGGAAGGCCAGCCCTCAGGCAGCAGGATCTGTTTAATGCTGGATTCCCCTTAGAGAGTGGATTTAGGCTTTGCTGATCTGCTATTATACTACCCTTTTTATACCCATACACTCATTCACACATTAGGAGCACTCATTCACACACACACACATATCCCCTTGAAGACACTCAGCTTTGAGTCACAGGGCGATGTATGTGTCTCTGGCCTCTGAGCTAAAGAGCTTCATTAGGCTGGCACTAGCTTTGATTAGCATCCTCCGGGGTACAAATTAGCAAACAAGCTCAAGTGATCCTGTGAATAAATACTCACTCTAGCACTTTCCACAGATACATGAATACTTCACAAGCATGTGCTTTGCACACTACCATTCAGGAGATGACAGTTTTACCTTGAAGCAACACTGCATAGAAATTGTTTTTTTTTTTTTTTTTTTTTTTTTTTTTTGTTTTTTGTGATTTAGTGCCCCCAAGTTTGAGAGTGCAATGCCCCTGTTGTAAATATGGACACCATTACATGTGTGTTTATTATGATTGCATTATTTATGATCAAAAACAGCCAAACATTAAGCAAGTGTAACAACACAAGACACATCAGCCGGCTAATATTACTTAATATCCCAGCAGTGTCTGTGTTTCAGCCTTTTTTCATGAAGCTCTCGCCAACGACTAAAAGTTAGTCTCAGATTTACTCTTGTCGTGCAGCTTCTTGCTTGATCACTTTCCTTTTCTCTTCTTGGCTTCTTCCGTTAATATCCTCTTCTGTCTCTTCGCCTCTGCCATTATGAGCGTAGAGGCTGCTGAGCCCCGGTACATTTCCCGCTTTCCCAGCTCTGATTCTGGGACGACACTGGCTTTGCTCCCCACCAGCATTCCTTTGAGCCCTGAATCTGCCAGGGTACAAACCCAGGGTACGCCTACAGTACAAACACTAACACTCTCCCAGTACTCTGAGCTCATAGTCCAGGCAGCTAGGATAGCAAACTGTGCTAAAATTAGTTAACATTAACTAACAGCAGCTACAATTTGCAGCAGTTTACTTTACTGTTCATCAGGAAACTCTGTAAATCACTAAGAGTTGATGCAGGTTTACTCCATTTCACATCAGCATAGCATCAAAATGATTTTAAAATAAAGTTATTTTATGGTAGAAAAATAAAGATGCTTTAAATCAAGTTTTGTTGATGTCACCGTCGTGAAGATACACTCCAAGAAGATAAAACCATGGCATCAGATATTTAAACGCCTGGCTACACCAGGAACATAAAGGAATGAAGCAGAATTCTTTGTACCTTAGTACCAGTAACACACACATTCATGTATTTACCACATGTGAGTATTTGCTTTGTATGTGCAAGTGAACATGTGTGTTACATTACTGTAGCACATGCTGGGTTTATTCACCGCCTCAGTAAAGGTGTTAATGTGTAAAGATGTAGCTTGTGTATGTGCATTGTCCGAGACTGTTTTTCATTCAGGTGAAAATTCCTCGAGCTGCTGCCTGCTCTATAATAACCATACTTGACATTTCCCTGTCCTCCAGCCTGTGGAGTCTAACAGATGCTTTCCATTCCAGTTGAACCCATTAAGGCCTTCTCTTCTCTACTGCAACCACTGGCCTGTCCTTTGGTAGGGCTGCTCTGAATGTCAAAACTCACTGTTTAGCATCACAATAAAGCTGATATTGGGGCAGAGGAGGAACGGAAAGGAAAGGACTGCTGGCTGGCAAAGGCCATGGACAAAAAGATTTTAAAAAATAGGCTGCCATTGCTCACTCGGTGCTGCATAGACATGCTGTATTTCTGTTTTATGAAGTGATTTTAATGTAAATCTCCATTAACAGCAATCGAGTAACTTTTCTTCAACAACCAATTTAACTTGTTAGACTTAGAATACGGGCAAACATTTGATTTGATTGAAGTAGTTTATTTTTACTCGGTCTATACTTGCCAGAAATATGTATTGGTTTTCTGGAATATTTTTTTTCACATTTGATCAACTCCTGTGTCATACTGCTGACTTGCCTGTTGGGTGGCTGATCCTGAGGTTGTAAAGTTGTCTTGCGATAAGTTCTCCATTGATTTTTCTTTTCTTTTTTTTCTTGTTTGTGTGTGTGTTTTCTTATTTTTTCTGTTTTAACAGTTATATCACTGTAACAATAAGACAGTAAACCAAATGTGACACCTTCTCTAATGCCTTCTAGAGACAAACTCTTATTTTTACCTTGCCACAGAGCATTAGATTTCTGAAAAGGGGATATACAGTGTATTATTCTATAAGAAGCCTGAACCAAAGTGAAATAGCTTTGTATGCTCCACTGTTTTCATAAGTTGAGTAATAGTTAAAAGTGAGATCTATCTGTTGCTTTCCACTTGCTGATTGTGACGTGCATATCAGGTAAATACCAAAGCAAAATAACATTTTTATTCTGTCTAAAAGCAACTTTGTTGTGCCGGTTGTCTGCAGCAAGAGTTACCTGACCCTGCTTTGTGTTTGTCTTTAAATTATTATTTTGATTCTGCAGCTTTGTGTTAACAGTGTTAACATGTCTGGCTCCAAGCTTCACAGAACTCTGTTTTTACATATAATCTCTACCCAGTGTTACTAATGAAGTAAAAATTGTAGGGTACAGTAAAACATATTTTGTAAACAAGCCATATTAATTACCCTTAATTAATGAAGTACATTAGAGCCCAGAGGGAAAATGAGTTAGAATTTGTAACTTGAAAGTTTGAAAAAATGATTGACAGTATAATTAATAATTTAATATGATGAATAATTTAGGGATTTATACAATAACCTTTGTAAAAACTAAATGATAGAATAATTGATCGCTTAAAATCTTAATGCATGTTTTGATTAAATGGAAAACATAATAGCCATGCCCAGTAGACTTGATTATTGTTTTGGTTTTCAGGCCATGGCGTCTGTGGCTAGTCTTGATTTGTGTACAAACCTGATTATTTTTCTTAATGGGGAGGTAATTAGCCTGGCTGGTTTGAATGGTAATTATAATGTCAGACAAAGAGGAAAGAGGCTGTCTAAATGTATTTCACAGATAGTTCTGCGTTTGTTCACACAGACAGCCACACACAGATATTCAGCATGCAGGAACATTGCTGGCCAAACACAATTATTTATAACGTTTGTTTTGATATAGCGTACCTCACATTTGCAAGCTGAAATAATAGAAAATTGCTTATTTGCTTCTTCAGTATAAAATTTCCTGATACTGGCAGACAGACAGATCAGGTTGAGCAGGGATGTAGCCGGCTGTATTGGCTTTACTGTTTTGTGTACCTCATTATTCTCACTTTGAGTTCCATTCATAATGCTATTTCTGCTATTGTTGCATACAGAGAGAGCTTCTAAATGCTGCCAGAACCAGGTCATTTAATTTTCTTCAAACACACAAATATAGACAACATGCATATATTGTTTCCCTTTTCTTGTTTTTAATATATCCTTTGACTCGGATCAGAAGTGAATAAATTAGATACAATATGTTGTTCTTCTAAGGCACATACTCAACACCAATTATTCACACAGCGTGGCTATAATCCATGGAATGAAGTCCAGGGTACTTTGTTTCTCAAATTTGCAAATAATGTTGATCAAATAAAGATCATTCTCTACTGTAGGTGCTTAGATTGTGTTACTGTTGGTTCCCATCCTCTTTTGATGACTCAAACATATTTGTAGCATGTGCACAGGCCCAGTGGGCTTATAAATTGGAAAGCAGAGAGGTTTGTAGGCTGTCTGGCTCTACTCAGTACTTTGTTGGTTGTGTGTTTGTAAGCATTTTTTTTTCCCCCTTCCTCCTCGCTTTCTATCCACTCCAAGCCACTGTTGTTTTACCTGATTCTGAGCTTGCATTTACATTTAGTCATTTAACAGGCACTTTTATCCAAAGCGACTTACAAAAAAGGGAAACAAAGGTACCGTGTGACAAGGACATATTATTGCAGCAATAACTACACACATAGAATCCTGTGAATCAACTTTGGAGGTCAGAAATTGATACTAAAGAATCAAATGTATCTGTTGAACCACTTCATTGTCAATGTACAAAAGGCAAAAAAGGGGATGATGCAATATTTGGTTGCAGTCCTGTGAAAACTCTTTCCAGGGAAGCACAAGCAGCAGAACACAACAAATAGGTGCAGACAGTGCTCTTGTATAGAGGGGGTAGAGCAGATGCAGTATGTTCAAGTACTTTCTGATCAAAGGAAGGGAAGTAGCACCTCTATTTCAGGGGACATGATAAATAATAAGTACAATGAGCAGCTAATTTGACCAATTTAATACTTGACACCACTTAGACCAGATTTCCATGTGTGTGTCTGTGCATGGTGGTCCCAGCATGGATGAGTCTGCTCTAGTCTTACTGAAAAGAAGACGGTTACTGAGCCTTTGTTGTTTTTATTATTAACATTCTTCACTGGCATCTCAGACATACTTGAGAAGGTACCAGAAACCGAAGCTGACCAGTTTCACAATGTCTATTTAGTATCTCTGTAGCTGTCGAAGAGCACATCAGCCATAGCATATTTACAGGCATAATTACACTGGCTATGTACGTAGGCTCTGTTGCTACAAAATAATTCCCAAGGTGCCTTCTGGCTTTACTGCCCTTTACCAAACTTAATAACTGAATAACTAATTTCAGGATTACTTCTCATACTTTTTCACTGCACTTGTCTTTCTTTAGCTTGTTCAAAAAAAAAAAAGCAGAAGAACAGAGTGGGAGGTTCTTACATGAGGTCCCTGGGAAGCTTCTCTACGTTGCGACTAAGACCAAACTATAGTGGAAAGCTTTAGAAACATAGTCCCCGAAACCCCTTATTTGCCCTGTAGCATACACACATACACACTTGAGTTGTCCCCTGGATAATATCAGTGCTTATTGTTCTCTTCTTACTACATTGACAAAGTGTAAGACTGGCCAGCCTGCACGGGCTCAAAAGTGTGTGCAGGTTAATGAACAAGGCTTATCCACCTAGGAAGGCTTTAGAGAGAAGAGGCATGGCTGCCTGTAAATCATCTATCACCCTCTCCAGTGAGCTGAGCCTGAGCTCTGACAATGTAAGGTGTTTGGGCTACAGCAGAGGGGACATGATTTATCAGGGAGGTGAGTGATTATGCGAAGCCTCTGTACGTGAGAGAGACGGGCAGAACTAAAAGATGATCCCATATCGTTTCATGAAACATGCAAAGAATAGTCAATGGGCGCCTGTGAAAAATAGCCACATGAAGACACTGTGGATAAATGAACTGCGGGTGTGTTTAAGTTTGAATAGAGAACACTGCGAAGGGTTCAACTTTAAAAGACAGTGTTTCTCATAAAATAAATACCCTGCAAGTGCTAAAACTATTCTTGATGTAATTTTCTATTTAATTACTATAATCATTGGCCATCCAGCTTGTCACTCTGCTGTGTCACATTTAAAAACATCTTTCTCTGTAAGAAATGACTAAAAGTAGCGTGTTTTCCCTTTTCTAATGGATAATTATCTGTCTAAGGTGTTAGAGAGGGGAAAATGATAAGCACCAAAATAGATCAGGCAAAGAGAAAAGTCTCTGATCTTCTCCTGGCAGTGCCGTGGAATCAAATAACGAAACACTTAACGTTAAACCACTGTGCTTTTCATGTGCAAATTCAACTTCACACGTTGACAGTTCGCACTGGCTCTGTAGAAGCCTGGTTTGGATCTTACTCATGTCATTTTTTCTTTTTCTTTTTTTATTATTATTATTATTAGATGTAAGTCATTAGCTTTTGTTTTGTCCCAGTTCCCAAGACTGTGAAGGATTCGTACTTCGATGAAAGGGGGTAAAAGAGTTGACATCTACTTTAGTCTGCTTAAATGATCCCCTTTGAAGTATCAAACAGAGATAAATAAATATCAACAAACAACACCTCGAGACCAACTCACCTCTGTTAGAACTTTATCAAGATTTCAGAGGCGGTTGACAGACGCCTTGGATTTGGAGAGGAAAGGTGTGCAGATGAAATGACATTAGTGGAGTTATATCTTCTTTTAGACTGTTTATCTAGTGTATTTCTTTGTGGAATAACTTATGTCCTAGCTGTTTTCCTAGTTTGTCAAATGTAGCTTTCATCCTTCTAGCTTCAGGTATATCTTTGAGCCTAGAACATACTATATGATCGTCTACTTCTCAAATGCTGTATTGCTCTCACAGACACATGGTGTTCACAGTGCAATATATAATGCTGATCAATGATATAAGAGGCCGATTTCAGTTGTAAGAAATCTGGGTGTTTTTTTTTTTTTTTTGGGGGGGGGGGGGTTGCAATAACAAATGTGGCAGATTTTCAGGTGCCACAAATGTGCTGACATGAAGTTACAATGAGCAAGCTTTTTTTTTTTGCCAGCTAAACCCATTCCTGCAGAAATTAGGATAATATTTGAAGCAAATAAATCATTTCTTAGAAGCATTATGGAAGGTGTGTTAGGAACTGAGAGTGCTAGAAATAGGATGTCATCAGAATTGAGAATCCCAAGGATCATCTACAATATATTCTGTTAGTTGTGTTTTCTTTTTTCTGTCAAAACTCCTCATTATATATCTCATATTACAAGATGGCTGTAGATCATGTGCCTTTAGACTCTGCATCAGAATCAAGGACTTGCATCCGTCCTGCTCACATTTACTGTAAATGGCAGGAACATGCAGAATGGGGAACGTGATTTCACCAATTTGTCAAGGATAGTGTGCACCCAGCTTTTGCAGTAGGCATACAATAAGTACACCAGGGAAGCTGACATGTATTTTCAGCTTTAAGTGTTATGATATGTACTGATGATCCCTACCAGGGAAGCTTGAATGAACCTCGACTAATTTAACACACACACATACATCAACTGGTTTGCCTTATTTGTGCCAAGAGCTGGTTTTTGCTTGACCGAAATATATTTCTTCCACCCTCTTAATCTTACCTTTCATGGGTCAAAGGGTCAGCTCGGCTAAGTCACACAAAATTCACCTTTCATTCCTTTTATTGTTGTAACGGCAGAAATCTTAAATCCCAGCAGATACAACTGACTGACTGTCTGCATGGCTAGATATCGCTAAGGGTAAGTGGAAAAATATGTCTTTTTGTAATTTGTGTGAACTGACCCTTCAAGGTGAGTTACAGCACAATTCTTTTGAGCAAATCTGTCCTGACCTTATGCTTTGTGATATGGTTCTAAGCAGCATAGGTGTTTTCTGGGTAGGCAGAGAGAAGCAACATGGAAAGTGAAAAGGAGATGGGAAGAGACAGGGATGCTAAGCTCAAAGTCAAAATAAATGGAATAAACAATGTTAAGAGACAGGTTGTCTATTTCCCCCTTTTTTTTTTTTTGTTCCTTGGTCACTCTCTTCCTCCTCTCTCTCTGAAGCTTGTCTCTCGCCCTGGACTGATGAAATTGCCAATGATTTATAACAAATGTCAGTGGCAGGCGCAGCAGACTGCTGTTTTGTCCCTGTCAGAGCCTGGTAGAGCCTGAGGTAGGCAGCTTGCTTATCAATCAAAGCCCTCTCTCCACCACTGTCAGTACAAAGCTTACTGGATCACCAGCTCTTCAAACCCAGGGCCAACATGGTTGTCATGGAGATAGCACTGTATGGTAGCACGGAAACAGAAAGTGACACAAAACCTTTGTCACTTTGTTGATAGCCACCCTCTCTTTCATATGCAGTTTAATGGGTAAGAACAGGTGAACACCTTGCCTCCTCACGGCACCATACACGGCATTATATCTGATTGCCAGAGTACCTCTAAATATCATATTCACCCATAAGGAGATTTCACAGGTGACCTATGTTTCCACTCATACTATTAGGCTTGAATACAAGCTCATGAACACGGAGCCACTGATGCAAAGTAACTGAACTATGTTGATTATTTGAGGATTTGCAAGGACGAGCCACCCTTAATTATCCGTCATTTACAAACCCTTGACACTGCATTAATGTACAACGATTAACTTTTTCTTCCTTCCTAATTCACACCCCATTGTTAGTTTATGATGATGTCTTGCTGCTTAATTACGGATGTATTTGAAAGGTCTTTGTCTGGAAGGCACTAATTTGTTTGCCTGTTTTTGTCAGATAGAAGACAGCAGGGTGAAGTTGGTGTTATTTGTTCTTAGCCACCAAAGTATAGCTTTCACTTTAAAACAGCAGAAAGTAACCTGGACCGTGAAAGGCTGTGAACCGTGAACGGCTGTCAGTTTTACTTTAAGGAAGAAACAGAAACCTTTCATTCTGTTGTGTCCAAATATCTCTTCAGGTAAGACATGGTGATTGATTGCGAAGGTCAACTTATTTCGATTCGTAAAGCCCCAGGATATGCGTGAATTTTTCACTCAAGCTGAGACATTTTGTGAAAGAAAAGGTTTGCATTTTGCTAGCTAGCTACCTATGTAGCTACAGTTAAAACAGCACTTGTTTAAACATGTGCAACATTTCATAAAGCAGCTGTAACACGCTTTCTCTGCAGGTGGCTTCAGTTTTCAAATCACTGAAGCTATTTCTTCTCTTGTTTTTTTTTTCCAATATGTGACATACGTAGGTTGGCTTGGAGTTTATAAATTGCATGAACTGCAGCTGTAGAGACACTGTGTCCTGGTGTACTTATATAGATCCTATAGGTCTTATAATTGTTGGGTTGTGTATGCACTGTTTTCTTGTTACTGTATATTGCATATTCTAAATTACAAGAAAAAAGCCAAGACATAACAGATGCACGTACTTAATGTGAAAGAATATTAACACACAACACATCTTTTTAAAGTACGCTACAATTATACAGATTCACTCAGCCCCCTCCCTTCCTTGTCGACAGTACAGAATGTTCTCTAAAAGCAGATTAATTGGATAATGGTTTTCTCCTTCTTTCCGTTGCGCCTCTTCCTTGTCGTCAGCAATTACTGGTTCTGTCAAGGCAGATTGTCCATTCTGCCTTACCTCGTTAAGAGAATACCATGCCTTAGTAGCCTCAATTTAGCTTTTTTAACAACCCTATCTATGCGCTCAAGTCTACTTAAAGCAACATCTAATTATGCTGCAGCCTCTAGTTCTCTTGTTACTGCATTTTGAGGTCAGTAGGTGCACTTTATCTGTTGTCTTGTGTTTTCTACTACTTGATTTTGAAAATATGAACGGTATTCATTGATTACAGCAGACTCTCCATGTCCAGCAAAGGCATCCGGTGACGATCAATAACATATTCTGTATTATATATGATTGCATGTGCATATGTAAGATTATGCATATATCTGAGGCTATTAATAATCATTTCTCAATTCTAAATATGATTACTAGTGGCAATATACGTCTGCATTGACACATACATATGCATGGTGTAGAGTAAAAACAACGGGTTTGATGACAAGAGCCTCTCATGAGGGCTCATTAAATGAAAAGCAAGTGTCAAAGAGAAATTTCTCAGAAAGCATCCATCATACATGAAAGAGGAACATCTCTTTTATATGCCACAAAGAAAAACTGTGGCTCAAATATCAGGATTGTATGCCACTCAGGTCCTAGCTTCAATTTCAGCCAAGTACATAAGACACGTGGTTTATTTTAATCTTGTTTACTGAGAAAGGAATCTTTGCAAAGTAAACACGCAGTTCCAGTTCTTTTTAGACTTATATTTTGTGTCACTGACAATACTGCATCTGCAGTTTTGAGTATTAGATCAGTCCCAGCATCACTGAAAGTATATTGAAACAAGAGACCCGGTAGCCTTTTTTTTTTGTTTGTTTGTTTCTTCTTTTTTTTTTTGTTACATATTTCATCGTTTACTTTCTAGAGAAGATGGATTTACTTTTGTGAAAGTTTTATCCAACTTTGAGAAATAATCATGAAGAGATTTACACTTAACCTTTAAAGTTATTTGAAACGTGAAGGGGGTATATTAGATTCAGTCATTGAAATTTGTTCTCATGTCTGCAACACTGTAACTTCTAAAATTGTTTTAACAGGGGGAGGTTCTGAAACTGAAAATACACTTCAAATCAATAGAAACCAATTCAACACAATCAACAGACTACTAGATTTTCATATAAAAGTTCACCTTCAAAGTGTAACTAACACTGTCATACAGAGGTGGCTTCTTTTCTGTGGGATTCAGTGGTGTAGAAGAAGATGCAAAAGAAAAGGAACTAATGGTCAGTGATTGAGGCATTAAAAATGCGCCCAAGTGAAGTTAAGGCTTTACTGCTGTGTGAAGTGTGATGAGTTTATTATGATCCTGTATTTTGTTGCTAATGAAATCTCTTATTAATACACATCTATTACAGTCCTAATCAGAAACACAAGGAGCTCCACAGAGCTCTGCTAAAGCTTAATAACTCAGGGCATCCTGCTGTTACGGTTTACTTAACTAACACAGGTAGAGTCTCTAACCACCTAGTCTCTCCTCATTCACATCATATCTATGTAGTGCAATATATGTTCTGCCCAGCTGGCAACCTCCTTTAAATCTTTGTTTCTCCATTGTTTTAACCATGTTTCTCCCCACAGCTCCTGTGTTAAAATGCCAGGGAGGCTTTGCACAGTTTTAAATAAGTAAGTCACAGTCAAGTATAAATCAAGAAAAACCCAGCACACGTGTATGCAGTATAAATATTTTTCAGCATATTTCATCATTTACCTATTTTTATATGTAACGCAACCACAGAGCTGTTTGGTGTAGCTTTTTTATTTTATTTTATTCTGAAACCAGGGCGAAATCATTCAGCACACTTCAAAAATGACAAGAGAACACTGTCAAAAATGCACATCATGTTTATATCAAAGTGCCTTCAATACTATTGGATTACTTTCACACTGCACAGGTTAACATCTCATCCGATTTTTTTTACCCCCCCCCCCACACACACACACACACACACACACCTTGCTTTTGTTTTCATCCCCTGCAAACTGATGCAACACAAAGCACATTTCTTCTACCACATGTCGTAATGAATACCTGCTTGTATCAGGAGGTTACCTGGTATTTTCTTTTTCTTAGTATTTTAAGTGTTTTGAGCTTCAGTAGTTGGATAAGTTTTTTTTGTTTGTTTTTTTGTGTGTGTGTGTTTTTTTTTGTTTTGTTTTTTTTATGTAACGTGTAATGTGTTGTGAGTATTTCTGTAGCGATCGCTTTAAAGATAGATACTTTTTTCTAAAATACATGTATTTGTATTCGCCTGCAGTTGCATGTTATGTCATATTTCGATTATATTAACCTTGCTAGCAGTATGACACAGGATGGTCATTTTTGTTGTTTGGTCTGTTTGTCATTCTGTCTGTCCACCATTTTAGTCCTGACAATTAAGGAAAAATCTACTATTGGATTATAATAAATGCACATACATGGTGCCCAGAGGATGAATCCTAATGACTTTAGCGATCTTGAGGCTATGATTTGTGGGTTAGGGTTACCAGCCGTCTGTGATGACACCCATCTGTCAGTCAAAGGGGTCAGGCTCTTAGTTATGCATAACTAAATATAATTTGAGTGGGTCAATAGTGCTAATAAACAAATATGCTAACTAAACTGTGTTAGTCAACATGGTTGGTATTATGTCTGCTTAACATGTTAGTATTGACATTATGAGTGTGCCAGCATGCTGATATTAGGTTGTAAGCTAGCATGGTTGTGGACTGTTAGCAGTATTTGAACTATAGTTAGCCTAAATTAATATTCGGACATGATTGTGAAGTTGAGTTTGTGCTTATATGAATTAAAAATTCAAAGCATTTATTGATCTTAAATGGGCCCCTATGCAACTCAACCCTATTTGTATGTGAGAGTCCCCTTTTCATCTTGTTTTTTAAAATGATTTTTATTTATTTATTTATTTTTACTGCAACAGAGATTATTTTTACTACAATGAAAAACAAAGCCACTTTTCTTAGCTGTCACAGTTGACTAGTGGCTTTCCATCGCAAGAAAAATAATGACAAATAGATAGGGAAGGCAGACAGTCATCAGAGGGAGAAAGAAAGGAAAAATCATGAACAAATTTAAAATGTGAGTGTCAGGAGACAAGAAAATTGAGATATGAGAGACAACAATTATAAGAAAAGAGAAATAAACAGATGTTAGAAGGTAAAGAAAGAATTGTAACAAGGTAAACTCTAGAACAGAGGAATGGCTATGTCTGCTATTCTCCCCTGTGTTTTGCGAATATACCAATTATTAGCTCTGCATACTGAATGCACAGCCTTGTTTCTATACAGCCATTGACACAGCAGAGTGTGTATTTGAGCATGTGTATCCCTGTGGGTTGTAGCTAATCATCAAACATTGTTGTGGGCCAGAGTTTGCATATGATAGCCTGCCAGCCAATGTTCATTAAACATTTGGCACACAACTGGCTGTCTGGACACGGGACTACCCATCGCCTGTGTATATTAGGGATGTGCAATATATCGTTGTTTACGATATATCGTCAAAAACATTCCAGACAGTAAGAATGTCATCCCGCGATAAAAACGATAAATGCTCATTGATGGCGTATGTATGTGCGCGACACACTCGCAGCCCAACATACATATTGACAAACATGACGGAAGGCGAAGCATATACGCCGGGCAGCGAGGATCTCTTTCCTCACGCTCGGCCGCCAATCAGACACTGGGTCGAACCTCCACAGACAGCTTGAGATGTCTCTGAAGCAGAGAATATCCAGGTGGATTCACGGCCTAAACTCTGATCATCTACGTGTGTGTGTGTGTGTGTTCTGACTTATTTCATGTACCAGCTTCTAAATCTGAGTCCAACTCGCAATTTACGCCGCAAAATATAATGACACAAAGAAGTTTAATTGTATTTGTGTCCAATGATTAGAGAGACAGACAGATAGACAGCGAGTGAGCGAGCGAGCACCGTCCTCGATAAAGCTGTTATTTATCAGAGAAATAAAAAGTTATTTCCTGTTTGTTTCGCAGCGGTTACATTCAGCAGGTATAGACACGCCCACCACCAGATCCCCCTAGCCTTTATTATTATTTTGGTGATAGATTTATAATCAAAAAGATTAGCCTGAATTGGTGTTTATTCATCGTCGTTTTTATCGTTACCGTGATAAATACCAGAAATTATCGGGATAAATTTTTGTCCATATCGCCCATCCCTAGTGTATATATGTATGTATGTATATATATCATCATCATCATCATCATGAGTCAAGAATCAATCAATGAAAAGTTGTCAAAAGTTTAACCCACAAAATCAGATTTTCTTGGCCACTTGGGGGCAGCAAAATCTTGTGGACACAACTTTGACACATCAGCACCCTTTACTGTAAGCTGATAGGGCCAACTTGTTAGTAAACGGTAACTTATTTACACATCCAGCACTTATGGAGAAACATCATTTATTTGGAGTCTGGGGTTTGTGGCCACCTGGCAAATGTAAGTCCAATATTCACTCTCTTTTTGTGGTCTGTGCCAACTCCTGAGGGAAATATCTGGCTCATTTGTTGCTAAGTGCTCCACTATGTTCACCATCTAGTCACTAACCGTGTCTGTCTGTCTGCTGTCTGGTGTTGAGCAGGTAGTGTACAGTGGATGCTCACAGCATATTCAGTGACAACAGCTGCCGAGTGCTGCCGAAAACAACACTATGAGAGCAGCGAGAGTAAATCAAAGCAATAACATTTCAGCCAGAAGCTAAACAATGAGCTGAATATGGCTGTAAAGCTTGTCGCGTGTCATCAGTAAGAGTGCCCCTTTCACACTGTCATTTGAGACATTACTGTTTCAGTAACATTACCAAAAAATGTTTTTTTCAAATCTCACTTTTTGTTCTACAAGACTAATGTGGCCTAGCAGTCCTAGGCCACATTAGAGGGCGGCAGTAGCTCAGTCCATAGGGACTTGGCTTGGGAACCGGAGGGTGGCCGGTTCAAGTCCCACATGGACCAAAAATATGGAAGGTGGACTGGTAGCTGGAGAGGTGCCTCCTGGGCACTCTGAGGTGCCCTTGAGCAAGGCACTGATCCCCCACAACCGCTCGCTGGGCGCCTCTCAGGGGGGCTGCCCTTCACTCCACCATCTCTCTCCACATTTGCATGTCTATGAGCCCTTGTACCTGTGTGTCTGGGTTACAATGCATGTCAAAATAAAATAGAGTGAAAAAAGAATTAATAAAGTATATCTTCTTCTTCTTCTTCTTTCCATTTTTCTGTTCCTGTTTTGAGAGCAGGAGCATTGTGGCCAGTACAGAAGTACAATACAAAAGTATTAACAATCAATTTCTAGCCTTAAAGCCTCAGAGTAGCTTTCCTCTTTTTTAATGTTAATGAATCACAGTGCAACTTCAAGTATCATCAAATGAATAAGGTACTTTTAGCTGTATTTTTTAGCCCTCTCCACTTTTCATTTCAAAGTCTGACACATTGTTGTTTCTTTGTCATCCTGATCCACTCAATCCACTTTGTGACTAATATTTCTTCTTTCTGCATCATGAAATGAGACTCTTGTCTGTTATTTTATTTAGAAAACATCTGAGTTTATCTTCCTTTTTATTCTAACAAAGCAGTAAAACTGGTGTGCGTCATTGTTGATTTTTGCATGATGATGGATGAGTATGTGTCTGTTTTTTGTTTTTTTGTTTTGTTTTTTGACATGCAATACAAACTTCGTCCCTCATGAATCGGGGAAGAAAAGAGCTGGGCAGGTACAAAACACTGGCGTCTTTGCCACCGCACGCTCACAAGCACATATTATAAAACAATTGTCTCTTCCCTTGGATGCTTCCACAGAACTCCATTGTCCGTCTAAATTGTATCAACCTCTTGTTATCTCGTAGGATGATATATTTCACAGCCTTTTCTGCCTCTGCCGAGTTCTCGTGATGTACAATGTAAGCTCAGGAGCCCTGGCCTCCACGTTGCTGTTGTTCACTACAGCATTGACGCGTTTCATGATTATTATTTTTTTCCATGAATGCATCAACAATCCCTCTCTCTCACACTCACCCTCTTCATCTCCTCTCTTTCATACACACACACACTCTTTTGCACACTTTCCCCCTCCATTCCACTCCTATTCCCATGTTGACAGAGATGACAGTTGAAACCACTCCCTAACTGGTTGGCCGTCAGGCACCATTTTGCCCCTGTCATTCAGATGTCTTCACCTGACTCTGCCCCTATGTCAGCCTATCTCAAATCATTACCTCAGGGTCGGGGCTGTTCTATTTCAATTCCAGGATGTCTGCACATAAAAATCCTAACACGTAATGACTGATAAAAATTAGAAGAAATGTTCAATGCAGAAACAAGTGTCCTTTCTAACAATTATGACCTTTGTTTCAGTCAAATGATCAGGCCTCACATCACGAAAGATGTTGCATACAAGGTGTACTGTTTAGGGGGAAAAAAATATAGTAATATTTATTGACAAACAACAAAAGTGTGAATTCATGAAAATCAGAATAAGAAACTAATGCGGAGGAAGTTGTTATTTTCAGAATAAAGTTGTAATATCGTGAGAAAATATTGAAAAGTCATGACGAAAAGTCAAAAGTCTCAGAGTCACATTAAGAAAGATGGTGGATTACAGAGACAGAGGAGTCCGTTCGCAGCTACCTCCCTCTCCTTTGTGTCAGTGATCTTCAACCCTTTTCTGACACCATTAACTTGTGTTTTCTTGGCTCTGTGCTTGTTGGCACAGCTGACTGGCAGAAACTCAGTCCACTTTAAGCCTCCAGGCGCTGCTCTAAAACATACCAGTCGGGCATCTTGTATTTGTTTTTAATTTATTAGAACTGAGAGTAAGATATGTACGCTCATATCACTTCAGATACCAAAATACTCTTCATCATCTGATGTAATCTACTGTAGGATATCAATCCCAGTAAATTCAGTATATAAAATCTTATGATGAAGATGTGTTGAAGTAGCAGTTTAAGTATTTACTTATTGGCAAAACCTATTCTAAAGCACATCTCCAGCCGATCCTCCGCCTCCCTCATATAATGAACAGGCTGCTCATGTATGCAGGATGTCTTCCAAGTACTTTTTTCAACATTCAACATTCTGACTTTTTCCTTGAAATATTGCATACATTTATATTTTTGTATTCAAATGTGGCTTGCAAAAAGTAGACATTCATTTCCTTTTTTCTGGTACACAAAGAGCAGTTTACCATTTGTTATATCGCCACCTTGATATTACCTTTCTTCATTTCCATACTTTTCATAGACAGTGTTTATTTCACCACCTGGAAAAAGACAAGTTATGCAACTCGGGACTTTGCCTGTCAGAACACTTTTTTTGTTTGTTTTTTGTTTTTTTTGTTCTCATGACGCCCAGAATGTCTAAAATACTATCAAGACTCCTTTACTGGGTAGGATTATGGAGGAATAGAAACAGATTAGCTAAAAAGAAAAGGAAACTTGTTTTCATGGGAAGCTAAAGAAATTGAACTGTTGGCCAAACCACTTTCAAACATAAAGCCAAAGGGTGGAAAGGCGGACAGAATAAGAGTTAGATTGATAAATAAGAGATGACAAGAAGGAAGAGGAGAGAGGAAGAATAATGTAACAGGCCCAATCACGCCCCAGTGGTTCTACTAATCATCCAAACAAGGTCACTGTCCACCAGAGCCAAACTGGCAGGCTATATGCATGCATCTGAAGCATTGCTCTCTCACACTTTCTTTCGCTCTCTCCCTCTCTCTCTCTCTCTCTCTCCCCTTTGCAGTATTTTCTCCTTCTGTTTGGGTCACTCAGTTAATCAGTCGGACATACAGGCAGCTGCCCACACACAGGCTCCAGAACACCAGATTTACCAATGGACATACAGTACAACCCACATTAACCCACATTTGATCAGCAGGGTGACTAACATAAAAAAGAAACACTTTTATTAGAGTGAAAAAATTGACCCCTTATGTTTTAGGTGCTATACACCCCCTTTTCACATCCTTGGATCTTTAGTCTTAGACTTTTAACATGTGCAAAAAGAATTACTGGTCGGTTTGGAGTACTAATTTATTACTGGTTTTAATGGCAGTGTTTCATTCCAATCAGAGAGTAACTCCAAAGTAACTCAGGATTTACATATTGTTCATTACACACATCATAAACGCATGTTTTACTTGCAGCTGCAGATGACAAATGATATAAAACACCTGCAGTTTCAGTTTCATTTTCTCAAGCGTGTTTGTAATCATCAAATTCTCCCTCTATCTCTCAGACTCACTTACGCACACACACACAATCACATACAGTTACAGCTCTCTTGACAGAGCCTCTCATGTTTCCCTGCTACCCTTAATTGGCCACATTGCGAAGGGAAGACAACGTTGCAGTTTTCAAATGTTAGTGGCCATTTTTGTGCAGAGTCCAGTTGAAAGTACAGGAGAATAATAGGACACCCAGGAGGCTCGGGCATCACATAAAGTCATCACCTCCTTTTTATATCTGGGGCACTATCCACGTAGCCGCTGTTCAGGGTATATTTGACTGTTGGTATTTAATAAGCCTAAGCAAAGTTAGGACACTAAGCTTTCATAGAAGGGCTTTCATAAAGTCGGTTTGCCATGTTTTTTTGTCTTTCTTTTTTTAACCTCTGCTTCCTTTGATCCACAATTTTTACCCATCTTTTGCTCTCTGCTGGATTTGCATCATCTTTTGCATCTTCCGCTCATTCAAGATGTTGCAATAGTGTGATAAGAGATTTTTTTTTATTATTATTATTGTGAGGGAACACCCTTATGTCTTCCTGAGAATGTCAAGGACCAACACATTAAGTTGGTGTTAAAGTGGTGCAACTCTTTCCTGGATATTTACTGAAAAAAATAATGTTATTTGAATGATCATGGCTATGATAGTGACCGCTGACTTCGACTGCTTGTCGAAGGGTGCCCACACTGTCTTTAGAAACGGCTACTTTTGCACCAATGTTACAGTAACAAGCAGTGTACCAGTAGTCACAAGTTTGTGATTTCTCAAGGAGGATTAGATTCATCCCAGGTCCTGACATGGTCAACACCCTGATGACAAACTACATAAATGTGAAGAATCATCCATCACACACAAACACATACACCGACCAATATTGTCCCAATGCCCTGAAGGCAGAAGCTTTGTATGTGTTTATGGCCTTAAGTGCTGTTGACAGGTGAAAATAAATCCCACTCTCCTTTTCTCCTTCCCTGTCCCTTTTCTGTCTGTGCACCTTCTCCTTCTCCTTTCCTCCCACAGTCATCTGTTTCCATCGTTCATACAACCCTGCTTTCCCTTTTTGCTTGTTCATTTTATCCTCATTGTGTCCTCCTGCTCTATTTTTCTATACCCTACAATGTCATGTATTCCTTTATGTTGTCTTCATTCCTCCTTGATACAGTCACTAGAGATGGCTCTGTTTCCTTTTTTTTCTGTCTGGTGTGTGAGCTTAAACTGATTTTGAAACTGACCAAACCCGTGTTTGTCATTACGAGTCATTCTAACTAATTTAAAAAAGCCTCATTTTGAACTGCTCCCATTTTCCCTGTTAAAGTGACTGCATAATGCCATTAATACAAACTTTCCACTTGCATGTTTCAAATTAAAAGCCCTCTAGTATTTCAGCAAGAAAAACTACATTTTCTATCAAGGTTTTTATTGTGAAACAGGGAAGAGGATAAACTTGCAATTCCACTCTCATTCATGCCACTGATTATGTTGCATTTGGCTAAGTCATGTATAGCACCTAGTGGATTATTCAAATACCAAACTGGTTTGAAATGAATGAATGTGTACATAACCCAACTTTACAACTCACTGTCACCAGTAAGAGCTGGTTAATAAATCACAGATTTGCCAGTTAGAGCTCTCATTTGCCAGATGAATCAGCAGTCTGTTGCTAAAACGTTCACCTCCTAACTCATGAGGACCATGATTAAATGATTACAGCTCTTGTGAATTCAATATTGAGCTTGCAAGTTTTGATATAAAACAATCAACTGTACAGTCCTACAACCAGTTCCTTACTTCCCATCTACTCATCTTCGCTCCAGTGACAGATGAAGACTTCTGTTATGCTCTTGTTCCCAGTATATACAAAGCCCCTGCCACAAAGGTGCTTTGTCCATTTGCTACTGAAACATTTTCTGCATGGGAGAAAAGGGATGAGGAAAGGAGGGAGGAGGAGTAACAAGGGAGATGTTGTCAGGATTTGTCCCAGTCCTCCCATATGAAATGCCACCAGTTTTTTTTTTTTTTTTTTTAAATGGAGCCACAGAGGAGAAGACATTAGCATGATGTGTGTCTGTGTATATGCTTGTCTGTGTTTCAGGGGCTATTTTACTAATACAGCATGTGTACAGCTGTTCCCAAACAGACCATCTAATCAGGTTATAATGAGATCCAGGTAGTTGGCTATAAAGGATTCATAAGGCAGAGTTGTGTACTAGGCACTAGGTGTCTTCTCCCTGTTGCTATGGCAAGTGCAAAATTGATGCATGTAGTAGGAAGTATGTGCATGGATGCATTAAAAAAACGAATGTGTCATTACATTATCAAGTCATTCACATGTGTAATCAAGTAGCATACCAGCACCCCTCTTCTCGTGTGTCAAAGGGTTTGTGCTGGTGACAGGAGAAAGCATAATTCCTTCCCATGGCTCACCTTGACTTCATGCTTTGTTTTAATCTTTCTCTGTATTCTTGTGTGCTTCATTCACAGCAGTGACTCTGTGTTCATGCTCAGTAGAAAACATGAGCTGTGCAAAGATGGATCTCTCTCTCTCTCTTTCTCTCTCTCCCTCTCTCTCTCTCTGTCTCTTTTCTCTTCTTTTACACCCACCTATGGCAATGAACCATTAGTAGTCACCATCTAGCACCACACAGCAGCCTGTTGAATAGGTGTTTGTGCTGATTGTGCTAGTTCCAGGTGTTACCAGGTGTTATGTCAGGCCGTGCGTCTGTTTGTATATCTCAGCTGAGTCTTCTAGTCTGACCTTGGTGATCACAGCCTGGTTGCTTTCAGAACAAGATATTTGTAGTTAATTCTTTAATTTGAGGGAGAACAAGAGCGATAACATTTGAAGTCATTGTCTGTATTCAAAAACGTATCAGTATTTATCCTTAGAAAAACTACAGTATATTCAAAATGTGACCATATTTGGATGAGAACATGAAAATAGTGTTGGGCTTTTTACTTAATTTCTCTGTTTTCAAGCTGAAAACAATGTTGGTCCACCTGCTCACCAAATGTCTCATATTGCAGCTAAACACTGAACTAAAATATGTTTCTAAAATACATTTCACATTAGAAAATTGTTTACTGAGGTACTAAATCAAGTGAGAAGTGGGGACATTTCTCCTTAACCATACAAACTAACTAACTGTGTTTCCCATAATTTGAACATTCTGTGGCCCAGTGAGTAAACAGCATAAATAAGTGTTAGTAACTACATTAAAACATTCATTAAACCATGCGCATCTCTTCACACTCCACCTTTCTCACATTGTGTATTTTAAGGCAGAGCCCGAGAAAAAACATTGTTTGTGTATTTAATATACTTACAGGCAAAAATATGCCTTGGAAAATTTCTGGTGAATTTGGCATTACTGTCAGAATTATTCAGCTAATTATTGAAGTTAAAATTGTCTCAAACATGTTTCATCATCATTGACCATCTACAGTTGCTGAGCAAGATTATTGTTGCAGACCAGTGGTAAATGTGTGCATGCTGTACAGCGGGATAATACTCTTGGATCTACCCGGATATGTAAGCTGGTTCTTCTCCTGTTATCTTCCTTCTGGGTTTAGAGATGTCTGATTGTGTCCAGGCTCAAGCAATTCCAATAACAATGTAAGCTTGGCCTCCTTTCCAAGTGGTTTGGCAGATATGAAATCAGCGCAAACAAAATCTGATTTGTGCATGCCCAGAGCTATAGCCTAGCATCACTGCCTACTGTAGTTATAGTCATGGATGCATTATTTCATGCCAGGTTTTGTCTTATAACGACTGTTGTGAGTACCCCGTGTAGTCCGTCTCCCCACATGGCTTCATTACTTTAACTTGTGTATCCATATCTCCAGTTTACTGCATTTGCATGTGTAGGAGGTGGTGTTGGATCTTGCCAGTTTTCTCTAACCCTGTGTTGAGTGGTGTCTGCTGCTGTCAGAATAGACAGATATGCAGACAGAAAATGGCTGTATATTCACAGGGATGCAATAGATATTTTAGCTTCACTGGCTCATTTGTTTTGCAGGTATAGAGATCAGCAAAGTCTTGATGAAGTAATTGTCTCAACTGAATAAACATGTCATCTACCCCACAATTAAACAAGCTGATTAGTACTGCGTGATCATTTCTGTCGCTACAAGGTGAAAAACTGTACAATACAGAACCTCTTGAACCTCTTGAAGTGTTTCAATTTAACTTTTAATAACCTGTATTTAGGTACTTATATATTACAACCAGAGCAATTTATTAAAAAAAAAAAAAATCAGCAAGATTAGTCGCGTTTGCACTAATTAGATTTTTCTTTCTATAAGCACCTGTTGCTTGTTATAACTTCTGGAGCAGTTGCTCTCTCACCATCTGAAAGCAGAAGTGTAACCAGTTGAATTCCTCTGCATTTTTGCATAATTGCTTCCGCTGGGGTCTGTCGTTCTATTTATTAATGTGACACGTTGTGTTTACCAAGGAAAAACTCTCAGGCTGGGCTGTGTGTTTCAGTAATAAATGCCTTGCTTCACGCCCCTGTCCTGTACCCTCATTTACCAGCCGCTCTAGTCATTATTTGTTTGTGCCTTTACTTATGCAAAACGCATTTCTTGCCATACTAAAAAAATCATGCCAGTCTGATATGAGGGGTGGATAGAAGGTTATGTTTTTCTGAGTTTGTTGTTCACTGTCATATCCTAAGAAAACATGGTCAGATTTAAGTATACACCCTGGCTAGATTTCTGTCTTCTAAATCATAATGAAGCAGCTATTTCTAAAAGTAACTTTAAATTTAACTAACTTTCTAAAGCAGTCAGAAGACAAACAAACACTTGCCTGCATAGCCTTGCTCTCGACCCTGTTTTATATCTCCTGTCTGATCAATGCGAGCAACAGACAGCAGCACCAAAGCTTCCCTGATTGTTCTCAGACAGAGGGGTGTTACATGCTGTCATGGTGCATTGTCTTTTTTCTGAAGTTATTTACTTGCTTGTTTCCCCCTCGATTTTCTTCTTTGTCCCTGCATTTGTCTTTTGTTTTGTTTGCCGATTGGTGTTGTGATAATTACAAGTAGGATTGTGCCGCAGGCGCTCCTGTATGCTCAGATGTCTCACACTGAGCCATTGTTCTCTTCATTGGCTGATTAAAGAAAACAAACACACATCTGTGTGTGATTTTGTACATCTGATTGTGGTGAATAAATGGCACAAAGGTGCAGGTTTATAATACAGATGTGTATCTGCTGCTCTGACAATCGTTTAATACACCTTCAGATAAAAAGTGAAATATTTCATATATATTTTAAGAAGGCAATAATTCGCACACACAATTTGATTTGTACCTGTATTGATACAGTGCAGTGCCATGCTGTATGGTACAATTCATCCCAACTTTAGTTCCATAATATAATTTAGTTTTTCTCCAAGTTGCAAGACAGAATCTTTTCACTGAATCCTGTCATATGTAAGAATGGTGATATAAACTCAATAAATTAAAAAGCAATTCAATAATGTTCATGTTGTCATGTTTGTGTTTGTGTGTGAATTGACTTGAGTCAATTTCAACCACACAATCCTGTTTCGTACAAAGAGCACAGAGAAACATATACGCAAATCTCTGGCATGATACGGCACATGGACAGCTTCTTCCTCAACTTCAATCAGATTTTACAACTTGATCATAAATATCCAACGTTAGTCTGTGTTGGGATTCTGTTTTTGCTAAAATGCCTGCTAAAATAAATGGCATGTAAGGCAGCAGAGCTCAAAGCTGGGTTTTTTTTTCTCCTCCTCTTCTTTTGAGCAAAGGGTCGTCAACACATGATCTGAACTCTCACTGAGCTGACAAGAGTGGCAGGTACAAGAGGAAAACGCACAGAGTAAAAGACATTATTAGCTGCTCTTTTTTCTTTTTTTTTTTTTTTACCTGTCATATCAGGCTTTTCTGATATAGAAATGCCTGCATTGATTCAGCTGCGATTCCCTCCCAGCTTTGCCCCGATTCAAGCAGTTTGAATCAATGCAGCTGTATCTTAGACATTAAGCCCGGCACATCGATTCCAGTTGGTGACTCGTGACACCCTGTTTGTGTGTGTGTGTGTGTGTGTGTGTGTGTGTGTGTGTGTGTGTGTGTGTGTGTGTGTGTGTGTGTGTGTGTGTGTGTGTGTGTGTGTGAAAATGTGTATTTGCTTTGATTTCTTTCAAGGTTTTTATATGAGAGAAAGCTTTGAATGTGAATGTGAATGCATGAGCATGTACGAAGAAGCGTACTCTGAAGCATCCCGTACTACATCTGCTCCATATGTTTCTGTAGGTCAAGGTTAACATGAGATCAAAACAATTAATTTGTGTGAAAGGCTTGTACTCTGTCAGCAGGACTGTTTGTGACCCTCCGATTGTCGATGCAGTCATGTATGGATGTGCAGCCTCTCTCTCTCTCTCTCTTTCTCTCTCTCTCTCTCTCTCTCTCTCTCTCTCCCTTCCTCTCATAGTCAAAGCTTTCAATTTGTTGCAACCCTTCTGGCAGTGTTCGTCTGTTGGCCATTTACAATATTAACCCATTCTATTGTCCACTCGGCCACTGACTCTTTGGACGAGACACAGAACATGTCTGGAGCATAGATTGCTATGGGCCCCATGGGAGCTCTCAGAAGGAATGAGATGGATGACACACTTACAGTAAAGCACTACACTCTCCCTTAGGCCAGATCTGTTAAGAATGCTTTTGTGCTAAACCATCAATTCATGTACAGATATTACACACATACTGTTGGCATTTTTGTGCACACTTGGAAGTTGACTTAAATAATAATTTATTACCTACACATACACATCTACCTTGCAACCGCACCCGCACATGCACACACTTGATGTCACTGCCACGGGTCCCACTCAGCTTGGAAGTTATCCCATGGGTGTTTGCTAACAACTGGCTACAGTATGAAGCTCCACTGTTTAAATGTATTTCCTCATTTCCGCACACACCTCTGTTCAGCCCTTTATTGATTTAAATCAATATCGTCCAATCTCATCAACACCACTGTCCTTGTCCTACCAATGTCTGTCTTGCAGAGGACTCGTGGCGTGATGAACTGCTGTTTCTTTGAGCAGATCCATACCTTTCGACGTGATTGGGTTAATGTGTTCCCCCGAGCCATGATGTGTACAACCTTTTATTTCGCCACATCATTTGTCTGCTGCATTGATTAGAGGTTCATTGAACGGAACATTGCTGGCCAGCCATCAGTCCTAAGTGCATAAGGAATATGAAATCACTATGCATTTGGCCGCACAGACACAGCACTGGATGGCTGTGTTCATTTACACGTGTTTGACTTGTGTAAATATATTATTATATGTTCTTCAGAGAGTTGCGTAGACCATTGAAGCATGTATTTTTAATTGCTAGGCCTGTATTAGAGGAAGAGACCCCTGGACAAAGGCTGAGCTAAACTCAGCCATGCTGCCCTGTCACTTAATTTGTTTCCTCTCTGACTGCCTCCCTCGCTCTAGCTGACCTTCACCGGGACACAGCCATGATTCTAATTGCATTGATATGTCAGTGAGCTCCAGTGGTTGCAGGAGAGCATAGCAATATTACCCCAAAGCACTGTTTTGGTGCCATGTGAATTTTTTTCTCTATTTTCACTGATGACTCACAGTGTCGAGCTGATGAGAAAGAGGAGACGAACCAACATTTGCACATGCAAAACACTCAGGATTTTATCCGGAGCAACATTATGCTAAGGCACTACCTAACTTTGTTAGTGAGTAAGGCGCGATAAGCACTTTAATCCCTTCAGCGATACAGTGGTTTGAGGAAAAACATGCAGTGCCTGTGATGTGACCCATAAGTTTCTGATGGGGTGTTTTGAAGTCTGGATGTGGACTCACCGCTTTTGGCTGTCTTTCCTAATTAGCGCAGCCAGAAAATCCAAAATTGTCTCTGCTTAACTAGTTCACTTGTGCTTAACAGCAAACTCCACGATTTTACATGAAAGCAACTGAAGGAAGTGTTAGGTTTGCATAAACGGTATCACAACATGGAATACATGCCAGTCTCTCCATGCACATGCCCTCTGTTCTCTGCCTCTCTTTGTTCACTTGCAGGGCTCTCTCCCTTGATTTATTATGACTACAGTGATATATATTTATTTCTTTGTCTTTAGTTTGGCCCAGATTGTTGGGGGGAAAAAACACACCAAAGCACTAAGGCATCTCACCTTTTTCACATTTTAAGTTATCTGGTCATGTAGGCCACTTCTCACTCTTGGCACACTAAGCAGATCTTTAGTTATTTATTTATTTAATATCACTGTGTATTGCACCATGTTGGCGTAATCTTTTGCCTGTCTCTTAATTTTAATTCTGGTATGAGTTGATTTGATCTCATTATTTTTCTCCTGCCAACTGGTGGGTGGGTGTATACACACATGCTCTTGCCCAGAGGGTTCTGTATGTGTGTGTCATGTTTATTCATCAAAGATTATATCTGAAATCAAGTGGAAGTGTAAATTAGCATATTGTACATTTCAGTCTGCAGATAAAATATGAGGACCTTTTTTTTTTCGTTCTATATTAGTATGTCTGGCTAGCCTCATAATTATCAAGTTAACCTAAAGTGATATTGACATTTTTTAACCAGCAGTGTTCAGTCAGTTTTTAAGTGATATCTACTTTTCAGTGTTTCCCTTAAGTTATTATTGTTATTATTCTAACAAAACTATAATCTCTATTTAGCATTCATGGAAACTAGTGATATTTTCATGTGGTTGAACTTTTCATTTGAGTCTTGATTGATTGATTTAAGTCAGTGAATCTTTTTTGAGTATTAACTACTACTAATACCACTGCTCTAAAATGTAAAACTGGTCACAGCTATGCTTAACGTAGCTAGTGTATGTTGGTCCTTTTGCATATCTGACAGAGGTGCTGACAGGATATCCCACCACACCAAAGAGAAATAACCTTGGAAATCTAACAAACTTTTAACTGAACAACATGATGAGCAGGGTGTTGAACCAATTGAAGTCAGTCAGTGATTACGCTTGCGTTATTTTCGCTGATTCAAAAGACACAGTTTTCTCTTTGCTGACCATGGCCTCACTTGATACACTGTCAGGCAAATGACAAAATAAAGATATGCAAAACATAATAATAACATAATAAATATCTAGACTGATAAATGCTCAATGTTTTTTTATTGTCATTTTATACCTAGCAAAGCCTGTACAGGCTTGCTATGAGCATAGTGATAGACTGTGATCACACACAGTCTTGCCACACTGTCCAATTCTCACATGTTGATTAGTCGATGTTGATTCCTTTCTAAATTTGAGTATGGATCGCTTTGATCTGACTGATACTGTGTTGTCAAAAGAAGGCTCCGTTGCAGTCTGTCTCCATTCATTTTGCTGTGTCTTGTCAAACGGTGTGCTTATTATGCTCACTTTTTGAAATAAGATACCAGGTCCATTTTGCTGTAGGAAGGAAATGGAGAACCATCTGTGTGATTCTCTGAGAAGAGATGAGGCTGAAGGACAGCTCAGGGGTGAGAGTTACAGTACCAATAAAGGAAAAAGAACTGTGAGTTTGAGACAGTGAGGGAGAAAAGGGAAGCAAATGGGATAAAGGAGACTGGAAGAAGTGTGCAGTTGTTTGAACGAGAGAGAGAGAGAGCGAAACCTGTGTTGATAGAGACAGGCTGGTTACCAGATGGGTTTTGTCAGAGAGAGAGGGGAACAGAGAGAGGGAAATGGTTAAGAGATGGAGGCTGATGTGGCTGTCTGTAATGCGATATGGCAGATGCGATTTTATTTTTAGGACACAAGGCCCCAGAACGATAGGTTTTATAGGGTTTTGAGTGGGTTGATCTTTTTAAATATTCAACTTCAATGAAATATGGAGCATGACTCCGGGCTGTTTGGAATTCATAAGTCTGTTTGGCAGGACTGGCCCTGCATATTGAGAGCTGTCAGAGTCGGCCTGAGTGTTAAACACAAGCCCTTAGCTGGCAGTGGAAACAATGGCAAAAAAAAAAAAGCCCAAAGGAACTAAAAAGGAGACAAAGAATGGAAGTCTTCGATTGGAGGTTTAAATATTTAATCATCTTTTGATTTCATGACAATGGGTAACTCTATCTTGTGTCAGCATTGTGGGTGTAAAGTAATATTACCTCAACACATGGTGTTGCTAAACAATCACTTGAATATAGGTTTGAATATCATTCAACAATTTCTAATACTAAACTAATACCAAGTTTAAATATTGATTCTAAATTGATCAGTATCATGCTTTCTTTCATTTAAGAAGCTAAACTTATTAAATATGAAGTTGTCTAAACAGCAACAACACTACAATAACCTCACCTAAATAAAGCAGGCTAAAATTAAAACTTTTGGTGAGTAAGTTTTTTGTTGTCAAGGACACATTTATTACCAAACCTGTATTGTAGTTTAACACTAATTCTTACTTGTATAAACTTTAATATATGACGAAATGTATTTAGTGTATTTTAAGTATTTATCTCTTACCTGGATACACCTGCATTAATGCACACTATTTTTACTGAAGTCTGTATTCTTCTGGAAATTTACCCAACCAAAACTTCAGGCAGGAACAAACTCTTTGAAAATGTCTTGGATAAATACTGCTTATGCAGGTTAGCAACTATGTTCACAATAATCCACTGCAGTCCATGTGTGTACAACACAGAAGAGATTATTGGCTGTGCGCTACGTGTATCATATAAACTTCTCCTCAGTCTACCAGTTCATTAATCCATGTTACCAACTGATTGTAGGCTAACAGAGAAATGTGTGCTTCCGTCTGTTTGTCTGTCTGCAGATAGACAGGCGAGTGCGTTTCAGCTTCGTGTCTGGAGGCGTGTGAAGGATCAATATTTTACTCTCACAGTGTGACAGGTGTACACTGCTGGAGAAAACGGCTCATAGAAACCGTTAGTTAGTGTGAAACCACTTGGGGGGAAATACATATGCATTAGACTATGACTTCTGGGGATATTTACCAGCAGTAAACACACAAACAACAACAGGTAGCAGAGCCTGAAACCAAGACATGTTTAATTCATGCCAGAGGCAGCAGAGTACACTGGCTCTACACCTGTATCAGTGAAATAGCCAGTGCTTATTAGACTTGTGTATGTGTGTGTTTGTTTCTACGCAGTGATGTGTGTCTGTCAGGCTGTCTCGCTGTGTTTGGGTCTGATGTCTGCTTTTATGAATGTGTGAGTGTGAGTGAGGAGGGGAATGAGTGAAAAGGAAGAGAGACCTGAGGAAGTGATGCTGTCCCTGTATGAGGAAACATTCTCAGTCCATTACCCTGCATGTAGACATAATTAGAGTAAAGCAGGAGTAAGAGTCCGGGCTGCTACAACCATCTGCCAGGTGTATTTCCTCTTTGTAATACAAGCGGACAGATTTGTTTATATTGTAAAGGATCATGCCTCTTTTTTTGCATGGTTCAATCCATTACAGTCGTCCCTCGCTATAACGCGGTTCACTTTTCGCGGACTCGCTGTTTCGTGGATTTTTTTAGTGTAATTTTGCATGCATTTTTTTACAGCGTACTGTACAGTATGAACGCGCATTGTGTTCTGCTAAGGGAGAACCGCACATATGTTCTGCGTCCTGATTAACTAAGGAAGTACTGTACAAAATGTGTGTAAAAAGGTGTATAAAGTGTGTGGTTAGGGGTTTTATGGCTTAAAACATGTATAATAATTGTAAAACTTACTTTGCAGATTTCGTTTATTGCGGGTTATTTTTAGAACATATCCCCCCGCGATAAACGAGGGAACACTGTATTAGATACAGATTACATATTTGTATTCTCGCTGACCACAGCCTACAGTGCAGGAGATTTTAAGATGTATGTATTTATTAAACAACTGGCAGAGATGTAAAACTCACTTGAGATGACCAATTTACGTAACATAATTTATGTTATCATGTGGCCGCTCAGTTTAAAGCAAAGGAAGTAATTACTCATGGGAGATGCTTTTTCTAATCTAGTACAAACATATTACAGTAGTGCAATTATATGTTAAACATAGCAGCCATCACACTATAGAGATGATGATAGCTTGAAGTGACATTGGTAAGTCCGTGTGTGCTCTACCAGCAACATTTAAACCTTCAAATATGCACAGTTTTCTGTGTATACTGAGTTTATTGAAGATGGACTGGGCTGTCTGACACCAACCTTCTGACATTAACAACAAGTAAAGCTTATATGCACATCAATAAACTTAATATATCACAGTGGGTTGAGGCAGACAAACAAGAGGACAGAAGTGGGGAAACCAGAAAATATGTAATTTTTCTTCAAAACTTGAAGAATAGTCCTGAGCAAAGCGGTCAGTGTAGATTGAGCAGGTGTATGTGGGCGTGCTCAGACCTGCTGTGCCTGGAGTAGAAGGCCAATCAAAGAACTTTATGACAATCTTACGTCACATCGCCACATAAAGTATAAAGAAACTTGAAAGCATTCCATTCAGCGCAAAGCTCAGCTCTCTGCTCATAGGGAGCAAAAGCTTCCACCTTGTTTAATATCAACGTCATACCTTGTAACATTATAAATATGACAGAAACTAGGAAACGGCAGGGGGGAAAAAGCACAAGTGGTCCCTTTTATTTGTATTCTCAACAGAGCATTGTGTGCTGTGTGAGCCAGTAGTGTGTGTAGGCTTGCAGTACTAGTGGCGAGGAACCGGGCTCACTTTTGAGGCATTGTTAGACGCACCAAGGCGTGCTAACGCAATGTCATGCTTGGCTGAAGCTCACAGTGGCTGCGGTTCACACTGAGGGGCAGAAGACTTGAGGGACATCAAGCTCAGCCATTTCTTATCCCCCATGTCCCCCTCTTTGGTTTTAAGCAGCACACCGCCCTTACCCAACCCCTGCTCACTTTGCCATGTACACTCGGTTTTAATATGACTCAGTCATGTCTGCCTAAGCATGGCAGGTGAAATGTGTTGACATGACTTTATGATTGTCCCTTGGTTGGTGCTTGTGCAAAGACCCCTGCCAAATCCTATACTATTTATGTTCATGTTTACTATGGATTTGTGAGTCATAGATGGTGACTCATAAATGTCAAGGAACTGCCTCCATTCTCTCTTTTGAACTAGTCTGCGTTTTATTCAGGCTCCTGGCTTGTGATGTTGGTCTTATTTTTAACCCAGTTTTTACATTTGAAATAACACACTGCTTTTATCTAGTAATCATTATAAAAGAAATGAGTTTCTCTCCCCTTGTGTAAGGACTACTCAAAAACGAATTTTTTTCTGACAATCGAGCCTGGAATGAGCGATACAAAAGAGGTGACCAACACTGGTGGACTGATCATCACTGTACCTAAATCTAAATACATTCAAAACAAAAAGATTTACTGAAAATGCAGCAAATCTTAACAAGCTTGAACCACATTTCATTTTTTGAATGATAAATGACTTGATGGATATATTTATTAGCATTTGTTGATGTATTTTTGTTATTGATCCACTGATTGATCATTGTTTCAACACTATTCGACCTTAACCCTGCAACCAGCTGTTAGCTCAACCAAAACCGTCAGAAACATTTGCCATTTGGAACCAGATATTGATGTGCTCAAGAAAATGAAAAAGGTGGCAATACAGAACAAAAGAAAATCATTCATTAGCCTCCCAGTCATGAATACACACTGACACAACACGTCCTTCTAAAAGGCCTCCAGGAGATGTTGCTTTTCCACCAACACTGTGATCCATTCTTCTCTATTCTAACAAAGATAGTTGGAGTTGTTAAATATGGGAGTGTAGAAACAGAAGGGAGGGAGGGTCAAACCACAGCTCAAAGAAAGGAAAACGCTTTGATATGCATTAGAGCGGGATTGACTTCAGTTACCTATAACAGTGCTGTCTTTTTTTTTTCCATATTACTCACAGGGATTGTTATAGTGCTCTTTCAACAATCCATCCCGTACCATACTGTCTTCTTCCGTCTTCCTTTTTGCTCGTTCTCTCGTTTGTCTAGTCCAAACCACAGTCATTGCCTCCAGATCATGCCACTGTCTTGAGGCTGTTTGTTCTGCTCATCTTGTCATCTTCTCCCTCATCATCCCATTTATTCCACTGCTCTCCTCCTTCCGCTCTCCTTTCATTGCTCGTTGCCTCTCCTCGTTTTTAATCCCATCTGCTGTTGTTCTTATGTGACAGTGAAGCTAGACAGACGGCTCTGAACACGCACGCACGCACGCACGCACACACACACACATACAGTTAGCTACAACAAACAAGCGTGGGACAAACCTTCAATGACGTGGTGTGTTGCCAGGTAATGATCTTTAATTACAGCCAGCTTAATGCACACAGGCAAGCTAACAAGCTGTCTGCTGGCTTTTACTTTTATAAGACTCACTGAAGGACATTGGGACACACACATTGGTGACGGCATACCTTTTCAACTCCTAAATGTAGCCTTTCTTTCTGTAAGGACAAACAGAAACATACTAAAGCATAGCACAGTCTCATGCTCACAGAGACAAAATCATGAGGTTGCATCTGTTGTCTGACCTCGGAGGTAATGTATAGCCGTGTGTTAGACAAGAGGGAGCTCTGAGGGCTGTTTGTACTGCTTGTACAATCCAAACCCCTGTCCAGGTTGAGTTTTTTTTGTTTTTTGTTTTTTTCCCACCTGCAGTATTTTCCTCCTTTCAGTCGCTTGTTATATTCTGAGGAAAATAAATGTCAACGTAACAGCATGGCCAGTCATATATAAATCTATATACTGTATCTACTGTATAAGTTTCCCCTTTTTTATGGTGAATGAACAATGTTCATAATAGTCATAATAGTTTTTTTTTTTTTTTTTTTGGGCCTTTTCAAGCTTTTATTTCTGACAGAGACAGCTGAAGAATGACAGGAATGCAGGGAGCGAGAGATGGGGAATGACATTTGGGAAAGAGCTACAGGTCGGATTCGAACCCTGGGCTTCCGCAGCAAGGACTGAGCTTCCGCACATGGGGCGGCTGCTCTGCCAACTGAGCTAAACGCCACCCCAACGTTCATAATAGTCTTTATCAGAAGACTGTTTAGCCTTCGGTTGGGTAACTACTTGCTAATATACAGTGAAAACACATCCCTGGTCCCCATATCATCGTGTCTGGCAGGGACTGAGATCCCACACACTGGTTGGTTATAACCAGGCCACAAATATGCCCATGCTAGGCGTATTCATTTCTCTCTATATTTCTAACAGTATATATTTCTCAGAATTAATCCGAACAAATATCAGATATTAATGTACTTGTTAGTTCCATTCCTAGTTGAAATTTTTTAAAATTACAAATTTACAAAATTAAGTCTTTAGTTCTCGTATTATTTGTATTCACATTTTAACTGATCCTTGTGCAGTAACCTGACCCCAGATATTCCACTTGTAAATGCAAAAAACAGGGGAAATAGTCGTCATCATTAGACAGAACATGTAGCAAACCGTCAAGCCAGTTAGCTGTGTTATAATTTATGGTGCTCGTGTTTGATCTCGCTAACGTCAACTTGTTGTGTCAGTCACTCCGCAGAGAGAAAAATTCACTTCACTGTCTGTATTTTTTTTTCCGAGTCTGCATGACTACTCTCTTCTTAAAGTGATCAAATACTGCAAACTTCATAAGAGTGGAGAGAAGGGGAGGGAGAGAGAGATGAGAGGAAAGGCTCATCTGCATCTGTATTTGAAGTGGCAAATGCAAATGGACCAAAATGATCTGACAAGAGGAAAATGTGAATTCCTCTCTGCAGCTATTTGCAGATAAAAAAAAAAAAAAGAAATGTTTTTTTCTATTTGACCGGCCCTTTCACAGTTCTACAAAATGTCACTCTATCAGACATTTAATAAACCACCATGGTTCCATCTTGAAATTCTTGATGATATTCTCGAACCGTTCAGAGCAGCAAATTGTCTGTTTTGTTTGAGATTTCACTTGTTTCCTGCTGCAAAAGAACCAGTGTCAGTAGCTGGTTAAAAGGCTGTGGGCTGTGAGACTTTCGGTTTAAAGACACACTCTTCAGCAAAGCTAAGAGCAAGAAGAGACACGAGCTTAGTCTGCCAGCTCTTTTATTGTTGTTTTTCAACTGTTTTTTCTTTTTCCAATCTGCCTTGCAGCAAAGTAAAAGACGGCATGCCGACTGAGGACTGTGATAGACTGTTAGTGTAGCAGAATCCTATTGTGTTCATGTTTTACACACACTGGAAAATACCAATCTCCAACGTCTTCATATGTGTTGACTGTTCTTTTATCAGCTCGTATAATGTAGATGAGTTTATTGTTAACGGCTATGGTGGCAGCATGAAAATAAAAGTAGGCAAGCACTGCTGCAGTCCAGACTGACTGAGGCTCACTGCATCAGTCTGCCTGTCTACTAACTTCTCAAAAACTTCAGTTGAGTAGAATAGAGGAGGAAGGGGGGGGGGGGGGAGTAAAAGCTCATCTGCATCAGTCGAAGAAGCAAATATAAATGGAGGAAATGATCTTACATAAGGAAATGTGAACTCTTTTCTGCTGCTGTTTGCAGATGGAATAAAGGAATACCTCTCACAGTCTTTTCTAATTTTGGATAAGGACAGTTTTCCAATGAACCGCTATCACATTGAGGTGTAAAGATTAACTGCTACCTATCAGAAAATCAATACAAGAGTGCAAGATGTTGCACGAAACACAGATCCAAACTCAACTTCTATTCCGAAACTTGTCAAAGATTGATTAGGTTCTATCAGTTGTAGGGTCGTACGGGAGCTCCGCCGTGTGCTACAAGAAACCTTGACAAAAGGAATGCTTCAATGCAAAACATGCAACAACAACGTAAAATCATTAATAGTGGCATCAGCAACTTACTCTCTTAGGAACAAGGTATTCTAAAAGAACAATAAAGTGCTGTCGGAAACAGGAGCAGCCAACCGTAGGTAAGTTAACACCAGAGTCAGGGATACCAACTAAAGCTGCTTGCCCCTACATCCTCCTGTTCAAAGGCAATAACTGAAGCAATAAGCTATTTTATTTACAAGGACATGCACCCATTTAGTGTTGTTTAAACTGCATGAGTTAGATGGATGACAATGGCCCTCAAATCGAGGTAAACAATACCCAGTTTACAGTTTTGAAAAATGTGTCCTCCTTGGGGACTATCCAAACTTTTGCCCTTTTTTAAGCAATGCTTAATGTTAAATGAGAAATACACCAAGTGTATACATCCAGCGTCTGTTTACAGGTCTTAGGGAGTACTATGGTTATGTGAAGGTGTAGCGCTTGGTGGCCAGACAGGGCTGCACCAAATATGGCAAATGACCTCATGTGATGTCACCTGAGTCGGTGTCATTTGGGGCTGTAAACTACACATATAAAAGATCTGGAAAAAAAATCTGCTCGGCTCAAGGCTACATTAGCAGCTACCAGCATAACCCGAATCTCTGTTGAACTGTCTGTCGGTGGCCAAGTTGCGTTGTGGGTAATATAGGCACCAGACTTTGGCAGGGAGGAAGAATGTTTGGAATAAAATATGCAATATCTCTGGTTCTGCTGCTCTCTCAACTTCCTAAGCTGTACATTGAGTCTGACGATGTTATAGGAGTGCAATAAGTGGAACGGTCTTTCAACTATCAGTGGTAGTCGTTGTACTCTAGACTTGAAATAGAAAGTGAGAAAATGTTTTCAGTGAAGTTCTTGCCGGTCAAGATGAGGACACTTTAATTACTTTGCATTGAAAAAGCAAGCTTAAAAGCAGAGTTGAAACATACAGGCTTGAAGTGTGATTTCTACATCAGATTACTTCTCACGTATCTGTATCAGATTGGCTTAGAGGGATAAATGCACACTTCTACCATCGCAGCATGTGTTTGATAAAAGACAACAGTTGGGTCTTCGGATTCGTTCTCGTGTAAAACCAGTGTCAGTTCTTGGTTTAAAGCAGTACAGCCTCTGAGATGAGATATGTTTTACATCTCTTCAGACGTGTTTTACAGCTTAGATGAAGGCATATGTTGAGAAGCTAGCAGGGCTTCAAAGGAAGGGGCAATGAGATGTCACAGGCAGGCAGAGTGAGAAGAAACTGAACTTGCCAGCACTTTGATCGTTTTCACCACTAAAGGCCAGGGTCCTGTTAGGAAGAAAAGATATGATTTTGGATACGAGGTCCTATTGAGTAAGTGTGCTTTTGTTGTTGTTCTTTTTTATATTTACATATATTTTTTATTGTATTTTTCACCAGCGCATGTTTTTTTTTTTTTTTTGTATATAATTGTCAAGGGTTTATACAGAGAAGATAAATGACAGTTAAATGATAGATTGTAAAATAAAGGTCAATTCAAAGATGTGCATGTTTGAATATTACTGATGTTCTGTTTGCTTTGAAAACAAGATAACACAACTGATATTTTCCTTCACATCAGCTCTCAATCTGTGAGTGTGTTACTGTTGTAAAGGACGTGTGTTTGTCAGGAAATCGTCATGATCCGACTTGATGATAGGTTTTTAAAGAGAGAGGGACAAGACAGGATAAGGGAGTGGGGGGCAGGAGGATCGACAGCAGGGAATAATTGTCATCTTTAACGACTAACAACAGGAAGAGAGAGCAAAAAGGGTGAGGTAATGAGAGGAGACTTGGATTTTAGCTGCATTAAATGTTCAGTCACAGCAGCAAGGCAACATTCATTTCACCCTTTTTAAAATCCCTCACTGCCTCACGTTTGCCTACCGGGTGAATGCGTGTGTGTCCGCGCGTGTGTGCGAATGTGTGCGATCGTTGGCTTCCTTTTGCTTAATTTTGCAGTCGGTTCTTCCTTGTCTGCTCTCTTTCCTCCTTTTATCCTTATTTATTTGTCAGAGGTTGTGTTCAGGGACGTTCCTTGTCATTCGTCAGCGCGGCCCATAAAACACACTGTCATGACTGACTGGCCACGCTCCAAACTCATTACCGATTGGCTGACAGAGCGGGTCGCTCTGTTCTGCTCTGCTGTGTTTGACTCCTGTTTGCCAGACATTTAATGCTCAGGAAACTTTAAATGCGGTGGTGTCTTTCCTCGCGCCACTCCTCTCAGCCTCTCGTTCAAGGTCACATGAATATGGATTTACCCTCTCCTTCCAGCACACACATACTGATGATGAAGTCTAAGATCTACTCAGAGGGATTATAATTCAGAACGTAGGTCTGATCTGGGCCGTCGCTCTGTTCCACTGTCTGTCTGAGTGTGTTTTAAGTCGGAAACCAGAGAGGGGGGGCGGAGGATTGGGAGGCTGAGGAGAGCGGCGGAAATAAGAAAGATGAAGAGGACTACTGCAGGAGCACAGAGCTGAGATGAAGAGTGGAGGAAGGAGAATGGATGATAATGATGGAATCGGAGGAGGTGGAGCTGGGTGGGAGGGTGTCATGTAAGAGAAAAGGGGGACGGGGAGATTGGAAAAGGGCGACGTACAGTGTTATTGAGTTTCTGTTGCAGTTGATCAGCCATATCCATTTCATCATATTGAGCTTGCTGCACGCCACAGTCTGCTGCAGAAAATCTGTCCTCATCAGTGTTTGTATGCACAATGTACGCTTCCATGCTGTGTGTTTGTGTGTGTATTCATCCAGACTAACAGTGTGTATGCTGAGCTCATGTGTATATATATATGCACTTTTGATTTGTTTTGCGTGCATATATTGTTTACAAAAGTGTGTTACTGCCTGATGATTTCTGTTATTGTCATTTGTCTGCTGTCGCATGACTGACACCATGTTTTGTGTGCACTTGCTTTCAATTTTTGAACATTTCTCTTTCTTGCTTCATCTCAATAATCGCTTGCTTCCATTTGTTTAACGAGCCAGTTGTGCAACAATGTCTTCTCACTGTCCTCCTCCCTCACTTTCACAGTCATGCTCACTGTTTTGCTTTTTCTCTGTTTTCCACTCACAGAAAACAACAAGGCACCTCTACAAAGGTCTCGCTCTCGGCAGAATATAAATGCAGGTTCAGCGGTGGTGAAAGCTCCCCCTGCCAAGGAGACTCATAACGAGTCTGAAAGCCATCCGTCTGCAGCCCGGTCCAAGGCTGCTGTGTGTTTGGAGTCAGGCCGCAGGTACCGGAACCCCCCAGGTCACAGCCACTGGCTGGACAGAGAGAGGGTGGTGGAGAGACAGGCGGTTAAACCAACTGAGAAAGAGATGGAAGTTGAAGCAGAACCTCCGACCTTCCAGACGACCTCGACCGGTGCTGTTGTCAGCAGCTGTAGCACCAACGGAGAGTCAGATGTAGAGGCTCTTCTGGCCAAACTAAGGGCCTTATGAGAGGTTCACTATCTTATTATCGCAGAAGCGACATACATATATAGCATACCTCGCGCTTCTTACCGTACGCTGAATGTAACCAAAAAGATGATTCAATTTTGTAAACAAGCATCATTTTTTGTTTTGTACACAATTAAATCAGAAAAAATGTGTATGCTTTTCAGATTCGATGTTAAAGACATAAAAAGTATTTTCCAAAAGGCAGGTAGAGCACAGATAGCTGTTCACACATAATGTCTTCAGAGGTCACTCCATGAAATAGAGACTGATTTACACACTATTAGTGTGTGTCATAGATTATAGTTTAAAAAAATACAAATACATTCATCCGAGTCTCTACCTGATCCTGTAAAACCTTTTGACTATCATTCATATATCCCTGACAATGGGAATATAACAGGCTTTACTCTGAAACTAAAAGAAGAAATGTTGCTCAGCACTTTTTTGTAATCCAGAAGTATGAATTATTAAATAAAATCATATCACTATATTCACATTGGATTCTCCGATAATTCCTTGTAACATTTATTTTACACCTTTTATCTTATTATTTTAGTTTTTAATTCCACATTATGCATGCCATTAGTCATGTACTGTAAGTGTCTTGACTTTTAGTATTTAATTATTTTCCTTTTTTCTTCTGTGAGTCTTTTTCATTCCTTGTTGGATGGCTTTTATATTCAAAATATTGTTCATATGATTTGTGTTTTCTATAAATATTATTATATTAACTGCAGTCTATAAAACTATAAATATACAGTAAATTGACAAAAGGACCAATACAGGCGAGTTATGCCATACGATTGTACTTTCACAGGTTTAAACAGTAATTAGATTTGAGTTGTACTGACTGTTTAGTCTTTGCTAGTGAGAAGTCTGTGACAGTGTCTAAGACTAATTTTATCCAAAAATAATGGCACAAAAAAACATTTTTTTTTCGTCTACGAGCATTGATGACATTTTTCTTTTACTACTTTCTTTGATTTCCAAATCACTCATATCTTAAACATATGTGTTGTATGACCATTCTTTATTATACTCTCACTTTTATAGACCCATTTACAATAAAAATAAAGGAAAAAAATTATCTGTTGTCCTTTTCATAAATCATAGAAGTTTCAAACATGACAATGTTTGTTTCTGATGTCATACTTGTCACCATACTTTAGCACTTAAAAGCTTTTTAACGGTCATCGATCGATAAAAACATCCACACACCACCTTTAATTCCTAAAATGTCTTTATTATCTAATTATTGCAATCATATTCAACCTGCATAATAGCTAGCAGTATTTACCAGTTGTAAAAACACAGGCTGCCCAAATTGTGCGATAAGTGATTATGTTATCCTTTTTCAGGTGTCCACAGCATTTTCTTTAACCCCTAAAGCTCCTGCACATGACAGTGTTCACTGTCAGTGACTTGCTGGAACATCTCTAAAAGAAATTCCTTCAAATTAACAGTGTGTATGTTCTTCCTATTGCCTATCATTTCAATTTTCTTATTTCCAAAATGTGATAATTGGGCTCCTCTCAAATGTAGTGCCTTGGTTAAACAACATAAATATAGTCCATAATTACTCGCTGCATACTTTTTTGCATAATGAGCTCTTCAGTGAATCTCTTCTTGTGATTCATGGATGGATTTGCTCATAAAACACTACATAATAATGTGTGCACCTAATAATCCCCCAATGTATCAGTAGTTTCTGTGCATATACATTGTTAAATTGTCTGAATAAAAGTCACACCTGACTCAAAGCTTGTGAAAAGCATGTGTGAACTTTTATCACTGACTTTTATTAATTACACCAGATATTAAAAGGCAGTGTGCTGAACATATGCCTCCTTTAAAACATAAATCACTTGTACATTGCACAGTAGATAAAGTCCAAAAAGTCCCATATAATCTGGACATGGACAGATTTGAGAATTACTGGAAGAAAGCGAGAGAGAGAGAGAGAGAGAGAGAGAGAGAGAGAGAGATCTGGCGACCAGTTAACCCACTATCTGGCAAGGTCCGCTTACGGTAGCATATCAGCTGGTGAGTATCTTCAGCACTGGGAGTGACACGATTGTCTGTATCTGGAACAAAGCCAGAGACAAACACCTTTCTGGTGATGCACTGAGTGATTTGGAAGAGAGCAGTTGTTCTTGTTCACTCCAGTGATTCAGCTTTCGTTGGCTACAGCGGGCTTTTGGTCTCCCATGGTACTGCACAAGGATGTAACAGCAGTCACCTTCTTCGATACGTCAGCAAAGGAGTTAATTTCCTTAACCCACTTTTGTTTCACAAAGCCGCAGAGAATTACCTCCATTTATATGTTGTTGAACTTCTGTTTTTTTTTTTTTTTCAGTTTCCTGAATTTATTATTGTTATTTTCATCTGGGAGATTATGTGTGCGTGTGGGCGTTCTCTTTTGTCTAATACGGTGTTTCTGAGGACGTGCCTGATGTTAATACACAATAATTAATGTGCTGTAAACATGCTCCTAGTTTAGACATAGGTGTCACCTGCCTTTAGTCTGTCTTACATTCTTACAGAAATGTGCATTATTTAGTACTCGGTTACAAAAGACCTTGCTACATATGAGTGTGTGTGTATCAAGTAAGAACACTCTGTCTAATTGATTGTTAATATAATATGATTAAATGGGATACATTTTGTCCAAATCAGGAGTAAGAACCTGGAGCTGCATACATATTGACACTACATTCTCTTAAATTGCCTGCATGCTTTCAAGATCTAAAAAATGATTACATTTTATTACAGCATCTGTCCAGGCCGGCTCCTTTTTGAGAGGAAAGCAGGAAAGTGACCAGCTAAACCTAAAGACACAACAAACTGAGAGGAGAAGGAGAGCATAAGGAGGGTAGGATCTTGTTATGATGAGGGAGCCTTCATTACTCACAGGCCTGTGTTCTAGCCATGAGGTTTATCTATGGGCCTAATAAAGTGGAGCAAAACATATTGTGGAGCAGATTGCAATCTGGGCTTCTTTGATTGGAGATGAAGTTAAAAATGTGTTTGAGGATTTGTAGAGGAGGGGGGAAAGTACAAAGCAGATCAACAGATTTGTCACTATTTCTTTTCCCCGAGAGTCAAAGAGTGAAGCACTCAAACTGCCTGTACGCATCACGCTCGAGTTTTATGGTGTTTTCAGGTTGTTTGGCAGAATTATTTTGTAATCTAGTGCTGATGGCATCAGTCACAGTTGTAGAGAGCGGTTAGGAAGGATGCAGCCATCCATCACTGTCTCCTAGAAAATATGTGAAAAACCTTCTAATTTGACTTGCAAAATGTGTTTTGGGGGAAACGTAATTGCTGCCTGGATTACTCATACTGGCAACAGGTTTTACAGTTACAGAAGGTATGACGCTCATGCACTGTGAGGCTACATAGTGAAAGCAGTAAGTCAGCAGCTTCGGCTCTCTGTCGGTGTCTACACTGGAAGTGTGATCACCCACATTTTGGCAGTGCTCACAGCAAAGATCCACTGTGGTTAGGAGTGTAAGACGGAAGTGAATGCTGAAAGGATGCTTTAGGTCACAGTTAAGCAAGTGAAACGTGAGCTGTCGCATGGCCTGAGACTGCGTTACTGATTAAAATTAAGGCTCATCTGTTCCATCAGATGTGAGTGAGACGGACGACTGAAAAACTCCAGTTCGCCGTTTAAGAGAGATTATCTGCCATGATCTTTCTCCCTGGAACCTCTGTTGTTTGCCTAGCAGCTGCTCCCACCAAAGAAATAGCAGATAACTCGCATTTTTCATTGTTTGTGACTGATAGTCTGTCTGTACATTTAGGTCCCCCAAAGAAAAATTGTTGTAATTGCTCCGTTCATCAATGCAGAAATCCTTGAGCTGTTCCCAAAAGTTTTGCTCTCAACTTCTAATAAATTGCAGTTTGTTTCTTTACCATGTGCTTTCTCTTTTTCTTTTCTCACAACCAAACCATTGATGTTTCTTTTTTGGCCTTTTTTTTTTTTTTTTCTTTCCTCCCCTGTCTTCTGAACTACGAAGCTGCACCACAGAGCATCACTGTGGGGCAGAACCTGACTAATCATTGTGCAGCCAGAGCGGAGTCACCTTGTTGTTTGGCTCAGATCCAAGAGGAGACAGTTATGGTGGTAAACCAACACCCTAATAGTGTCACCCAGGGACAAGTCAGACTCTCGTTCTTTCCTGTTTATAGATCAAACCGGTCTTCGACGAAATGTTCACGTCCGTGTAAAGTGCTTATGCAGTGTTTGCGGTTGAACACATACTTGAATCAACAATGGATTCTTCCCAGCTTCTTTATTATTCCTCCCTCATTCTCGTCTACAAGTTTCTCTCTCAGCACTGTGTTGCCCTCTCTCTTCTTTACTGGGGCTACCTCCATCTGTCACTGCAGGTGTGTTTTTGTGTGTCTTGTCTGTATTTCTTTGATCACCGTTGCGCTACACCAGTGTAAATTGTTGCCCTCTTTCAGTTCTTTGTCTTTGTTGTTCTGTCTCACAGAGGCGTTCGTTGGTGTTTTTGTTGTTAAAGGCGTGAAAGACAGAAACTCATCCCTCGCCGCTTTTCAAACAAATAGCACATGTTTGGGCGTTCGCGCTAAATATCACAACAGATATTAAACATCTCGCTATCTGTCACCACGTGCTGATTTATTCCTTCTTCAAACAGCTGAGTGGCATCCTGCGGTTAGAACTTTTTTGCATGTTCATTGACTGTAGTCACAACAAATTAATAAGGTTTGATTCGCTCCTGTTTTTGTCAGTGGCAAGTTGTTGTTTCTTCTTCATAGTTTAATAAGTTTAACTCGCAGGACTGGGGGAAAAAAAAAAAAATTCAACCAAGCATCAGTTTGAAAATTGACTATAAATAGTGGAGAAGCGTCACAACTTGATCCACTAAAACTGTGGATGGATGAGATGAAAAACTTCCACAGATCTGAGAAAAACCTTTATGTTAAGTCTAGTTTGGTGACATAAAGGTGATATTTTGAAGATTATGTTCAAAACAGTTCTGTTGCTGGTGCTCGTTTGTTTCAGGTGTCAGAAAAAAAAAAATGTGATTGTGGCAAAACAAAACATAATTATATCCCCCTTCATCGGTCAGATTTAGCTTATTTTAATTCCCTATTTCAGAATATGAATGACAGTCCAAGAGAAGAACTGCAGTGTGTTCCTAAGTTTGTCTAATGTTGCTGCAGTACATCATAGATTCCCTAAGGGATGTGGCACCGAGCAGAGTGACAACTGTAAAAACACAGAGTATAGTTGTGCTTTGTTGGTGGCAAGAGAAACAAGCACATCTGGCTTTGATCACCATGGTGATGGTAGTGCAGAAAGTGACAGGGCAAGTAGAGCGATGGATTCATATTCTCAGGGGAATCATTATTCTGTTTAGTAAATCTAATGAGAGAAAAAGGTGTTGCACCTCAGCTAACTGCTGTCCTTATTTAAAACAGGCACACACACACACACACACAGACACAACAAACCTGCACAAGCTTATGCAAGACAGAAGTAAAAGCAGCAGTTTATCTGTTCTATATTCCTTACCAACGTAGACACACATAATTACTGTGCTATCACAGCCCCCGTGTGATAAAAAGACACTTACATGAGAAATGTCACGAGGGCAGTGTTAAAATGGCTCATTGGATTCATTTAAAAGTCACAACAATCACATGGGTGAATAATTACTTAAAATTGGTCCACAAAGAGAACACATAAAACTGTGGTGGAACTGGAGGAGACAAACTAAAAAAAAAAAGGTGTTTGATTAGAAGCCACACAGAGTCGCCTGAGTCAGACGCTAGATCCATTTTTGTTTTATTCAAAAGAAAAAACGAAATGAAAGGATGTTCGTGTAACAGCTAGGCTCTGGTGTCTCCCTGTGTTTTTCCCTGACCCATCTGTCTCTCCATGTGTGCTCGTTGTCGTCAACGATGTCATCATTTCTCCTTCACGCTATTGGCTCCTGGTCTATAGCTGCAACCACGCACCCGGTCTCAATCAGCTCATCATCCCTCCCAGTCTGTTCACCTGCCTTTCATCATGGCATCAACCTCCAGCGGCCTACATCCACCCTGTTCCACATTGTTGTTTCAGCCCAACAGTCGCTACATATTAGCTTTTTGTGATTTTTGCATTTTTTTTTTTTTCCAGGCTCAGGGGCCCCTTGTCCTCTTTTTGCCTTCAGCCAGACAACCAGCCACACTTCTTCCCATTCCCCAATGCCCACGCCATCTCCTTCAATTGCATTCCCTCCATTCTCTCCCTTTGGATCTCCAACTCCAAACCATCAGCCTCTGTATCCCAGCCACTTTGACCTTGTACAATAAATATTTAGTTTTTTACAACTCCCAAGTCCAAGTTCAGCATTTGAGTTCTGCAGAACTCAACGTCTACTCACTAACCAAAAAAGTTTTTAAAAGTTAAAAATACTTTTTTTTAACATCATTTTACATCCATATATTGGTCCCTAATGAATAATCCGGAACAGTACAGTTTCCACAACTATTAAAGCAAACCCCACCCTCCGGAGATACCCAGAAAATAAATTAAGTTAAAGACAGGAGAAAGAACATGTAAAAACGTACATAAACATAAACATAGACATACACTGCAAAGACATTTACATATTCACATATCTCAATACAGTTATTTAAATACAGACACCTAATGTTTAGAATAAAAAGAGATCGTCTATAATGTTCATGGAAAAGACAGCATAAGAGTGAATTATATAAATGAAGACCACGTAAGGGCGGCACTTCTTTGATCCAATTTGTGAACGTTGGGGGTTTATCAGATTTCCAATTGCGGAGGATAAGTCTCCGGGCTATAAGAGAGGCAAATTCTATAGACTTCGCTTGAGATGTGATGATGTCTACGCCCTCACTGGGAACCCTGAAGATAGCAGTAACTGGGTTACGTTTCAATAGTTTCAGGACAAATACATGAGAAAACTATAGATACACCTCCAGAATGAAGTCAAAGATGGTCATACCCAAAATGTTTGTTCTGTCTAAACGTCATTGCAGATGTTGCTGTTGGCAGAGATCACAAATTTTTGCCAAACTTCTTCAAACCTTTGTTGCTGTTTTGGATTCTACGGTCGTGCAATGCCATGAGATCAGTGTCAAGGAGAGTCTGTATGCTAACTCGCTTAACAATAGAAACAGAGCAGCCCCGGTTGTTCAGAGTGTAGCCACCCATGAGTATATTTTGGAAAGGGGGCATGCAGGCTGGAAGAAAAGGGTGACTTCTTCCCATGTTTAGCCTCCGGTTCCTGTGTCAGGTTGGCGTTGGTCCCGGGATGCCACAATAGCAAAGCTTCAGCCTAAAAACGGCACGGTCTCTCATTATAAGTGTGCCAAAGAACAGCGATGGCTTCAGGGAGGGAAGTCAACTTCGCTGTCACAAACATATTTTTCAGGAGACAGTACAGACATCTGACAACATGAGACTGTCATGTATAAATCTCATCTAATATGTGGCTGGAAACCATTAACTCCTGATCAGTATTTTTATCCTGTCTATAAACAGATAGCCATACAAGAACTTGTGATAATGAGTGTTAACTGAATTTAAATAAGGCGATAACTGATCTACATAAACAATTAGTAAGATACACACTTTGATTAAACATTGTCGGTTTTAGAACTTTATACTTTTCAGTTAATTTCCATAGACAAAATTGCTCATCACTTCAACATGTTTCAAGTATGGCTGCATATTCTCATAGCTATATTCAGTAGACTACATTATTTAAAGATTATGAGAAATACATGTTACTGTTTAAAACCCTCAGAGCCATGCCTGTCCCCACAACAGTTGGTGCTGCTCGGTAACATGTATATTTTTGTTCTGACGCCTTGTTGTTTGACATAGTCGACTTTCTGGTACAGAACTCACAGTTTAACAAAAAAAAGCAGTTCCCCATGTGTGCTCACTGCTGCCAGAACAGGTCCTGTGGTAAACTGCCAACGACTGTGGCCTGGTACATGAAAAACCATTCAGCCCCAGTTCACTTCCCCACAACCCCGCAGCAGCAAGCTCCCAAATAAGATAAGACAACTGCGCATCTTCAAATTAGAGCACTGGCATTAACTTCTGTGCCCACTCATGCACCCGCTGAGTGTTGAGTCTCTTTTTAACAGAAAGCCAGATTAGCCAGTCTCAGACAGGAGTGGACAGCAGGAGCACTAACTGTTGTCTGGTGAAGCTTCAATGGGTAAATGGTGTGGGGAGTTTGGCTTGTTTAACTTTGTCACATAGTTGGTGAGCATGCAGGTAGGCAAACCACAGGCTGTACAAATCATACGGAGCGTACTAACACAGAATGCTTTTCTGGAACAGTTTACCAAGCAGTACAGTAACCTCCATGACTCAATCACATACACCTGTTTTCTGGGTCACAGCATTTGCAGACATCTGGCAAAAAAAAAAAGGGGGGGAAAAAAATGATAAACAAACACAGTCAAAATCAGTTCTCACCTACTGGCCCTGGTCCTTTCCCCAATGGCATTTTACAGCCTCCCTGTTCACCACTCAGTTTATAAAACCTTCCAGCACAGTTCAGTACAAGGCAAGTTTCATGTTCAGTTCCACACAATTCACTTAATGTTGCCTCGCAACACAACGATCAGATATAATCCCCCTGTGACACACTCTGAACCACTGTACACAATTTCCAATACCACTTGGAAAGCATTCGAAAAAAGTGTTTTCTGCTTTTTCTTTCTGTCTGACTTTTCCTAACAATCAGAGTTGTTAGAAATGTCTACGCACTAGAATGACCCTTAACCGCTCACACACGTACAGCCTATCACACGCCACTGAATCACAGGCAGATCATGTGATCTTTACGCGTTTTTTTCTGTCCCAGTGATGTGGAAGTAAAATGATCATCTACCCTGATAACCAGTAGTACTGATGCAATATTCTTCCTTTGGTGGATTTGGAGTAGCCCCACTTGTGTGTCGGCTGTCCACAGACTTTTAAGAACAGTTTCTTTAAAAATTAACAAAAGCAAACAAACAAAAAAAACCCCAAAACATCAAGCTTATCTTTTTAATTAAGTTACGCCAACAAATTCTTCAGTTACCTCACCTGTTGCGGTCTTTATGTCAATAAAAGCTGTTTTAAACAGAGAGAGGGAGAGACCCCACTCTCTGTACAAGCTTGTGATCAATAAAGCTCATAAGTCTTTTCCACCAACTGAGTGAGCTTCTGCTCCCTACCCGCAGAGAATCACTGAGCGTCAGACAGACCAGACATACTCCTCCTAAAGGTGCCTCCCGTCGCATACAAATCCTGAGTCTGTCCTACCTACTCTGCTCCGCCAGGCTCTGCCACATGCACATTCCTCCCTCGAGACTGGAGACAACCAGACAAGTAGATAACGTTTTAGTCAGTCCCGGCCAAGAAAAAGATTAATATGGGGAGCTGCATATTGTTTGTGTGTCTGCGTGCTGCCATGCCTATGAATGTGTTTTGAGGCTATATTAAATGCATATGCACACATGCAACCATAGTTTTTTTTATGCATGTTCAGTGAATTGCGTGTCGAGGGGGCCACTATTTGCCTAATGAATATATTGAGATTAAAATTAGGTCTGGGGCCGGAAGATACAAGATGCTAAAGAAAAAAAACAGAAAAAAAACATCTTGTCTAATTTGCAAATCTTGTAAAGTGTTTTGAAATCCCTTTGATTTAGGATGTCTCTGCTCTGCAATGTAAATCAGCGGGTGAATAAATTACTTCATGGCTTTATTAATATGTATGCACACGTCAAGCTTTCCTGCAGTCTGATTTGGGACAAACTGGACTCCCACTTTTGGATAGACGAATTGAGGTAGGCTGAGATGGCGGTCTTGTTGCAGCTACACGTGTTTTAATTGCAGACAATAACATTATTACCAGGGGATTACGTGAGAATATCATCAATCTGAGCACGTAAAAGAACCCACCCTACACACACACACATACACACAAATGTGACAGTCCCATTCAGGAGTGAAACGCATGTTGGTTCTGGATTCAGGCCCAGGCATGGGAATATGTCCCAGCCGACGTTACACATGGCTACACCACTAATAGGAGCAGGAAGGTTGTGGTATAAATGAGGAGTTGAAATAGATGACAAAAAGGAAGGAGGGAAGGTTCTGACATTTAGGTGGGCAGGATGCCCACTAATCGTCCCGGAGGTCCAATAGTCAGGTCAGACAAACCAACGCGTGGTTAGCCTGCAGATGCTGAAAGCAGCATCACCGCGTTTGGTTCAGAGCCAGTGATAGAGAGGCATAATTGCGCTTTCATTATGAGTCATGCTATAGAGTATTCATGTGCAATTAGTGAGTGATTCCATGAATGTGTTTGTGTGCGTACAAGGCCTGTATTGTAGGCATGCAGCTCCAGAGATTGAACTTTGATGTGTTTCCTTCATTGTATCCTCTGGCAGATAACACTGCTGAGTGATTTGGGGCGCAGGGGTTAGAGTGTCTGAGTCAGCCCTAGCTTTGCTCTGGGAACAGCCAGTCTCCCACTCATTTGAAATAACTGCAACGTACAGTCCATCTCAAGAATCAAACTACCACAGGCATCCTCTAGCACAGTGATGGCTGAGGCTTTATCTGCAGCACTGAGATATAGAGTTTGGCTGGTGCATTTCACTGCATCGAAGACCAAAGTCAAAGTCACCATATTGTAGCAATTTTTAAGAAGTCTCAAGTTGGCCTCGCATTTAGCCGGTTGCTTTTTCAACATGTTTCCGAGGTGGTTTATGTCATTAAAGATGCATCACTGTGTTGATTTTATGCACATATATTATTATATTGCACATTTTGGTCTGACATTTTCAAAAGGTCACCGACAAAGAAGTTTGGCAAGAACAAACAAACATATACAGAACAGATGAGAAGTTAAAATGATCCTAGTGACAAACATATCTTTTTTTTCCGAGCAACATTAAGACAAGTTATACAAAACACTGAGTAAGACACTGAGCTTATTTTAAGACTAAGAACACAAAACAGGATATGTGTAATTGCAACTTTTATGCTGTGTAGGAGGGCTGAGTAGGTCAAATGAGAGGGTTAAGTAAATAAATGCCACTGATTAGCTGAGCACAGCCGAATGAGCCCACTGATTTTAAGCACTAAACTTGTTTTCTCTTACTAAATGATATCTGATTATTCTTCCTCCAGAGTGTCTTGTTTTGCTTTCATTGCTTTGTTATTGTATTTCATAGTGTTTTTGGACTGTGTGAAATAACTCCATGCCGGCTTGTTAGAACTAGACAGTGTTTTGTTTTTTTTCCCTTCCAAAAAAAACATTAACAATTTGTCTTTCTATGTGGAGTTCAGACTAAACTACATGCACGACTGAAGCTACATTCAACGATTTATTTTATTCACTTATTCATTTGCTATAATGTACTTATGGGCAGTGCAAAAAAACACAAACTGCAAATACAACTGATATAATTAGCATTCACATGAAGCCATATTTAGCCGTCCAATATTCGCTCTAACTTCTCCCCCAACTGCTGAGAAGAGTACTTGTCTCTTTAGCTGCTAAATGCTCCACTGTGTTCAACAACTAGCTGCTTACTTTGTCAGTTTCCACACTGAAAGTGTTCATCCGCCGTACTGTGTGATCCTCCACATTTTGGCAATGCTGACAGCACAGATCCACTGCGGTTAGGTGTGTAGGACTGAAGCAGATAGACTAGTCGAGTGAAACATGAGCTATTACATGGGCTGAGGCTGCTTCATTGATTAATATTAAGGCTCATCTGTTCCATCAGATGTGTGTGAGGACAGGCGACGGAAAAATTACAATTCGCTGTTTAAGAGAGATTATCTGCCAAGATTTTTTTTTTCCTTTAAACTCTAGCCTAGCAACCGCTCCCACTAAAGAAATAGCAGATAACCCTAATTTTTTCAGGTGTCTGACTGATGGTCTCCTCATTGTCTGCATGATTAGGTTCTAAAAAATAAAATGTAATTGGTCCATTGATGAATGAATAACTCCATCCTGTCTTGTTAGAACTAGACAGTGTTCTCACTGTTTTTCCCCCACAAAGCAAACAGAACAGTAGTAATCTGTCTTTCTTGGTGGAGTTATAAATTTGCTGTGATGTAGTTGTGGACATATTATCAACAAAAAAAAGTCAATGTGATTGACATTCATACATATGAAGCCATATTTTAGGCAGAGTGTAAGTTTAATATTGTCTCTCCTTTTAGCTCTAGTTTTGATCTCCTCCAACTGCTGAGAAAAGCATCTGACTCTTTAGCTGTGAAAATCTCTGCTGTGTTCACCATCTAGACGGCTTTGTCAGGCGGGGAAGTGTACAGTTGATTTCCACCTAAGAAGAGCAGCAGCAGCATCAGTCAAAACAACAACAGCTACACTGTCACTCGAATACAGTCATCTGACTTCCTCCTTTTCTCCTGTCACAGTTTCTTCAGCTTTAAACATCACAGAGGGAGGAGGTTAGGGTGGATGGATGGGCCAACAAAACATTGCACCTTTTCCATTTACTACTAACATTTTTTATCTTAAAGCATAACCACAATCGTTCCCTAACAAAGATGATGAATGTGCCCTTAGTAATCCTTTTCATCGAAACCACAATGTTTTTGTAGCTAAAACTAACCAAATGGTAACCAAAGCCTTGTTGTGTTTTAGATACAGACCATTTATATCATCCTGCAGATAGGGGCATCACTTCTATGTGTTATTCTAGTCAACATGGAAAATTGGTAATTTGACACTTACTTTGTAGGACTGAAAATGAGAGCAGTGAGATTGAACCAAATATAATAGTCGGTCATAAAGCCATGGCAATGACATGAAAGATGTTAAAAAGCAGTATCCTGATAAAGAAACTGTGTTGGGTTACCTTGACCTCTGTCACATTATTATCATATTTTATGTCATTTTGATCCATTGTCAATATAAAATATGTATTACAGCAGCTTTAAAATGGATGGTAACCTGACAAAGGGATACTTTATCATCCTTAACCAAAGAAACAGACATCTTTTAGTGAAGATTAGCACAAAGCCAAACAGAATTTGGTCAGATTTAGGGGGCACTATTTACAGAATAATAATCAGTTTCATCAGTGTGCGATCACCCATTGAACCGCACGTGTGGAACTAGAGTAGAGAAAAAAACTAAAGTTTCACAGTAGTTTCACCTTCACACTAGGAAGGAGAGACTGAAGCCACTAAATCCTACACACTGGTCCTTTAAATGTTGCCTACACATGTGCTTTCACAGTAAATAAAAATCAGTCATAATTTGGTCAGAGTTTAACCACAAATTGGTTTCCTTGTTTTTCACCCTTCATCAAACTCCATTTATGGTTTTGCTTCCTGCCAGGGTTCTTGTTTCAAATTACTTTTTAAGCCAGCCATATTGTCATCTGGTTTTACTGCACAACTGTCAACTGACCATTTAAGTATTATTTAGATCTGACGGCCTGAGGAGTGAAAATTAAGCTCTTTGTGAAATAAAATCCGCATACAGTATATTGCCTGCAATGAATAAAGGCATAGTGACTGCCAGTTGCTTTGTTCTTCATAAATGGAGCTCCAATTAAAGCAGGGAAGCTTTGTCTTGCTGGAGAGAAGAAGCCAGGCTCATTTTCAGTACCACTTCCAGTATCGTGAAAAGTCATGACAGATAAGGAACATAGTAATACTGTAAAACACCCAGTCTGTGAATGGAGAGAGACTCTGGGGCAGCAAAAACAATTCCTGACATAGAATTGATGAATATTTTCATTGCACAAAAGCAATTTACAGAGGACTGAAATAACACAATGTTCTTAGCTTACATTTCTCCCTACAGGCTCTGTTTTCTTAGTCATATGGGGGTTTAAATGCACTGTCTTTACATTGATGAAGGAAAGAATTAGTGGATTTTAGATGCTTTGGAGGACTGGATTCATTTCTTTTCACTCATCCTGCTTTCATATGGGCAAATACTACTGTATGTCTGATATTAAAATCGCTCAAGAGGAAACTGTCTGTGTGGTTTAAATGACACTACATGTGAACAAGAAACTATACAGGGGTTCATTTTTAATCAAATCCCACGTGAAGAAACACATCCCAGTAGAGGAGATAAGAGCTCTTATAACACCATGTATTCTCATTACTGTACGCTACATGTGTGTAGTGCACTCACTGTTTTCCAGGTGCTGTCAGAACAGAGGACCTGAGCCAGACCAAGTGAGCAGAGTTGAATGGCCTTTCTCCTGCCATTAGCACTGCTTGTCTGCCAGCATTGCCTTGCATATGGTCAGTATGTTCCCAGGCGGCTGGGCTGCGCACACATGCAGCACTTAAAGCTGCCATCTTCGCCTACGCAGACAAGCTGGAGAAACACACACACACATATATGCAGACTGTCTCTTCTACGTCCGTCTGCCCTACATCCCATGATTCCAGTTGACAGCAGCAGACGTGTCACAGCTGGCTCAGAGACCAAACTTGAACAAAGGCGGGTTAAGCCAAGTAGGTCACATGTCTTCTTGAAGGCTTCAATCCCTTTTCTTCCCCCACAGGGAGCTTCAGAATTCTGCCTGTGTTAAATTTCTGGTGTCATTTAGCATTATAGCCCACTAAGTATGAGGTGATATACACTGTATATGGAAAAGACTATATACGGAACATATATACACATACCACATCGGGGAGGAGAGGCTCAAAGATTAGTGGTTCCATCCCCAACTCCTCCAGCCTGCATGTCCAAGTGTCCTTGGCCAAGATACCGAACCCCAGATTGCTCTCAAAGGCTGTGCCATCGGTGTGTGAATGGGATTAGCTTTCTTCTGATTATTTGGCACCTTGCATGGCAGCCAATGCTGTCAGTATACGATTGTGTGTCTGAATAGGGGAGTGTGATGTGTAGTGCTAGAAAGGTGCTATGTAAGTACAGTCCATTTACCATTTACCCAAATACTGAAGTACTGGTGGTATTGATTTTTCTTAGAGCAAAACAAAACTTCTTCTTACATATAAATTCATTTCAAACAAAGAACCACATCCAACCAGAGGATGTCACCAGAAAAGGACATACACTGAAAAGTGTACTTTCTCATTATATGAGCAACAAACGATGAAACGGGCTGTGTTTTGTGTGATGTTTTCGGTGACATATGAAAATGCCCTCTCTCTTCAGGGAGACCATTAAATCCTGTTTCTAGCTAATGGTGATGTACATATAACTGTGCACATACTTTTCCTTGACTTAAGTTAAATTCTGCTTTTCACCAAACATCAACAGTCTTCTTACCTCATACAAGAATAATTTGCCCTGAGAATTACGAATATTGTAATGTCATTAGCTCACTACCAGAGATGCCAATGTAAAATGTCTTCTGAAATCAAACCATCTTATATTTATGTCCAATATTATTCCAATTAAAATAAATGAATGTATGCAACAATATCTACAAAACCAATATTAACAGCAGCAAAATTCACATTGAGAGAATTCTCCGAAGCCTGTTTATTTGGTTTGGAATCAAATATTCTGCTGAGAGGAGAAACATCGGGAGGTATTTCACAGTTTTGTTCCAATGTGTTACTTATTCTCCACATGAATAACCACCCTGCCATTAAACCTGCAACGAATTCTGTCTCGACTGCCACACAAGGTGTAAGCTCTGAGAGTTAGAGTTGTTGGACTGCAAGGCGGTGTCAGATAACAAGAGTGTCAAGAGGAAATGACAAGAGGGCCTACAGATATGGACAGAGCGCCTTATCCTAACTGGAATCTATGCTGAACCAAGCATCCCTAACCTCAGCACTGATATAGACACTTTTTTACAAGGAGGGACAGGAAAGAGTTTTGTATCATACGGTTAGGGACAGACAGCAGCATGTGCTGCTGAAAAAAAAAGAGTGAATTTTCTGGATGGAGAACCACAGTTACGTTCAGTGTATTTTCACCAAATCTGATCAGTCCTCGATCTTTCAGTGCACTTTTATCTAACCATCTTTTATCTTTCCTCACAGGTCACTCTCAAAAGCTTTCCATAAAGTCTTCTCTCTGTCAGTGTCATCAGGTTCCCCTGCAGAAAAGGTATGACACCTCATACATTTATTTATTTATTTATTTTACCTCTGTACATTTATGTATACAATAATGAGAGCCCCACCAGACACTAATAATAGACACACATATAGCAAAATGGAGCAACCAGTAAAACAGAACTTTCTTTGTCTATCTTTCTGCATCTCTTCGACCCACCCACTCACGCACAAATACACTTGTCTCCAGGAGCTTTTGAATCTTTAATAGCAAGAACATCTGTGTCCCCTTCCACGGTCAATCAACTTCTCCCACTGGTGGCTGTGAGTGCCCAGGCTCAGTTCAGAACCTCAGAAGTTTAGTTTAAAGGGTTAGGACCTTTTCTGGAGTTGGAACTATCTATGGTAAAAGTCCATTTCCAAGTAAAAACAAAACACTGACTTGTTCAGTGGTTCAATTTTGCTACTTTGTGATAAAAAACTACTAATAATAAGTATCTTTAGGAAATTTTGTTTTTCACAGTTTTAAGACCAAATATTTAAATTCGAAGCTTATCATGGCCTGACATGCTTGTTTTTAAATATATTTGGCTTCTATGGGTCAGTTTCCATCATGCATCATTTTCTTTACTGTATCTGCCACAGGCGGTCTGCCACTCTGCTGATTTACCACAACTTTCTCTTCACACTGCTGAGGAAAACAAGTACCCCATGGCCCTAACCATCCTGGGGAAACAGCATTATCGCTGCCCTGTTGCCCTCAGCCTCCTAAAAAAACATTGCACAAGTTGTGTTGCATGATATTTTGCACTGGGCTCTAGCCAAGCCCGCTGAGAACTAGCTCTAGGCTGTGTGGCAATTTTGGCATATTGGATAGAGTCAGAGCTGCAGATTGCGTAACGTCTGGCCGAAAAAATACTTAGACCAGTTGAAGTTATCACAAAAGATTGTAAAATTTATATAATTTCCTGATAATCACACATATTCAAAATGTACTCTTTAAATTGTCATAAATTGAGCTATTAGGAACAATTTTAAAGGCAACAAGTCATCTCAGTGTATTCATTCATGTGTCTGGGCAGGTGGCCAGATGGAGCCTTGTCTCAATGCAGAAGTATTCTTTTTATACATCTGTGATTTTAGCGAGTCTTGTTATATACTTTTGGCATTCATGACAAATCATCCAGAAAAAGAAGCATGAATTATTTAGCATAACACCGAAAAATCTATGGCAGCCAAAGCCTGTAAAATTAGGCCTGGGCCTGCCACAGTTCTGTATTCTACCACATTGCAGTGTGGCGGCATGTGCTTTTGAGAACGTTTCACAAGTGACTTTATCTGCGTTTGCTCAGGCCCTATAGACGACAGGCTCATGAGCAAATGCCTCTTTCTCTGTCTCACACACTCACACACACTTATCTTATTGTGACAGTGGAATGCTTGTGTGACTTACTGAATAGTGTATAAAAAATGTCAGTGTTGCTGACAAGCAATGAAAAGAGGTGAGAAGAATCTCAGGAATTTTGGCATCAAAAGGCCTAAATAAAATCATAAAATAAAGTCCGCTTTGGTGCCACACAGAGCTGTTGTGCTTCTTTATGCAAGTGACTTTAAAGTCCTTACTCCATATTTGTGGACACAAGTGCGTAAAAAGTCTGCAGCATTCAGTCACATAAGGAACATACTGTAGAGGTGATCTGTATGCTGTTGTGGAGATAATTGCCAGAAGGTTGTGCATTTTTATTGACATGTCCGGCCGGATGTTATTAGTGTTACTTTAAAAAGTAATTTATTTCATTCTGCCCATGTACAGTACATCAGTAATTTCATTCATCTAGGCAGAAATTATAATTCTCTGAGCAATAGTAACAAAACAGGGACAGATCATTTAGGAGATGATTCATACAGTTTAGAAAAACTCCTTTGCTTTTATGCACTCAAAACATTCATCAACTCTTCAGATGGCTCCATTTCATAGTAAAGAGTGATGTTGCTGCTGGTTATATGGCCCTGTAATAGCAGTGCCAAGTGAGCTTGTCAGTTACAGTGGGGGACAACAGACATCAATCTCAGTATAATACTTGGGTGCATACACAAAGATCAAATCAAATCAAATCAAATCAAATCAATTTTTATTTGTATAGCCCAAAGTCACAAAAAGCTCTATTTAAAAGTCTACTTTTAAAGGTGTTGACTGTGTCTGCCTCCCAAACCTGCAGCTCTGCAACTTGACCATATTTCTAGATATGAGAGCTGCTCCATCCAAAGTGGGATGGATGCCGCCTCTCCTAATCAAGGTTTTCCCCAGAAAGGTGTCCAATTATCTATGAAGCCCACATCGTTTGGACACCACCTCGACAGCCAGTGGTGGAATAATGACATGTGGCTATACATGTCATCACTGGTCACATTGGGCAGGGGTCCATGGAAAACTATGGAGATAAGATAAAAGCATGCATATTGAAATATATCCAGCGCATATCCCCATTACTCTGACTTTGTTTATTGTTAATCTAAATAATCACGAATGTGGACCATTATCCCTGAATAGATGTGAACAACTTGGTATACGTATATGTATACCAATCACTAGCACAGGCCAGAAAGCAGGATTTTATTGTTATGCATCAGTCTACAGTACATTTTGTGCCATGGTATCCTATTGATTGATTGCTAAGACTAATTTATGATGGATGCATGTTAGTGGATATAAATAAATGGCTTATCCTTATCAGGGTCGCATGTGGGGGCTGGTGCCGATCTCAGCTGACATAGGGTGAGAGGTGTAGTACATCCTGAACATGTCAAGTTCATCACAGGGCTGACTCATTCACATTCTCACCCACAACCCCCACGTGAGAACAAAGTCCACACAGACAGGTCCAAGCCAGGGTCTTTAGCTCATCACTCTAAGAGTAATTTTTGCTCATCAGGCAGCAGTTAACAGTGAACAAAAACACCTCAAAGTACAAATTGGCAGACAAAGTTAACAAGCGTCCTCAGTCATAAATATAGACAGCTGTACATGTGTAACTAGCGAGGCGACAACCTCACTAACACAGCGTTATTTACTAGTCCAACAGCAAAAAGCTCAGCTCAACGTCTGTTTTTCAACCTTTTACATCACAGAGCTCTCACCAGTGACTAAAAATCAGTAGCTGGGGGGTATGTGACTGCTGTGTTCATCACCAGAGATTGTACCGATAGCACAAAGTTACAGTGTAGAAACTTGTTTATGGGCAGCAGAGTGGGAATGACAAAGGCAAAATGTGTTATTTGATGGTAGAAAGATTGCACTATGTTGCTTTAAGAGACAAATAAATGAATGAAATGAATTTAAAATGATCATTTCAAGCATGCTGTCCATTGTTGTACAGGAAATTACTAATAGTTATGACTTGTTCTTTTTTAACTACTTTTTTTATAACTATTTACTGGTTATTATGTCATTATTAGATACGCTATCAACATGTTTCCAGGTCAAGTGGATCCATTCTCTGCTGGGAAGTCTGCAAGCCAAGGTGAAATCCTTATGATCTGCCATATTATTGAATTAAAGGCTTATGTCGCCTATTCACAAGGATGTCACTTTCTTGTTTCAGTGGCAGATTCATTGACTTTTTTTTTTTTTTTTACAGTTGAATGTAGATACAGTGCTTAAACAGGTTGCATGTGTTTGTGATAAGAAAACCATTCAAGAAAGATGTATATTTCAGCTTAATCAGTGTGGTTGTGATATACGTACTAGTAGCAGCTGCTTCGAGTGGTGGTAACACATTTTCAGTGGCATTAACCACCTTTCTTCATTATTTTCTTTCTTATAAAAGAGCCATGATACATGGTCAAAGTAAAAAAAAAGACATAAAAGCCTGGTCTTTTTAATGAGTACCACATTACACAGTTTCTTTCTACAAGTTGGGTTTTTTGAAGATGCTACAGTTGACATGGCTTCTGCTTTTGTGTCTTTTGTAATTCACATTTGATAAAAGAGGTGAAATTGACTGTATCGACACCGTGGTGTTTGTCAGTGGGTGTAAAAAGACTTTCTGCTTTGAGCTGGATCAACTTATGTAAGAATTATGCAAAGTACACTTCATGCATGTTTGTGTGTTGTTGAAGTGAAAGGCAAAAATGAATGTGATTGCAATATGTTGCATAAAATGTCAAAAGATGACTCATTTTATTCAGTGTTTCGAGGGGAACAATAGGATTGAGGGGAATAATAATTTAATAGTATGCTGCATGTATTTATTACCCATCAGGCTTGGTGCTCTCTGTAAAATGTACACTCAAACTTTGTGTGTGAGCCTCTTCTGATACAGTATCCAACTAACTAAAACCATCATTGCTTTGCTGGTTAGAAACTGATTGCTGACTCTGGGTTCCATTTTGCAGTACTAAATGGCTTGTGATACCTTGTATATGTGCTGCTTGATACTGGACACTCATTTGGGCAGACCACCTCAGACAGACAATGAAGACACAGTTAGATTACAGGCAGTTTAGAAAAGGAAGGAAAAGAAAGTCAATGAAGGTGCTATTTGTGGTTAAGCTTCCAATACTTAAACTTAAAGGTCAGAACAAATGTGGAGAGTGGAATGTTTTAGGTATAAGAAGGACAAGAAGAAGAAGAAGAAGAAGAAGAAGAGAGAAGATACGTGACAATATAACAAACTAAGGTTTGACTTGCTTTAGGCAAATTTCTTTCCAGCAACACAGACTGTAACCTTCATCGTTTGACCTGATCCAAACACCGATCTTGCCTCATTGTGATGATGATGCAATGTGACAGTAAAAACTGATTTGTGTGAAATATTACCTCACTGTACATTTGCAAAATCTCTTAGAAAAGAGGAAAGTGAAGAAAAGAACCCACAACCTTGTCACTATAGAGTATCATGGAGCAGAACCTAGACGGAAATATAATAATAGCTGATAGCCAGTTAAAAATCTAAATAAACATGAAAAGAGCAACTAATTGTGGACTGGGAGATATTAATTATAATTTTTCCAATTATGTGTTTTTTAATATGAACATTTCATTTAAATGAGTTAAATAAAGTCACTGGTATTGCAGAATCCAAATGAATAGTTGCTCTGTCACTCAACTCTGCAGCCTTTGAATATTCTGTTTTGGCACTTTTTGTATTTAGATTGTTTGATACTCACCAACTCATCTAGTCAAAAGCAAGGCAATTCAAGTGTACTCTAAATGTCAAGTAGCAGAGAAGTCAAAGAAATACCCAAAGTTAAAAGAGAAAATTATTTCTCAACACTTGATGGAAACCAAACTAGAGCTAAACGTGACAACAGAATATTTGACAACCATTGGATTGAGCCTTTCGGCATCAGTAATGGTCATATTTCTGTTTTCTCCTCAGTTCAACTCCCATGTTGTTCCCATTTGTTGTTGTTGCAATGCTAACACAAGCTGACTGACAAGTACTTGAATGGGAATGGATAGTGGTATATAAGATGTAAGGTAATTCAACAACAATTTTGTGCAAAGCTGTGGTGGTTGTAGGAGCGGGATTCACAATTTTTGGTCCAACTTATTTTGTTAAAAATGAAATCCTACATATTAATTTGCCAATTCGTTCTCTACTATGTCTTCTGGACCAGAAATATTTCTTGGACATTTTAATTTCCTCCACTAGGATGTTTCTTGGCATCCCACACCGTCGGCCACAGACCAGTGATTGACATTATAACTTTTCTACTCCACCTGACTGCGAACATTCCAGGTAACACACTATTTGGATAGTCCTGCCACAGAGTATTCATAACATTTCAACACAATAGTTCAGATTCAACAAATCAAATGATTGAAGAATAAAATCACAAAATACTATAAAAAAAATCTGTGGGTGGACTATCCAAATATTGTGTACCATCTGCTCGAGTAAGCAGCAAGCATAGGTGAAGTCAAAAAACAAAACAAAAACAGAAAAAGCCATTTGAGCTACTCAGTTGTTGTAATCGTCTTATGTTAGCTTTGAACAAACTTGAGCAACATGACATAAATGAGCACACCAGATGTGATAAAATGCCATCCTCTGTAGATATAAGTTACCCTTCAGCCTCTGGTGAGAGCTCGATCACAGGGCCTGAACACGCACACCTGCTTTCTGTTACATTGATCTGCATAAACACCACAAACAGAATCATACAGAAATAATCACCGCAGCAATCTTATGTTCTATTATTAATTTAACTTCACTGAAATGAATTATTTAACACCTAAAGAAACCTGATAGTACTGGGGGACAGACAGTGAAAAGAGAAGGAAGCAGCTATTCACAATCTCAATATGGATAAGGCCTGAGTGTTACCACAATGCAAAGATGAATGCAGCTTTCAGCTTCATTGGTAGTCCCCTGGCTAAGTGATTTTCTGTCTTGTATTGATAACAATGCAGGTGCTTTATCTCCTCAACGTTCTTGTGTTGTATAATGCTCTTAGATTATTGAACAACTACATCAGACAAACCCAGAGGTCTTCAGGGAGTCTGTTCAGCCGGTTGGCATTCCTGAGAAGGCTTGCAGCTTCTAAACTACATCCTACAACATTATGTTCATCTTGGCATACGAGTTAGACGAGCACTGAGTCAAGACAAAGACATAAAGATGATTAAACTCTCCAGCTGCTTCACACGACTATTTAATGTCCTCAGTTCGATGTCTTGCTAGCACCTCATTTTACAGTATGCTGTGTAACTGCTTTGTGGTAAGAAGTAATTACTGGTAATTATTTTGTCTTAAAAAATACTATGTCATTAATCACCAGTGCAGAGAAAATGACTTGCACCCTACCCAGTCGTGCACCACTGTGCACAGACACAGACACACACACGCCTATGCAAGGCTGTTTTTCTGTGCATCATAGTGCTATTGATCTGTCATAAAGAGCCCATTAACCACTCCACTACACACACACACACAAACACACATATTCACATTCTTGTCTAATTGTTCCAAAGTTTATGAATAATTCCCTGGCAACACACCATGTTTGATTTCTCCTTCAAAATTATGTTAGAATTATAGCTACATGGACATTATCATCCCCAAGGTCTGGCACGTAAAGCTGTTAGTGGGCGTAAATAAAATACAAGTGCAATAATACCATATGTATTGCATGAGAGGGCATAGGATCTTTGAGTGCTTGTGTTCCTATCAGCAGGGCTGCAGCCTTGATTGATGAGGCGATTGAGCCTGGGGAGTTTGCTACAAATCAGCAGTGTTGTTATGAAGGCTCGCTGGCTAGTCTGCCATGCTTGGATCTCTATGATGTCTCTACTGCTCTGCCCAGGGACAGAGTTTTCACAGTGATATCTGACCTCTGTGGTCAAAGGACAGCTAAGAAATGTTTGTATTTTGACCACTCAGCCTGTTTGGTTAGTGGGAAAGACTTCCTACTACTTGCACACACATTCAGACACACACACACACACACATAACCCTTACCAGCAGTGCGTCACCCTTCTCAGCCCAACCTCTTTCATATCACGCAACTCAAGCACACAGGCGCACACCCATACTCACTCAACCTCCTCCTGCTGCCAATAAAAATATGAAGAATGAAGACAGTGAGATGGAGCTTCCCGCCATTGCACAGGGGGAGTTTGGGTAATATTCAGACAGCTTTGCCTCAAGCAAAGAAATCAAACAGAAGCTCCCTACAGAGTTAGATGTCTGTTATTAAAGGCTGTTCTTTTGCTGTCAGGGTCAGCACAGACCCTCTCATACTCATGCCCGAAAAAATAAAACAACCCACAATGGTAGATGCAGAAAAAACAAAAGCTCAGGTTGTGCGTGAGCTCAGTATACAACATACTTTTCAAAGGCACCCTGTGAAATAAGTTGCTTTGAAGGTGAAATGATGTCTACATCTTCATGTTCCTACCCTTTTTTTTTTAATAATGCGTGCTGCCTACATATGAACGTAAGTAATCATGACTTTCAGACAAACCAGAAAGATCTGGAACAAACCTCTGTTCATCATTAGTGAAACTGGATTAACACATACACGACCCAGTGATTCTACAGCACTGCCAAATAACCTTAGCGTCACCACAAAGCAGAGACCTGCAGCAACTTTTAGCTCACTGAACCATACATTTATTCAGTCCCCACCACAGTGATACTTGAACTTGATCAGTGGCAGACTCAAGCTGTAGGGCACTAGAAAATTGGGATGCATTTGTGGTAAAACAGTTCCAAACCCTGGTCAAGATTACAAAAGTGTATCTACCACACTTAATAAAAAAACATTTAGAGGCACATAGAGGTCAACTCATTTTCCAGCTAGTAGGGCAGCCTTTCCTCTTAATTCTCTTTCTTTTAATGGCACCCATTAGTGTGCTGTGTCACGTTTTCTTCACTGCAAAGCCAACCTCCAGAAATGAAGTGAACTACAATGCACACAGGTATATATGTACTGTGTGCACGGTATTGAGTGAAACTACATATCTCCCATATGCTGACATTTAATGAACCAAAAACATTTGACTGTGTGAAAAGATAACTATTTAAGTTTTGAGATAGAAATGCACTGCAACAGCTACTGCTAATGAAAGGAAAAGATCCAGACGCCTTTCCAAAATAAATAATGCACAAATGCAAAATCATATTAAGTCCCTTCTTAAAGCAATTTTCTAAAACTTCGTTGTTTTGCCTGAACAGAAATGACAGGAGCATCTGACTATCTGTAACATTATCTCATTAACTCTGCAAAATGTATCCATCCTGTAGTCTAACAATGAAGCAGTCCTTGCTATGTATTTTATTTATGATACTATCCTAGTAGTGATAACTAACTAACTTTACTGTGCAAAACAGAAACATTTTTCATTGGTTGTCAGTTGGTCAGGACACTGATGTTTTGGGATATGTTATGAGTCTCAATAGTTTAGCATTAAATCGACCTTTTTAAGACCTTTTCTTTCCTTAAAAAAGTCAGCTGGAGTTATAAACGTACTACTACTACCTACTTTAACCCTTCGAAGCCTGCTATTTTAAAAATAAATATAAGAGAGCTAAATCTGCCATTATTATTGCTGTAAAACAAATATGTGCCATGCAAGAATGGACAGGGATAGCAACAGTAACTAAGGGGGCAAAGGCTTAGTGAAGGGTCAAGATGCAGGCCCGTTTTCAACGCTGGAATCTCTGCTAATCAAAAAAAATAGAGTTTGCTACTTACATGGCCATGGAATTCAGGCCACAGAGGAATCTATAAAGTTCTCTCCTTGACTCTTTCCAGCTCCTCTCCTTCTCTGCAACACATGGCCTTCCAGCCTGTTTCCATTTTCTATTTTCTTTTTGAGAAATAGAGTGCAGACAGTGAATGGTATTGGTGACCAGAATCATTATTTAAAGATTATTTTTGAGAGACAATACATAATGTCTGTGGGTCCTTGAGAACCACATCACAGTCTTGTGTTTCTTCCCATATGGTACTCACTTACATATTAACCACTTCAAGATGAATCTTATTATATATGTATGTCACATGAACCCCTAAGTGATCAATCACTGAATGCTTTGAAGAAGATACATATTCCCCTGTTTCTGATCTTTCAAAGTTCAGCCAAAACAGCTTCATCTGCTGTCTACTTTATCTATATTAAGATAATTGTTCAGTGCCATGCATATTTTAGCACAATCCTACAAGCGTTACAGAAAAGTGTGGCAATATCATTGAAATGTCTGTGTGTCCTTGTGTACAGCAAACAATAGTTCTGATTTTTGGTTTGACTGGTTTAGTTATACCAGACTGTAACAATCTGTTCTGATTAAAACTAAAATGATTCAGTTCTCAGACCCCTTTGGTTTTTTATACCCTCTTTGTAACATGTGGGTCTAGATCAACCAGCATCCATGTCAGAATAACTCGAACAACTTGATGTCTGAATTACAATACAGTACAATATGTTACAAATTATAGTCATTATAATGTACTGTATCCTGTACACGTGAAATCTCACTTACATATTGGTCTTATTTAAAAAAAATTATTATTATTTGGAACAAACTGATATCATCAAACCAACAATAAAAAATCATCATCATCATTATTAATAAATAAATAATAATAAATAAAAAAACACCCCACCAACAGGGCCCGTCACACAAAGTTTTGACAACATAAAAGAACATTAATAACTTGTAGTTGTTTTCTTAAATTAATCTCTGTATTAAAAACTGCAATTCCTCCAACGGCCATTTGAGACTGGTTACAACTGTACAGGGGGGGTCAATTTTTATAAAAGTCACCTATTTGAATGATTAATGCTTAAAGGTATGCATAATTAACAGCATGGCTGCTTTGATTTACAGGTAGGTGCCGTTACAGATGGCTTGTTTGACCACCCAGGCATCATTCAGCCCGCCTCAGGTCCACCAATGATCCACGTCTTGCCCATTTTTAGATTAGATTTAGCTGGGAAGCGGAAGAGGCAGGACTACCAACATGGCAACGGCCAGAGCGAGCACACTCTGACCTTCAGAATGACTCTTTAGAGACCTATGTTTTACGTCCTGGATGTCCATTCTTTATATTGTCAATGATTAAAACACATGTTAATTATTTTGTTAGTAATATTACTTACATTTGGATTAGGCAGCACAATGGTGCAGTGGTTAGCACTGTCTCCTCACAGCAAGAAAGATCTTGGTTCGAACCTCTGTGTGGAGTTTGCATGGTCTCCCCATGTCTGCATGTGTGTGTTCTCTCCGGGTACTCCGGCTTCCTAACACAGTCCAAAAAAAACATGCACTTAACAGGTTAATTGGTGACTCTAAATTGTCCTTAAGTGTGAATGTGAGTGTGTGTGCCTGGCAACTTGTCCAGGGTGTACCCTGTCTCTCACCCAAAGTCAGCTGGGATAGGCTTAAGCCCCATCGTGACCCTGATGAGGATAAGTGGTTATAGATACATGCATGAATGGAGATTCGGATTAGAGCTGTACCTTTAATATTACACATGCTATTGTAATAGGACATTAATGTTACTGTAGCAGAACAAATAACTATCTAAACTATTCATCATGTAGCAGCCACATATTCAACTCAGGTTCCTTGTGGCAGATAAACTTTGCAGCCAATGTATCCTTTCCCCAAGCAGCTGTAGCTACACTTATGAAGTCCCCAGGTGCTTCCATTCCAACTGGGAGATGTAATCCCTTTGGGTGTGTCCTTAGTCTAGCTCGAGGTCTCCTTCCATTGAGAGCTTCCTAGAACACTTTCAAAAGGGAGGTGGCTGAGGTCAAAGAAGACCCAGTTTGTGCAAACACGTGAAAAAAAAAAAAAAAGTATGGTGGGTGTGTTTTCTAACTGAATGCTGCACGAAATGAATGACAGTGAGCTGTGTTGGGCAGTCAGCATCAGTCAAGGTGATAATACAAAGAAAAGTGGCATCTCATAAAGGTTAGATTGCAACATGAGCAATATGGGCTTTGTGAAGAGGTCAAGGCTGTCAGGTATGCAGCGTAGAGAAATGAAAAACAGAGGGTTTTCATACCAATTTCTCCTCAAATGAATTGAAGGTTGTCTCAGAAATAGATAGCATTTAAGAATGTTTTAATATGTCATCCCCCTGTTGAAGTAATGATGCCTTAGCATGTTTTCTTTCTTATTTTGATATATTATATATTTTAACCAGCCAGCAACAGTGGCTTCTCTAAGACTATATTGTGTTCGGTGTTTTCTGGGTCAATGTTGCTTTGACTGTAGTAGACATGTAAAATATTGATGTCTAAGGTATTGACAATCACTGATATACAATACCATAGCCATTCATATTAGGGGAGTAAATGTGTTTGCCTTAAGACAAATACCCTCAAGATGTTTTCTGGATTTAGTTTTGAGGTATGTATTCCCCGGAGTAGACACAGTATGTTTTTAATAAATCAAAACAGTTTTCTATTGTTTTTTATGTCCAGTTGCAGATGTGGTTTGGGGAACTGGACAAGAGCCATACATTATCTTTTGCCTTTCATCATTTTGTGTTTTGATCCTCTGGCTTAGGTTGTAGTTTAGTTTATCTAACATGTACATATTTGTGCCGTGACGTCAATTTCTTTTTTTTTTTTTTTTTTTTTTTTTTTTTACAATTCCCATGAAATTACTGTCAGGCCCTGCTTATGATTTTCAAAAACATTGCAGTTTTTTTTTCACACATGCCATGACAATGCTAGAATACATGGGGACATGATAAAATTGAACCAAAAACAGCAGTATACAAGTTGTTGATTTAAATGGCACTTGTGGTGTCTTGTGACTGGTTCACACACTTCTGTTTCGTTTGGTGGGGGTAGCTCTTGACGTGTTCATCCCTGAAATGTCACTGCTTTCTTCCACAGCTAAGAAACTACAACCGTTTTGCCTGAGATGTTACAAGGACTTGAGGTGGGGAATTTGAGGTACAGATTTTCTGAATATCGATCCATGTTCACATTTACACATGACCCCACGCAGGAAATATTCCTAACATTTTAGGGATAGACTGCAGGTCTGAGAGGGGTTTAGCTGAAATCAAAAATTGAAAAGAGGAGACCACTTTATTGAAAATAAAGACATCAGACATCTGTTCCATAAGACCGCCACAGAGATGCAGCGCTCACTTCTTACACCTATGTGGAAACAGTGTGGAAACACTTTCCTCAAGGAAAACACGTGTTTCAATTTGCATAGAATGTTTGATATGGCACCCAGATAGCAGGAAGAATCACCTTAGTTACTGTTTAGGTGTTGGCATAAGGATAAACATAGGAAATCACATCAGTCGTGTTGTTGTATCCCGCCGAGGTTTAACAATGTGTCTGCCTTTTTTCTAAACCTCATTTTCTCACCAGGAATACAGATGCCAGGATCAGGCCAGCCATGGCAGAGATACAACAGGTGAAGATGTTTTGCAGGTATGCTTGGAATGATAGTTGGACATGATGCAGCAGATTGTTGCTGGTGATGTAGCCTCTGGTTAAAAACTGGATAAATGTTAAGCACAGTTTTTTGCCATAGTCTGGCCTGCATAAAACATTTTTGTACACGCATACTCTCTCTGTCTCTGTGCTGTTGACAGAAACAATAGTAGCAGTGTAGTGAAACAACTGCTTAAACATTGTCACAAAACTAATAATGAATAGGATAATGCCTGAAACAGAAAAAAACAACAAAGAAGAGGAACAGGTTACAAATCAGCTCCTCAAACAGCTACATCTGTAATACCCACGACTGCTGATGGGATAGAAGCGCTACACAGCCTCCACTGTGGTCGACCATCCACAGTCAGGGCTAACAAGTCCACTTTTCTTAGTATGTTACTGCACTTTACAGCCTATATGATTGGCTTGTTAATTACCCCTGTGTGTACAATATGAACACCCCTGTCTTCGTATTCAGTGAGTTTCCAACAGGAGAGCTGAGATAATCTACAAAAGCATTCTACTGGAATATAATAATATGTGATGCCACAGGAGTCCCAGACTCCATATAACTTTCAAAACTTCTGCTTCTAAAACTTAAAACAGGTTGTTAAATGTTAAATGTGAGTGTGAATATTATGAGCATAGTTTACTAGGCCAAGCTCTCTGACACACCACACACTGTGTCTTTGTGTCGTGTATCACAGCACACTTTAGTTTAATTAAGCCATTGAACGCCAAGCAATTTGCGTATGTGTTGTTTTCCTTAAACAACATCAGAAATCAGCACAAAAGGTGATATTGCACCTAGTCCAACCGCTGCAAGTAAGGCTTTAAAATATTTACGATGTTAATTGTTTCTGGAGAATGTGTTAGTGTTAGTGTTTACACAAGCCCTTAAGCGTCCTTCCTGTTTCTGTGTATTAACCTGAATATTTCTCTCTGAAAACATAATGAAAAAAAAAATATGTTGTTGGTTATTACCTCTGTCTTTCATCAGACTGAGTGACTTAAAAGACAGAAACGAAATAAAAAGGTAGCTGCTGTATTTTAAGCAGGCCGAATTTACATCCGCTAAACTACTGAAGCTCCAATTTTGGTTTTGGCCAACAGTCAAAGATAACAGCTGCACACTTTGCAGGTTCAGTGAACTCTACCAGCCCCTGGCAGCCGGTTACTCCCATGGGAGAGGATCATAATTAGAAACGTTTTGGGTCATCTTGAGAAAAGAACCTGCATTAGGGAGGAAAGAAAGAAAGGAAGAAAGGTGAAAAGGAGGGGGAAAAAACAAGGTGTCAGTGTCAGGGGCTCATAGTAAAAATGAAACAAATGTCTACATGGGAACCATCGCCTCCAGTGCTACACTTTGTTTTGTTTTCTTACTTCTCCCAGTGAGAGTTTCGTGGTAGCCTTAACTGCAGTGCCGCTCTGAGTGACAGAATTAACCCTAGAGGTCATAAAATCAAGACAACCCCACAGGGATTTATTCTTTCCTGTAGACAAGACAAGACAATTAGACAAATATACCATGCATGCGCTGCCCTCATCAGTTTCTACTGTTTCATTGTCCTCTCATGAGGAACTGTGACTTGTAGCCTTAGGGCATGTGGACAGTTAGGGTATAACAATAAGTGTCACTCTCTCTCTCACACACTCTCTCTCTCATCTTCACCCCCTGTCATTCCCTTGGTATTTTCAACATGGCCTCAGGTGATGCAGTAGAGTGACCCATTAGAAACTCACTTTATTCAGCCAAGTAACAGCTTAACTTGCATCAGTAACTCCCAATGCCTGGGGCAGCTGCCACCGGTCTGCTTCTTCAAGAGCGGATACATATACTGCAGGGAATTTTTGATAGGTTGGTGCACTTTTCGACAGTTCTAGTTGTAATTGCAATTGCCTCCAAGTTACTGTCAAGAATGGTTTGATATCTTTGAGACATGAAAAAAAGACAAAGGAGACAAAAGCATAGTTTGAAAAAAACGGAAGTAGGTGTTTTGAAATGTACAACGTAAAGCTGCTCCAATCATTATTCTCAAATTAACAAGAGATCAAATGTGTAATTTGAAAAAGTGTTACTTCTAAGAGACCTAAAGAGAATCATCACACTTTGTAGTTCATTTCAAATGTGAAAAAACTCTGTCGTGCTTCTTTACTGTTTTAACAAAAACACTATATATTACCCGTCTAGCACCAGATGGCAGACAGGCCATTAGCAATTCCAGTTATTGAACATAGTTGTGTGTTTTATTTCATACAGAAGTTGGAGGAGACAAAAAACAGTGCTAACAAGTACGGTAAGTGAATATTGGCTTACATTCACCATGTGGCCAGAAACACACACTCCAGATCAATGCTAATGCTGTTCGGCAAATGTTTAACTTGTATAATAAATTTGCCATATCAAAAATAAATAAATGCAGGTTAATGACTTACTTTTTAACTTTTTCATATTCTTTTCCACCTGCAGGTCGTGAATACCTGTACAATATGTTACCAGTTATATTCTGTTTCATCTTTTGTGGGCGGATCAGTCAGATGTATAGTATATAATGAAATGAGGCATTTCCTTTGCTGCAGAGCCACGGTTTGAACAAAAAAATGCTGTCCGACTAGATCTTTTGCTTGTCCCTATGGTAACAAGAAGCAGGGCAAAGGTCTGTGTGTGTAATAATTACTCTATACTCTATTGATCCCTGTATGGAAATTCTCTTTTTGCTTACCCTTGTCCGCAGGCAAATCAGACTGCTGGGTCAGCTAGAGAAGTGCACTCCTGAGGCTGGTAGAGATTCAGAGTTTTGCTCAAGGACACTACAACAGGATGAATGCTTGTCATCACTTAGGCTTAAACCCGGACCCTCCAGTTGAAGGAAGATGTCTCTTCTCACTTCACCACCTGTGGCTCTCCCCTGGGTGCCATGTGTACACACAGCATTTTGCATCTTCACTCGTGTTTCTTGCATGTGCTGACGTGATCAGAAAGAGCAAGAATGTAATAACATTTGCATTATTTCCTGTGAACTAACGTTGAATCAGAAGGCAGTAAAAGATGAAGTTCAAGGACGCAGTTTGACAGTGATTGAATATGGCATCTCCTCTCACGGGCAAAGTGTAGTACAGTCGTGATCCTCGATCATAGATCATAGATAGATTGAAGATATTAGCCTGTCCTCTTTAAAAAGCTAGTTCAGTATCTGCATTCAAAATTCCATCTACAGATCCGACAGTTTGACTTGTGATGTATTTTTGTGGTAAACACACTTTGTTTAACTTAGGACAGATGGTAAAATCGTGAAAAGAGGTTACACTGAATTAGCATCAGTATAGATTCCCGTCATTTATTCCAACAACATGGTGGGCACTTCACTCAGCACATGAGGGTCTCTTCAATGTCAGTGTGACCATCTGTACTAATTTCTTGTAGTTAAGTACCCCAAAGCATATATTTCTTAGTCTCAGTTTGTACAAAATGTTCACTCTTCATGTCTGGACATCTCTGCCTATCCTCTCCTCTCTAACACAAAGACAGAAAATGGACTGTAATGGTTTTGACTCATTGACAGATAATACTGTGGCAGCGAGGTGTGGTTTTTGTATCTTTCCAGGGAGGAGACATCAGTGGAGGCACAGTGCTGCAGTCACAGTTGCAGGTAAATTGGTAATTAGTAATCTTGTCTATTTATCTCCCCTGCAGTGAGGCTGGAGTCTCTCTCCTAGTGATTATGTACGCCAGCAGCATGCTCCCTGAGCCTCAAGTCCTGAGTTATTTTCTAGCAGAGTGGCAAGAGCTTCGGTTGTGCTGTTTATATTTAATAAAATCACCGGTGTACGTAAACTATTCCCCCGTGTGTGCGTGCTCTGGCGACTCCTGAATACATTGGACCTTGTTACTACTTACTGAAGATGCATCTCATTTCATTTCATGTCCCTTCGCTCCCCTGTCCTCCACTGACCCTTGGAAATTGATTGGGTCCCCCATCATAGATGACATCTCAATTCCCTTAATTCTGCTCGGAGGAGCAAGGAGAGGCTTGAGTAGAGAAAAAGGATTATCCTAAATGGAAACCTTTATCAGATATGCACACTGGAAATATATTAATGATTGCATGAATAAATAATCTGATATAATAGGCTGCACTGACACTGTGTCACTGCAGTGTTGCTTTTAGGTCCAAGTAGCAGTTTGCCAAGTGATTTGTTTTTCTAATTAAACTTATTAAATAAGTGTTAAGTGTTGGAACAATCATGGAACCATGAAACCAGCCTTCAGTCTTCCGTGGTTTCTTTTTTCACTAAGGCATCTTTTTTCTCCTCTTCTCCCTGACAATGAGCCAAGATGCACTTTGTCAGACAAGATGAGGAGTGCCCACCCCCTTAGTTTTATCCCTATAGAGAGAACAATACTATGCCAGATATAGTAATTTACTTTCAAAATACTCCTGCATTTAAATAAGAAACTTCAACACACGCACACCATTTTATACAAGAACTGAATTTATTTTTATTGCATCTTTTGAGTTTGTCCTATAAATCCTATTATCACTGCCTTTCTATGTTATTGGGCTTTACCAACAAAGCCCATTGTCCTCAAACTTCAATAAAGCATGTCTGTTGGACAAGTGCATTGATAAACAGCTGGCACCTGTTGTAAAGAGGCACTGTTTTACCACCTGGGCATGCACAATACACTTACAATTTCTATTGGGGTTTAAGATTCAAAATGCAGGCTTACGTTTTCTATTACCATAATGAGGACTTGTTGTTAAATTAACATATCTGGCAATTCACAATGCCACAACTTCATTATGTTTATGTTTAGCCTTAGCGACAAGATCATGGCCTTGGGTTAATACAGGAAAAGAGTCTGCAGTGACTGAAGGATAAAATAATTTTCTTTGACCAAAGTGCTTTTTTTTGCCTGAAGCTAACCACATGGTGACCCCATGTTTGAAAACACAGCTAAAGTGCCCTCTTGGATGTCCCAGTGGTAGATAAAGCATGATAAAGTGCCCTCTAGGTCATACCAATAGGCAAAATGTAATACTTCTAAGATGCCCCCAGTGGACAATACTAGGGTGCCCTTCCAAAGGACAAAACATGATAAAGTGGCCTCTCTGGTGCCCCCCATTGGACAAAAAGTGAAGGTGTCCTCTAGGGTTCCCCCAAGTGAACAACAACAATGTGATAAATTGCCCTCAAGGGTGCCCGCCCTCCCCCAACACACACCCCGTTGAGAAAACTAGGCTGCCCTTCAAGTGGAGAAAACCACCCTCTTTGCCGAGTAGGGTGCTAACTCTGACTAAGCACCTACGGCTCGTTCTCACTGAAACCACCTTTTGTGTCTTTGTGAAATTAATTGTTAAATACTTAATAATTTCCTGTGTATTTTATTATAGAAGTGCAGTAGTTAAACTCACATAATGAATTAATTAATCTGATCCAGAGTTTTACCAGAAATGCATCACAACTTTCTTTGCTCTGTTTGCCACACTGCATGCAGCTGGTGCACTTTTTTTTCTCTCACCGAGTCCACCACTGATGTGTCGAAGTGTCAAAGCGTTGTACGCCCACCATCCACCCCCAATCACCTTCATACAACTCCCGCGTGGTACATAAATGAGGCGCTTCATTCTCTCAACAAAATCTTGCATCTGCACACGATGAATTGAATTTCCCCTTGAGGATTAATAAAGTGCCTTTTCAGGAATAATTATAATTGTCACCACCACACCACATAAACAATGTGTTAATCTATAGATGTAATTTGGAGGAGACAGGGTTGTACTGTGATGCAAGCCAACATCGCCTTAAAGCAATCAACCTGATGCATCTGCAACAGTTGTAACCAAACAGCTTATAGATATCAAAGAAATACAGTAAATACCTCAGTGGAAATTGTAGCAAAATCTTTACTGGTTGGAAAATCTTCATCGAATCGCAGAATTCTGTACAGTTCATCCAACAACTCTACTGGCAAGGATGTGTCATCTGAATATATTCCTTCATTTTGGTTTCTCTCAGACCTGAACTCTGCTCATATTTCTTTCTTTTTTTTTGTACCTTGTATTTTCAAAAATATTTTTTGTACCTTGTCTGCCAGCCACCGTGTCACCCATCAAGTAACATGAACCTGAAATGATCCCCCCCTGCCCCACAACAATCCAGAGCAACTCAATCTCTCACTTCCATTAAAAAAGTGTGAAGAACATCCCTTTTCCAAATTGCTCCAGAGAGAGTAGAGTTAGGCTGATAAATAGGGAGCAGCCTTTGATTACAATCCATTCAAGATCCATTAGACACTAAACATAAGCACTTCCTTTCATTCCCCTTCCCCCACATATTGATGTCTCCACGTGCCTCCCCCCCCAGGTGTCACTCTCAGGGGTAACCTAAACAACTCCTCCCATTACTCAGGCCCATTCGCTTCTCAGTGGCCTCACAGTAAAGCAGGGAATGCTGAAGCAATCTATAAGAGATTAAAGAGGATCACCAATTTGTGTGGAAAATCACATTTTACACAGTTTAAACAGGATCGATGGCGACGCTGAATGTTGAATGATTTTAATTCAGATGGTTTGGCATGGAGTTAACACATCTTCTTTATAGGTGAAATTAAGCAGTTGAAGTGTTGTTAATCAAAAACACACACAACATTCAAACATATGTGTGTGGTCTGAGGGTAACAGACGTATACAAGAAACACAGAATGACTTAACTCAACTCAACCAGAACTGGAAATATACATCGATACGTTGTTAGCTATGATTCACTCGATTTCTTCCGTAAATCTAAGAATATCTCCGTCAACAAAGCCTCCTTAAGTTAACAATCTTATGGAAGCTGGGATATTGTGTTGTGAGGGAGATCCAGACTGACCATGCATAGTGGAGAGAGACAAAGACATTGTGATTTCAAGTGTTTTGCTCACATCACATATTCACCATCAGTAAGGAGCAGGACTTACCTGACTCTTAGTGCCAGAGATGGATGCTGTTTTTCGGGGTAGAGTTCTCCGGAAAGTCAGCAGGAAAGCTTCACCAGGTCACAGTGACTTTTATAGACTGGCCATTTTTTTTTTAGCTGTACTGTTTTTATGTTAATGTCATGTTTTTTTCTGATTTTGTTTTTAACATACTTAAGGTACAAATTCCACTTATTTGGTTTGAAATTAAAGAGGAAATAGTGTTTTTTTTTAATGAATTCAACTTGTGATTGTCAATTGCTTCCTGTTTTTGAGACAGAGCTATTGATTGCTCATTTCGGTGAGCGTTCTCAGCAACATGCTAGAATTCTACTGGGGTTTAAAAGGTTAATATCAATCTCGATAGCCTGTAACTGACCGTGAATTGAGTCATAGGTAGGCTGCATTGACGTGTATAGATCTAATGAAATAAATGAATAAATAATGTTAATAGAATAAATAGTATCCCATATCTCCATATTATCAGCCTGTGTTTAACGTAATACTCTGAGACTGGAGAGTTTGTGTTTCATCTTCATACATTGTATTCATCCTAAAGATAAAAACTACATGTTATCACACAATAGCAACAGCATTGTTCCAAATACACATAATTATATCAAATTAAATTAGATAATCTTAAAATAACCCAAACATATTATCACATATAAAAGGACTTGCAAATGTGCAAACAAATGAGAGGCCATTTAGCTTTAGTACAGGGTGAGACTGAGTTAAATCGTTTAACAAACATTTCAGTTTACATCCTCTTAAGAAAACTGCAAGCACAAAACAACTGATTTAACAAACACAACATTACATTCACTCGTAATTAACTAAACAAGATGCCTTTGAAAAAGATCAGCTAAAACATGTGGCCGTTCTACACATAAACACCAGTGCAGGTATGCATTTGCTTGTCTTCACATGTGGGTAATCCAATGGCAAAGGAAATAGTTAAACTCATAAACTCAGCCATCTACAAGCTTTCAGTGCATTAGTTCGTGCTCTTTTACCTTCCATTATACTACACCATGACTAATTAGTACAGTAAATGCTGCACAATGGGTTCATTAAAGACGGGATACTCCGATGTGATTGATCACAATGGCATAGTTTTTATGGTTTCTCAACAAGATGTTTGGTTTCATTTATTTCAATACATGTTTGTCAGCATGCCATGAGCGCCACAGATTTTGGATGGAATAGACTGTGAGCACACGAACATTGCCAAAGCCTTTCCAAAGCAATTTACTAACATCCTTGCACCTTGATATTGAGTACGTGAAAAAAACTTTTGAAGTTGAAAATGATCCGTTTCCTTCATGTGTTCTGTTTCATTCTTATTTTAGTGGTAACAAAAGAATCTGAGTCTTGATTTAGTACCACATTACCTCATGTCCTTTGTGCTTTCCCAGGTTCTCACAAGTTGATACTTTGGAATCTCCTGTGTTTTCAAGTCCAAAATGAACTAAGATTCCTTTCCTGGAAGTTTTTTTGGCATTAGTCTGTTACCCCAATCAAAAATCAATAGTTATTTTGGGAACATTCTCAATGGCAAAAATAGCCAAGAAGCATGCAATGCCGAACAGCTTGCTGAACCAAATGCCTCCGATCGATAGGTTACTGAATTATTCATGGTATCCTGGTACAGTACAACTCCCCAAAACCCCATGTGCCTCTGATGCCTGTCTTGATGTGAAGTTTCATATATGAGCACAGATGTCTGTGTATTTCAGTATATTGTGCTCTATACCCAGAGTGCATTTGCTCTAATCTTTGACTCCCTAGAGCTTTAAGTGTTTCCACATTCCTCTCGACATGTGACATCCTTTAAAGAAGGAATGCTGAAGAAAGATGAACCAACAGCCCACCACCCACACATTTATACACATGCACACCCACACACATATGAATATGAATATATTACACAGTGGTCCTTCAAAACTGTCTGGTCTTAAACTGTCAAGGGAGCACAAAACTGCATGAATGTGGCACTGGCTTGTTATCGCAACAATCTCTCAACAGCCTTCATTTCAAACAACGACACATGGTGATGCTTTTTATAATTAAAACTCAAGTGGCTCTATTTCATTTATTTATTCAGGCACGGCTGTTTCTTCCCTTCCACTTTCATGCTTGTTCAAATTGATTTAACTTTTGAAATTGTCACAACAAAATAGGTTAGCTGCTGCAATTACAAAAGTTCTAATTAAAAGCAGAATGCAAATATATTCATAATTGTGTTGCTGTCTTATCTGTTTCATGGTGTTCCTTTAAAGCAGGCAGGGGGAAAATTACCCTGAGAATTGAGAGAGCGGAGAGAGAGAGAAAGAGAGGGAGGGAGAGGGAGGGAGGCGATGGCAGGGCAAAAGGACAGGAAAAAGAGAAAGAGAAAGCCCTACAGTGTGATCTAATTAGCTGTCTCCGACAGATGACACTGTATTCTGACATGTTCCCTGTCACAGTATCAATTAACTGACTCTAACAATCTTTACCACGGCTTCAGGACCACATTTGCACACACACATAAAGCCGGAGATGAAGGCGGTCATTCTGAGACATACCAGTTTAACACTGCTCTCATTTTGGCACTGCTGTATTGATGATGATTCATGTATTCACGCCCCTGAAATTTTGATCGAGTGAAACAGATGGCTGGAAGAAGTACTGATTAACTGCAGTTTTGGAGGGAAGGTTGAAAAGTTAAAGTTAGAACGAAATTGTGCTGCTTGTTTCTTTGACACAAGAACTTGACAGGCTATTTATTGTGTAACATTTTGCCTTGAGTAAATCTAGATACAAACAAAGAAATCCAACATAAACCAATCGAGTTTAAAAAAAACACAACCTTTTGGATCCAGTTCTTTTTATAAATTGTATTTTCACCTATCATAATCAAGTTATTAGAACTGAATTGGCATTGTTTTGGCATTGAACTGAAGGGAATAAAACATATGTTCCCCAGATGTTCATTGGGACTTCACACTTGGAATAATTTGAGTCACAGCATTTTCTGTTAAGTTTGTGCTTGGTAGGACACTGAACCCACAATGCAGACCAAAGAGGAGTTGGCTTTTTATTGCCAAGACAAAAAAAAAAACACAAACAGACAAGACAGGAGGAGTCCAGGGGGGAAACTTTGGGGCAGGACAACGAGGACAAGTGAGCAGACAAAGGTTGTCTGAGCGTGGCTTGCAGGGCAGGTCAGTGTGTTCTTTGGAGCCGGCACGGGAATAGTCTGGAAGGGTGAACCGGAGTTATTTACTGCAGGATGTTGATGAGATGATGAGAAGCAGGTGTGTGAGCTGAGCAGGTGAGAATCAACGAGGGAGTGGTTGAAAAAGTAGGTCAGCCACGCCCAGTCTGCACAGACAGGGGAGACAGACAAAAACAGATACAGAACAGGAAGGGCAGGAAAACACCAGGAAAACCCAGGGTAATAGACAAACCTAGCTCATCCCAACATTTTCAATTAAGACAGGTCTTTCTCGATTTCTTTAATGATTTCAGGGTAATCTGCTCTTGCATATCCTTAACCGTTATCACTCAATTTTCCTTTCTTTCATTCATGTTCTACATCTTCTTACCTCCCCCTCCTTGTATACACAGGTTCAATGACTCATTTCACTGATTGCAGTCATAAATCCAAAACACCATTGCCCTAGAAACCTGATTCCCACCCCACACTCCTCCCCCTCTCCCTAAACATATGTACAGTAATAAAACAACACGCTAATATAATCAAATAAGGAATGTTGTAAGCAGTCAGGCATGCAAAGCTGATAATCTCACAAAGGATGTAGCCAAACTGTTGTACAAGCTTGTCTTGTTAAATTACCTGAACAACAAACTTGTTTCGCTCAGAATTAATTTGACACTTACAAAACTAACACTGCAGATTGTTTACAGAAAAATCACAATATATTTCATTACCATTGCATTTCTACGCATGCAGTGATAACACTAAATGCTAAATGTTAATGTTTCCGCAGATAAATAGGTCGTTTGTGAGTTGGTATTCAATTCAATTTTATTTATATAGCGCCAAATCATAACAGTAGTTATCTCATGACGCTTTCATACAGAGCAGGTCTAGACAGTACTCTTTATAATATTATTTACAGAGACCCAAAAATTCCACCAAGAGCATGCACATGCATTAATGAGACAGTAATGTTTACAGATGGCGATGGAGAGAGAGGGAGAGAACAAGAGAAGGGCTCAGTACACCATTTGAAGTCCCCCGCCAGTCTAGTCCCATAGCAACATTACTAAGGGATGACCTGAGCCTGCCCTAACTATAAGCTCTATCAAAAAGGAAAGTCTTAAGCCTCCTCTTAAAAGTTTGTAAGTTTGTTCCTCAGAATAGCTCCCAGTCTAGTTTTGGAGACTATAGGAACCACAAGGAACCCTGCATTTTGGGAGCGCAGTGTTCTAGTGGGGTAGTAAGGGACTATGACTTTAAGATATAATGGTGCCTGACCATGCAGAGCTTTGTAGGCAAGCAGAAGCTTAAATTCTATTCTTGATTTTACAGGTAGCCAATGCAAAGAAGCCCAAAATGGGAGAAATGTGTATAACCAAACAACAAACCAAACCAAACTGGCTAACCCCAGAAGTAGCTAATCCCATCCACAGTGCCTTTACCCAATAGACCTGCACTTACTCCCTAAACTTACAACAGAGGTGATGGGTGTATGATGGGTGAGAACAACACGAGTATCTGATCTGAAGAAATAACACAAATATAATTCATATGTGTCCAAGATCATTGAAATGTATAAACTTGTTGAAAATAAAATTTTTCTTCTTTTCAAGAGAGGCTTGACCTAGAAGGCAGCACAAAAACAAAACAATAAAAAACTCCAAAGTACTCATGCACAAGTACTCCAATATTTTATATATCCAGGTTAGATGCAAAAGTATAGGTATCTAAAATAAAGAAAAAAAACAATACCCTTTAAAGTCAAACACAGTGACAGACCAGGACTACACAGTATGGTGGAAACAGATTCACATTTTGTTAGTTCAGTAAATTGAACTGACACATGTAACTTTTCACAGGTTGCTTTGAAGACTTTAAAGAAATTGGAAACCTTCTAGTATCTGGTACTCCCCACCAAGACAAAATTGCCTGTGTGAGAGTCAGTGACACCTCCACAGCTCATGCTTTCTGTAAGGGAAGGAGTCCCACTTACTGTGAGAAGTAATCTACACATCTTTCTGTTGGTGCTCTCAAGAAAAGGACACACCAGTTTTCACACTGTGATGGACTAGCTGGCTGTAGCTTCGCTGTAAGCTCATGATTTTTTGGTTGACTCACATTTATTGACATTCTCATTTAGATCCCGGCTTGATTCAGCTAACAGATGAAGCTTTGCCTCTTTCTTTAGTTCTGAAACTGCATCTACCAAGGCCAGTGAGTCCTGATGGAAGAGCTGGAGGACCCTGGGTTGCAAAGCTTCATGCATTAAAAGTTACAAGATTTAGGGGGCTCTATTTACAGAATATTGCAGAAATTGAATATCAGTGTATATTCAGTGTATTAACACTTGCAAGAATAAGAATTGTTATGTTTTTGTTACCTTAAAATAAGCCTCTTATATCTACAGATGCTGTGGGTCCTCTTCCAGACAGGCCGCCATGTTGAACCACTATGTTTGTATGGTCAGGCAAAATGGACAAACTGAACACTGGCTTCACATTGGGGCCTCTGCATATTTTAAATGCAGCCACCATAGTTTTACCCTCATGCCAGGAAGGCGAGGTTGAGACAGCACGCTTGAAACAGGCAACTACAGATCCCACGAAATCCTACACACTGATCCAACAAGTAATTTCACAATGATTTATTTTGTCATGGCATTCATCCCTTCTCTTGTATCCCACAAATTTCCTTTACATGTGAGGGCTTGGTAGAGAGCCTGAACTCTACTGCTGGGCCTGCCATACAGACTGAATGGAGATTCAGAGATGTCTTTTGTTTGAAATCTTATGCTAAAAGTGAAATCCTGCAGCCTCAGAGACCCCCCTATCATGCTTGTTTTCAATGGTTTAAAAACACAATTAGTGGTTTGTATGTGGTATTAGTGGTATGTTTTTCTATTTGTACAGTTTCAACTCTAACAGGGATATGAGGTCTGACTTTGTACATATTAATGCCTACTGCACCATCACAACCATAAGACAGACTTCACTGGCATCAGTGTACATCCAGAAGTGAAGCTTAGGATGGAACATAACGAGGTAGTTTATCAGTGTGCCTAACACTTTTGCATATTGTCAAGAGATGCATGAATTGCTACTTTTCTTTTGATTTGGTACAAACTGATACACTGTTCCCTCAAATCTCTGAAGAGCATTGATAACTGGTTTGTACTAGTACATCTTTGATGCAGTCTGTCCATTTGGGAGGCACATATCAGCAATAGACAGCAAATATCCCAAAAATGTGCTCCTGGCCAAATGTGCATTTGTTCACATTCATTCTAAGACCTCTCTAGGTCTCTACTTGTACTGTACATCTCCAATAACAAACTTCATAGGCATTAAAGGCTTCAGATTTCAGTTTCTGAAAGGTTGCTTTTCTTACGGGATCTGAAAAAAAAAGATGCTGGGGAGTGGTGCATAAATCTGCATAGGGAATCATGTTTTTCCTCCCCCACCCCCTTTTTTTGCAAGTTGATTAGGAAAATACAACGCTGCTAGATTTCCGTAGGGGATTGCAGCCGTGTCTGGTACAGATGTTTCCATCAACAGTAGTAAATGACACTCCCATATATTCAGTGGATGATTTGTGTAAAATTGTAACAAGGCTGATGAGGGGCGAGGTGAGGGTGACTGCGAAATAACAACACTCAGAATAAGGGCAGGAAAATAACTAGCTTTCAGGCACTGTTCATTGATTAAAATATGTTGTACCCTATATTTTACTCGTGTAATTGTTTGGATTACAGAACGAGATTTTAAATAGTGTTCAGTAGAGACTCACAATACATTGGCAGTTAGGAGTTTGAAGATTCATTCAATATAAAGCATCTTCATGTATTGAAGAATATTTTAGTAGTCTTTTGTTGCTGCCCTCCACAGTGACACATACAGTACAAGAAGAAGTTTCTGATTTAATATGCCATATGGCACTTAGCCATGCCATCCAAATCTGTTGCAAATCACATTTAGTAAATTCATTTTAAGATCTAATATGTATGATGTACTGTATGGTAAATTTGTCTTGAATTAGAATAAGATAATATTTTAGTTAAGGTAAAACTACCATTGTTAATGTTTGAGGATCTCAAATAGGGATGATAATACTTGGTTATATTTGGTTAAGGTCCCAGAATGATTGGGGTCATGCTTAAAAGGAAATTCAGTGTTGATTGTTGGTTGGAAACAAGAAACAAACAGTCTCCAAAGTTGTTTTGTTGACTCAAGGATTGGCCACCACCTCTTGCCTATGCCAACCCTGTATCTCTGTAACAACATCACCCAAATCGTTCTTTGCTCCCAGCAGACAATAGTCAGAATTCTTCTGGGTGCTAGAGAGCTTTGCCATTTCAATGTTTTTGGGCATTTACTCAGACGACAGATGCTTTCAGTCTCAAAACGACTGAGTCTGTTTAAACTCTGTTTAATCATTATGACCAGAGCAACATGCATACCTGAAGGCTCAACAAAATAAGTAAATCATGGTGTACAGTAACATACATGCAGCACATTCCAGTTTGAGTTAGAAAAATTCTAAAGATGGTTGAAAACTTTCGGGCTCAATGAACTAAAAAGGGTATTTCCCTACAAATTAAAAAAAAAAGACACACTGAGACCTGGGAGTTAGATTTTTATTAGAAGATATTTCCCTTTAGGGTGGTGATGGTTTAGACACTGAAAGGTATCCAAACAGATGCACTGGGAGTCCAATTTAGAGTTTATTAAGCAGCAAACCTGACATTATGCATACAGTATTAATTTTTTTTTTGTCTTTGACTGCGGCTGCATACTTGTTTTAGAGAATTACGAAATATAAAATTCATACATTTAGAAAACTTAAGATTTAATTTGTCCCTCATGGCATGTACCTCCAGTCTCAGTAGCACATAAATGATAGCATATTTAAGTCTTACAAGATTAATGAAAAGATATTGACAAATGAAAGGGGGAGACATAGAGAGAAAGATTGAGACTGATGGCGATTTTTTTTTCAAGGAGCTCATTAATTTCGACTGATGGAGTCTAACTGCAGGCTGTTGTATGAGGAGGAAAGCAAAATATTCCATAGAATTAGAGGAAAAGCTCAGATTTTTCTATCCTTGCTTGGAAATACCTGGCTGAAAGTGCAGGTAGGAACACGCTTTTGTCTTCCTCTGTTGTAACTCTCTTCAAAACCTCTTTCTTTCAATTCACCTTATCCCCATTCCATCCTTTTATTTCTATCTTTTACCATTCAATCACTTTGTTCCTTAATCTGTCTCTTTCTTCACATCTGTCTACTTCTGCCGTCTCCTTCTTTCTATCAGTAATGACTCATTGAACGTGCTGCGACTGTGGAGTGCCCTCCATCTGTAAACATGGCATTTTCTGGGCAAGAGGCAAAACGGTGGCTGCCATATGAGAGAAATAGGTAGGTTGTACAGCCTTCTTTCCAATCAGAGGAAAAAATTCTGGAGAGCGGGCAAACCTGACAACGATTCCTAAGACACCAATGAAAGATGATGAAAAACATTCACTGGAGACATCAAACCATCCTTCCCCTCTTGTTACTCATTCTCATTCCTTCCTCTTGCTCACTTTAGAGTAAAATATGCTAAAAATGAAACAAAGAGAGATAAAAAAGAAGAAGAAAATAAATTCCTAACACCAAAAATAATTGCTGTTGGTTTGACCTGAAAAATAATTGACGTTGGTCAGTTGATTTCACAATACTAAAAAGAAAATTGTGTCAACCTTTATTTTACCCATTCATCCACCCTCGCTGTCTCTGATTATTTTTCCAATTACTGTCATGTAAAATCATTTGTGACAGCTTCCCTCTCTGTATACCTTAATTATCGCTGACTTACTATTGTACAGTCCAGCCTCAATACAAGCTGACACATTAAACAGCCTTTGGGGCAAGTTCAAAATTCAACATCTACCCAAGTGAAAAACATCATTCTTTCTTGTGGAAATGAATTTTCTATGTTCCATGTGAAGAGGAAATGATGCATTTTGTTGTTTGGTTGTGCCCAGCGACAGACATGGTCATTTAAATTTTTTCTTCTTCTCGTTTTTATCCCCCATTTACGGCTCTCCTTCCAACTGCATCACTTATCAACGTATTTGTTGCACCCTCACCCTATGTACTGCGTGTCTCATTATTTCACTACACAACTCAAAATTGATGTTTTAAGGTCATCCAGCATGGGATGAAACTGGCCACAGACTGAGCTGATTACTCTGGCGCTTGCTTTCAAGCAACAAATAGTGTATTTGTTGAGTTCATGATAAATGACATTTTCTTCGATCTTACTGTCCATTTTCTTGCTTATCATCAATCCCATTTATCTTTACGCCCTCTTTCATCCCATGCCTTTACAAATGTCCAATTGTTGGAAAAATTCAAGAGTACGTTTCAATTTCTCTCCATAGTCGTTAAAACAATGAAAACGCCAGTCACGACTGTCTGTCTAAATCAGGATGAAGGCTGTGAAGATGCAGATAAAGCTTACTTTATACAGACACTGTTGTAGAGCACAGCCTTCACACAGACCATAAGTCATATGATGACAGTGGTAAATGCCATGAGGTTCTCTGTTTTCAGTACTTTCTGAGCCACTATACCAAAGCTCAAATAAACACTGCAAGTGATATATGAGAGCTGGCACTGATCTGCAAAAAGGCACATTATAATATACAAAATATATGCAGTATTTGGTCATTTTGGACTTATAAATGGGTGGCATACATCCTACCAAAATAACTACCATAGTGTTACTACAAGTGCAAGTTTATAGAGTAATGTTTGTGGCTTTAGAAAAATCACATAAACAAAAATGTTCTTTTTAGATTTATATATATGTTACTATTTTTATGTAGTAAACATGTATATGCACCTCAACATACAGGTAAATTATTGCTATTCTTAACATTTCCAGTGATCTGCAGGTAAATGAGTAAAATGAGTCAAACTAATCAATCATCACTTTTACTCATTGTCAATAATAACTGTAGGCTGAATTTGTGATAGTTTTAGCAAAAATGTGGAATTTCAGTGTCAACTTGGAGAACATTTTAAATACATACTCACTCAAGTTATTACAATTCATCCTGAGGGTGGTGGTGTTATAAAAAAGTTGAATAACTACTTAAGTTGGCAGGAATCATCCTCCGGGGACCAAGAATAAATGTAAAAGAAAATTATGTGAATCCATCCAGTCATTACATAAATATTTCAGGCTGGATTAAAGGTGGTACCGCTTGAATGGTACAGCAATAAGCCACACGCCCTTACATGCAAATGTGGGGTTCTGTATGTATACTGTATGTATATGTATGTAAAAGTAGATTGGGAACCAGAGGTTTCAGCTATCAAGCTCCTCTTCTGTGGAACAAACTACCATTCTGGGTTCGGGAGGTAGACACGGTCAACACTTTTAAGAGTAGACTTAAGACTTTCCTTTTTGATAGAGCTTATAGTTAGGGCTGGCTTAGGTCATCTCTTAGTTATGCTACCATCGGACTAGACTTCCGGGGGACTCCCCCTCCCTCCCCTCCCCTCTCTCTCTTTCTGTCTCTCTCTCTCTCTCTCTGTCTGTGTCTATCTCTGTCTATCTCTTTCAGCATTATGCCTAGTCAGGCACGGTATTGGTTGAAGATGCAGTCACATCTCCCCTCTCTCATTCATGCATGTTTCTGACTAAACTTCTTCCCCGGAGTCTCTGTGCTCTCTCGTCCAGCAGGTTCTCGTGGATCGTGGCTGCTGCTGTGATCCTGCCTGACGTCCACTACATATATTATTACTGTCATTATTGCTACCATATCTCCATTACAGTTCATAGTTAGTTGATGATTTGCTGCTGCTGTGCATCTGTGTCTCTCTATCTCTATCACAGGTTCCACTGCTACTGTAATCATTTTATCATTCATTGTGATTCATTGTCATTTTATCAGTCATTGTAATTGTACAATATGTCTCTGTTGATTTGTTCTGTACACGTGACATCTATTGCACGTCTGTCTGTCCTGGGAGAGGGATCCCTCCTCTGTGGCTCTTCCTGAGGTTTCTTCCACCTTTTTTCTCTGTTAAAGTTTTTTGTGGGCAAGTTTTTCCTCACTCGAACCGAGGGTCTAAGGACAGAGGGTGTCACTCCCTGTACAGATTGTAAAGCCCTCCAAGGCAAATGTACTTTGTGACTTTGGGCTATACAAATAAAATCTGATTTGACTTGATTTGATATATCACTGTGCTTTGTACCTCTATACCTCAGAGACAGAAACATCTCTCTAACAGGAGAAGCCAGTTTGCACTCTCCTCCCACCTTATTAGTTGAATTAGGAAACGGCCTACTGCCTCAAAAAAGGCTGAGTGAAGATGGTGACCGACACTGTATTTTTCTTACTCAGTGTATTCAACCTGTACCCTTATTGAAATTGTGCTGTGTCAGGATTGCACTTGCACCTCTGGTTTCCCAAACTTCAGAAACATCTTGCTCACACTTATGTGCACTGAGTTGACATTTCCACCTGAAAATATAATTTAGAAATAATATATAATATTCAGGTGACACGATCCTCTTGCACTATTCATGAAGTTAAAACTTCTTTTTTCTCCATTTCTTCCTGCCTACCTTTCACATTTTTTCTTGGATAAAGTAAAACATAAATGAGCAGCACAACACTGTGCATCACTTAACATTTAGTCAGATGGAGCTGTTTATGAACTAATAATTTTTCAGTTTATTTCGGATTAGTGCATTTATACTCACGCCTCCAATAAATTAATTTAAATACTTTCCTAAGGGCTGTATGAATAGGAGGAATTTCTACAATTTCTTATTGCTTTAGTTGTTATGGGTTATGAAAATGATTTGTAATATGCCTTTTATAGTCACAATTGCTCCTCCACCCTTTGAATTCAGGAATGCAGTCAAACATTATAATGATCAAATCTTTGTCTAATGGTGTACTTAGAGCTAACTTTCCTCTTTTGTGTCCCACATATCCCTTTCCTTTTTTTTTACTGCCATGTTGTCAAATGTATGTATCCTTTGGTGTCAACAGTTATTATGAGTGCCATATTCTAGGTCTTTCTCTATATTCATTTTCCATACATATATATTTTTTCCTCCCTCACTGCGGTTGCACTGCATCTCTTTTGCTGTATTATGATGTGACATGTTGCCATTTGTGTAATGGATACATTTTAATTTGGAGTGTCATCCATTAGAGTATTGTGCTAAATATTGATCTTCTGTGCAGATAGTAAGGGGTTATATAATTATTGTAGAGAAGAAGCTCAGTTCCCATACTAATTTAATCTAAAATTCTGTAATTGATGAAAGGGCACACAATGGGTGAGAGGCTATACACTGACCATGGACAGACTGCTATTGTGTGAGTATCAGTTATCACTCTGATACTGTTAAATGATATTTCTATCCATGCAGACTATTCATCTTGATATGAATTGATGCAGCCTCAGCAAAAATAAATGGTCTAGTTAGACAAAGTCTAGGTCAGGCAATATATAAACTAGGAAAACTCAACAAAAAAAAATTGTTCTTAATGATTAAAATGCAATTTGATCATCTAAATAAAACAACCCCCAAGTTATACAACAAAATATCTAATTTACTGTTGCCTTAAAAATCCCAGCTCTTTTCACCATTTTCCCCTCTGTTTTGTTTAGCCAGTTAAATGGCTTGGTCAAGGTTTCAAAGTCTACAGCCACACTAGCAGCTCTGTGAAGCTGCACTTGAACACACTAATGTCAGCATACTAACATGCTCACAAATAAAATGTTGCTGATATTATGCTAATATTTAGTGGTAACATGTAGCAGTGTTGGTATTCTATCATTTGACAATTAGCTCTAAACAGAGAAGTACAGCTGAGACTGATGGAAACTCAATAATTGGACAAATTTAACCTGATAACAGTACTGGAAGAAGAGACAGTGGATTACTCTAAAGAGTAAATTGGAGGAAGATGGAAATTAATTTGTTTGGAATAATGACAATCCATCCAAATTTGGTTGAAACATTTAAATCATTTAAACCAACTGAATCATCAAGGACTTCTTAGCTAAAGGAAAAGTCTGGGAATCACCAAAATTCTTAATCAGAATACATAATCAGAGAATTATGAATGTCCATACCAAATGTTTGTGCTAATCCATCTAGTAGATGTTGAAATACGTCACTAGAACCGCTGTGATCCACTGGTGGCCCTATAAAGCCAGGGGATCACCAAAGTCATTAAAATTCATGTCTGGGGACCTTAATTATCTGTGCCAAATTTAATTTGCAGTCCCATCAGATTAATACAAATTGTGTACACATTTCTACATTTCTAAAACATGCTGCCTGGGGAATGCCACTTTTTAAAGGGGAGATTTTAGGCAATTCTCCTTTACATATCCTTGCAATTTATTTATTATATACAGTGTATATATTTTTTAATATGTATAATATACAAGCAAACAGTTGTTGATATTTTACTTCATAGTGTTGCTCAGGGAAATGTAAGTAAGGAATGACCAAAAATTGATGACGATCTGTGAAGCATGAATGTCTGTATAAATATTTTTAGGTTGCATATGAATGTATTTGAAACAGACAAGATAAACTATTTCATATTTGATGATTCTGTATCAACTATCTTGCATCAAATATTTGTAATTTCTATGTCATTTTCCTTAACTTACTGCTAAACCATACAAAGCAATCTAACCTAAATTAGTCTATGCCTAATGGGAAAGGGAACTCTATCACAATATTGTTATATTTAAAACTGTGAAGCTCTTTGGATTACACTTACTGTAGAGTGAAGTCAAATAAATAGTTTTATTTCAGTCAGTTTTGCTCTTGCTTAAATACCACTCACAATAGCTGTTGCCACATCCTAGGCTTGCTGTATAGTATCCATGGAACTCACAGAAGTGTTATGCCAAAAAAAGCAAACCCTGCACACAGACCTGTGAAACATGGTCGTATCAGTTTGCCAGTAAATGCGAGAAACTGAAAAAAAGGCGTTAAATGCCATGCTTCACAGTCACTTTATGCTTCATGTTGCTTTGAGCTTTATTTTAAACAACGCCCATTTAATGCTGTGTTTCTTCTTCTTCTTTGCTGTTAAGGACTACTCAGGCTGGTAACAGAAACCTAACTCTAGCATGGTAAACACAGCTGTGTTCAGCTGAACTTGTTAGCCTCATCAACTAGCTTTAGTGTTCAGGGCCTATGGGCACACTGACAGACCTATGTCTGTGTGCAATTCATCAGATTGTTGACTATAGATATAACAATTCAGACGGTGGAGAACTGTTCAATGCAAATGACAACAAAATTAAGTTAACTAGTAACAACTAATTTAGTGAATTCACTGAAGAAAGGGTGAGAACACACTGGATTACTTTGAATAGGCCACAAATGTAATCAGTAAAAGTTCTTTAAGTGAAACCAGCGATGCTGTTAAAAGACAAAACAAATTATCTTTGCTAAATTGTGTGCATACTTTTTTCAGTTTCTCCTGTTTTTTCACCTGAATCATGCGTTCATGTTATGCCGCTGCACATAACAATTTATAAGTAGACCTTAGTAAAAGTCAACAAAAATAGCCCTTATTTATGCAATTTGGCTCTGTAGTTCTCAAAGTTGTGGGCAGCATGGTAGCTCAGGCACTCTGCTAAAATCTGGCAGGTATCCTCTCTGTGTAGAGTTTGCATGCTCTCTTAGTATCCAGGGTACTGTACAGGTTTCCACTGTCCAGAGACAAGCAGGTTATTAGAATTGTCTGTACAGTAGGTTTGAATGTGTATGTGTTAACCCTGTGATAGACTGTTATAGGATGGGATGCACTATTTAGAAAATAAATGGATGGATTTTTGGGGAAACAATCAAAAGAATCCTCCACAAAAACTGAAAGTATATCATGTCTCTCCCAAAGACATACTGCCCTGGGTTATTACCTTATCTCGAACTAACACTGGCTGCACAGCTGAGCTGAGCCAATGTAGGGTGATGCCTGGAAATGCTGTCCACTGATTCCACAAGTTGCCTTGTTAGTCTGCTTATCTCTCATTTACAAGGATTCAGATTTTTTCTGTAGCCACTTAAACCTCATTGACCTGCAGCTGGTCATTACAAATTACAAACACAGTGAAGATGCAGAATTTTCCAAAGATAGCAAATATGACATGAAAAAACAATGGGAAAGCAGCACACTCATAGTTCTTAAGCATTGTTTCACCTAATAAAGCTCAATGTTTCAGCAAACTTTGCTGGATGAAATAAAGCAGTCACCTAAATCACATTTGTACCAACTGGGACAGGTGATATAAATCAGGACAAACAACAACCAAACACAGATCCACATAATCAAGACATTAACCTGTGCAAATGCAAAAAACTAAATGACAACTGTAAAAATAGAAAACATGTCACAAAGCAATAAAGAAGAAAACCAATATCTGTGAAAATGTTGACTAATTTACAAACAGATGTGCATCTTCCTACATTTTTTTATTGGCTGAAAACACAAGGCTTCCAGAATATTAGCACTTGATTGTGTAGCCAAAATAAACATGGAGTCATAGGTTTGATATTTCACTCAGTGTAACATCATACAGCTTTATTGATGAGCTGGAACAAATAGATAGAAGCAAGTGATACTGTTAGACAATGTGCAATAAGATGTTTTTTCCAATCTTGAAACTTCCGAAGGGGAAAATTGTTATTTAAGCAATGATTTAACTTGTTCACAGTTTCTACGTAACTCAATGGTTAAATAGTAATGGAATCATACAAAGGACATACATTGACATTTTCACCAAGCTGAAGCTTTTTTTTTTTAGAGACTATACTGTACATATTGGAACAGGAAAGGTTCTTTCCTGTGGTTTTTGCTGTTACACACTTTCTTACTGGAGCTATTTACAAATTTAGAATAAAAGCTCTGAAAATAAAAAGAACATTGCTGTAAAAGCAGATTCATCCTGCTTTCGTTTTACCTAAACTTACACAACTGCATGTGTTGGTTTGTTAGACTTTGAGCACCCACCACCTCCTTCTATATATATAATAAAATTATCTCAGTTAGCTAATGCTATGGGGTCATATTTATTAAACTGTACTCAACATCACATTTGTATTGCACATTGTTCATTACATGTGCTCATGGGTCAGTGCCACTGAAACATATTCAGGAAGGGCCTTCAGAAAAAGTTTTTAGTCTGTCTCCTACAGAATCTAACTTTGTTAATGTAGATGTGTCCTCATCTCTCTTTTTCATGAGGTCTTTTAAAAGACTCATTTAACCACAGAGCTGGCCTGGAAGTTGGCAGCACACTTTTTCATGGGAGCATGTTTGTCAACAGTCCTTATAAAGATGTTCATAAAAATATGTAAAGAAGCCTCTGGCTCCTCAGTAGCAGACACATCAACCCAGTTTACATCTTTTAAAAGAACATTCAGAAATTAATTCTACTGTAGGTATATTCTCTTATGTATCATTTTCAGACCACATATAGGGGCCACATATAGGGTTATTCTTTCATGTTATGGCCACTGAAATCCGGTAGAGACTGGTTTAGTGCAGCCCTCAGTAGATTTTGTGTAAATATGGTTGATGCATTTAGCAGATGGATGGGATGGGATGAGATGTATTGAGAAATTACAAGCATTGACATGCAAGCCAGTCAATATTCATTTCCCCTATAAGGAAATTTCACCCTTCACGTCTGCAACTCTGTCAGTCAGCTCATGTAAATCATTCAGATATTGAGCATCAGTTCCTCATCCACTGGCCAAGTTCCCTTATTAGCCAGCCTGGCGATTGTTCTTTGAACATACAGTATATTATAAAGCCAGTGAGTAAAGTAGTCGACTAATTGGCTTAGTACAGCTGTTACCTCAATATCTAAAACAGAAGACAAGACAGCTTTTTATGACATTGTTAATATAGTGTTGTTTTAACAATGAACCAAATGAATCATTTTAACGTGGAAACAATTACAAGTCCTATACCTGTTCCACCTATATTCCAGTCTGGCGCTCAGACTGGCAAGGGCAACCACTCCTTCCTCACACACTCACACAAGCTGCTTGTCTGCTACCTGTCCAGTGCAAAGTGATTGGTAGCTTTAGAAATTGGCAGAGTAAACCAGGGTGAAATGTGCATGAATATTGGATATTGGATTGGATTTGACAAGTGGCAAGAATGGTCTCCGGTTCTTATGTTCCTCTTTCCCTGCTGGATTCTTTGTATGTTTGCCTGAAAATTTTGGAACAATGAGGGAGTATAAGAGTATAAGGATGCGGACAGGAGTGTGTAATGAGGTTATGAAAGTTGCTGGACCAAAAAATATATGAATGGACATTACAAAGCAGCTGGTAGCAGAAACAGCTGATGAATGATTGATAATAAACCATGAAGTGCCTGATCAACACAATGCTGCATTCATATGCACACACAATTGTTTTGTACATACACTACTGCCTCATTTTATAGTGTATTGGCTCTATTAAAGTGGCATTTATTTGTACTTTTATGTCAGAAAATTAACAATAAGTAAAGTTAGAACTAGTACATTTGTTTTGGAGTCCTGTTTCTCTTTCCCTCAAGCAAGAAAAAAAACAAAAAAACTCTTAATGTAGCTTTTAAACCAGATAAACTTATAGGTTAAACATAAAAATGCAGGTTGCCTTTTATGCACCGCTTAAAAAAAAAAAAAAAAGCTGCAGTGGCCAGCATTGGTTGTGTAGTGAATGTCTTTAGGTCTAAGTAAGAGGAATGGGCAGTGGATGGGGTAGGGGCAAAGCTAGGGCAAACTAGTCACATACAGAACATTGTGAGCAAGAGCAACCACTATTCAACTCAGAGGTTATTTAAGGGCACAACAAACTTGAAAATGAAGAAGAAGAAGATTTTTTTAAGAAGATATACTTTATTTATCCCTCAATGGGGAAATTCTTTTTTCACTCTATTTTATTTTTTTGACATGCATTTTAACCCAGACACACACATGCAGTACAAGGTACAAGGGCTCATAGACATGCAAACGTGGAGAGAGATGGTGGAGTGATGGGCAGCCGGCTGGACCAGCGCCCAGTGAGCGGTTGTGGGGGATCGGTGCCTTGCTCAAGGGCACCTCGGCAGTGCCCAGGAGGTGAACTGGCACCTCTCCAGCTACCAGTCCACCTTCCATATTTTTGGTCCATGTGGGACTTGAACCGGCCACCCTCCGGTTCCCAAGCCAAGTCCCTATGGACTGAGCTACTACTGAGCAAACAGCAACAAACAAAAAGAGGAGATGAAAAGCTAGAAAAAAATGTTGCTGAAACAGAAAGGTAGGCATGCATAGGTATGCGTAGGTATGCATAAGAAGTACATAAATTTGAAAAACGAGAGGACAGAAAATAACTTCATAGATATCCTGATGCAAATAAGTTGAAAACGAGGTGGGTACGAGAGTGAGAGAAGTGCAAAGGTTTGAATCCATTCTTGGGAAATAAGCGTAGGTGCAAGTTTTGCCAGTTGGAAATGAGAATTCGTAAGTGTACCATCATTATGGTGTTAGACAAGAAAAACTGCTTTTTTTTTTTACAAATGCCAAAATAGTACTTGACACAAACATTGGAGCAGAAGAAATGTTCAATTTTAGAAACAGAAAAGTAGATTAAGAGGAGTTGGAGAAAAATTGGTATATTTTGACTGAAGTAGAAAATTACTCTATGGGCAGGGAACTCTTTGAAGAGCTTTGTTTCTTTTTCCTCATGCATTTACTGTATTTTTTATTGTATTTCTCACATTTACACCACTATCTATAATGTACATATCAGATTTGTACTGTTCATTGTATTCATGTCATACCTCATTTTTGATTCAGCATCTGACTGCCATTTCGCGCTGGTGCTTAAAGATACCCTAATTAATATGATGTAAAACGTTTCAGATAAAATTTTGATCTCTTGCATTTTTTGCATCATGTTATATCATCCTCAACACATGAAATACTGTACATGCAAAATAAAACATTTGTAATGCACACTGAACAGTGTGATGGTATATTTTTCTCTATTTTACTGTTGGACACTTGAAGACAATAATTCTCCGTACAGAACAAAATAAAAAGATACAAGCAAGTACACAATGCAGGTATGACTTTTTTTTTTTTCCAGAAAAATCTATATCAATGTTAAGGAAAATAGAAACAAATAAAAATACACATTGTTATATGTAAGTTAATTATTATTTATAATATAGTTATTTATTTGATTATTTTATATATACATTTACTGTTGCATAATTAAAATAAAAACACGTTTTATGCTATAAGACAGGTAAAGGTATGTACGTAGATTGCATTTCAGTGCTGTCAAATAGAGGGCAGTAAAGACTTGCAAGGGACCATTTTTTGTGAAAAGAAAAAAAATTGTACATGCCAAAATGAAAAACAATCAACTATCTGGCCATAGCTTAGAGGCAAGTTCATGTGGAGCTTAGTATATAGAGTATAAGGCATGCCAGATATATTGTTTCCTGTGGTCACCTGGAGGGACACTATTTTCACTATACACTATTATTTGGCTATCTGCAGCTTTAAAGATTAGATTAGATTAGATTAGATTAGATTAGATAAGATTTAGTGTTTAAGATTTAAAGGGTTCTATTTGCAGAATAAGGCAAAATAATATAATTTCCAGTCATAATGGCCTGAAAATAAGAATTGTTATGTTTTCATTACCTTATGAGCCAATATAGGTACAGATGCCGTGTTCTATAGTAGACTCTAGATAGGGCTTTTTGCTTTTTGTGCATTTTGTAGCAACCATAGTTTCTCCTCAAGTCTCGGAAACAGGGGATGAAATAAGGGTCATGCAATTAACATCTACACTGCTACATGCCAATAAGTCCTCCACACTGTCCTTTTAAGGAATAGATTATGATACAGGAAGTTGAACAGATACAGGAATACATATAATGAATTTATATTAATATTGATTCAAATACAATATTTCCCTTTGAGCTGGTTATTGTTATGGAATTTTCTATCCTTAGGTTACATAAGGTCACGTGTGGGCCTTGAGGTCCTCAGCAGTATTAGTTGTTTGTCTTTGACTAGGTGCCAGTCTATCTCAACACTGTGGTGACCAGGGTCGAAGAGACCTATTGCTGCCTTCATAGATATAATAGATAGTTTGCCGTTGACCTTCCAGTTAAACAGACAACAGTGTCTCCGGACTAGAATATGCTGACAATAACACCTGCATGAATAAAAACATTCTCTTTGACTAATTCTGAGCGTATAGTATTTGTGGTGTTATCTTGGGGTTTAAAGTCTATCCACCAGGATGAGTTGGGCAGAATGTAAGACTGACTCAGGCACTTCTGATATACGTTGAGAGTGTCTCTAATTCTCCTTCATCAAGCATCAATAAATATTACAGCATAAGACATCAGAGGCTCCTGAACACTTTCTTCCTTCCTGACCTCACCATTGACCTTTGACTTCAGCAATTTCTCCACAACAGTTATTATTGAAGAACCTGGTTGTTTAATTGAAATTTGTCCACAACAAAAACACTAACCAGTGTATCCAGAGTATTCTAGTAAGAAACACTCATCTTTGGTCAGTCTGAGCAGTGTCACATAGTACCAATATCCCTTAGATCTGTTATGGACCCTGTCAGTAGGAGCACAGGTTAAGAAAAGAATATTAATTTTGCATGCATCTACTGTATGGAAAAAAAAGAATGGTAATCAATTGAACTATCATGTAGAATACACAACTGACTTAGCCATTTACACGTATTCCAAAACATAACTACATTTGATTCATGGGGGGTTTCATGGATTTAACTGGCTGTTCAGAATCAAAGATTTCACATCATGCATGTCTTCCAGCAGCACTAAGTAAAGCAGGGTTCTACTGGCTGTGTAGTAACCATAGAAAGACTGATTTACTTAGATCTCCCTACCGCACAATGTACCTTTATGTGTCTGAAAATAAATTTGTAACTTGTGGCCTTTGCACCAGAATAAAAACAAAACTTTAATGGCCAGAAAGTGCATCCATTATTATTCATATTACTCAGGGTGCCTGCACGTCTTTTACTAGATGTTTTTACATTTCAGATGTCTTGAAGTGTACGACTCAGGCTGTCCTCAAGGCACTGTTGTGATTTCTGTTATATTCTTTTGACCTTTTTGAGCAGATTCTTCCTATCCTAATCATAATAATCAAGCACAGTATACAGTTACTTAGGCTGTTATCTTTACTTGCCACACTAGCAAAAGTACACACCTCCATACATGCACTTTCATACTGTAAAATTGCCCTGGCTGCTCCCTGTAGTACTTCCCATCTAATTGGAAGATCTTGTTATTCGAAGTATTCAGGTATGGTTTTTGCTTTTGTAATGTGCAACAGGCACATATATGTTCAATCTTGCATAATTTTACCAGAGTTATATGAATAACTCTATATTAATCTGACCTACACGCAAACAGACAACGTGGGACACATTAGAATACCATGTCATTGTAAAGGGTTGAAAATGGAGTGTGGCCAAAAGCAATGGGGCACTCTCTAATGGGCTGCTTTGAGGCACAGAAAGCTGTGTTCTCAGCTCACCATGGCAACTGATGATAGGAATGTTTGACTCATCTCAATGTTCCTATTTGCCACTTTTCTTTCTTTCTTTTTCTGAAGATGAGTACACATTCAGAACTTTTCAGGCCAAAATGCAGGACTTATGCATTTCAATTACATAGAACATTTCCAGCCATTTTAAATACATAGGTTTACTATAAATTAATTAATAAACTTAATGTGAAACAAGTAATAAGATTTATGTAATAGTACTAATAAACTAAACCCAGGTTTAGGCATCCAGTATTAATAAAGCCATTTTGTTCGCCCACACCCAACAGTGAAAATGAATGCAGTCATTTTATTAGTACTATTACATAAATCTTTTTTCTTTCTTCACATTAAGGTTGTGAGTTAATTTATATTGAAACGATGTAATTCAAATGGATGGACATTTTCTATGTAATTGAAATGCACATTATATGTCATCATCAGTATATATATACATAAGGTAAGTACCATTGAATTATTGTTAAAGCATTAGGCTAAATGTAACTAAATGTAAATGTAACGTCCATGCTAATTTTTGATGGGAAGAATGAGTTAAGTTATACACACGTGCCGCCTTGTGTTTACTGTGATCTCTGGCAAGTCTCTAGCTGTGCTTGTTAGCGCTTGTTAGGGGTTAACTGTCCTCTATCTATCCAACCTTGTGCTGAAAATACAACTAAAACAACATGTACTTAACTCTTACTGACGTCTCGATCAGTAAAACATGTTTGAACCTTGTGGTTCTGGGTTAACAGTGTGCACATCCTTATTTGAACAGCAAAACCTCAACACGTATTAAAAAGTGAAAGCAGAAAAAATATATATGATTATGTGCTACAGAACTACAAATATTATATAGTGTTGTTTTGTCACCTTACACTTTGGCCTCACACTTTTTTCCTTATGGATGTCCAACCATAACAGATCTGTTTAGCATTACAGTACAACACCCTTCTGTGTGATGAAATCATGAGAAAGATTCATAAATAAAAGATATCAATATAGGCCATAAAAAACATCTTATTTCTTACAAGCACGATTTTATTCCAACACCAAAAAAAAAAAGAAAAAGAAAAGAAAAGAAAAAAAAGTTTTTGTCACCCAGATAGTATAACACTGTGATTCATTACAATGCGCAAAGGATCATAAATTAATAAGATTCACCAATAAGCTATTAGAGCCTAGAATATATAAAGACGAATATTGTTGCATAACTACATAACATAATGACTTCTCTGGCTGCTTTCAAAATGAATTATGTTTCACTGTACTGTGCTGGCCAATTATAGGAATGAGAATTGGGCTTGTGAAAATGTCGAGAACTTAACAAATAAATGAGACACAAAAGTTTTATTTTATTTTCTTAAGATGAAAACAGCAAACCTGAAACATTTCTGACATTGTTCTCTCAAGAATTCAAGAATTTTATCTAAAGAGGTTCATACAACACTCCCTCCACTCCTTCCTGCAAAATGTTGCTGTTAATGAGGGAAAAGAGAAGAAATTTATTCAGCTTGGTTGCACCTTTGTGTCCACAGTCTAGCCTTTTCCTTTCTTTTCTTTCTTGCTCTCTCTATCTCCATATGCATCTGCCAATATACTGTACACCAAATCGCATTGTTGTGGAAAAAACAGAAATGCATTTTGTAAAGTCTATGCAGGTAGCCTTGGTATTATCATATTCTGCTAGTGCATTTGTTTGCCAATTGAAAAGGACAATACTCAACCCAAATCTCTCTTACAGAAATCCCACATGAATTTCACATGCAGAAACATGTTGACCACATGTACACGCGTTAAACATACTCACTTGACAGCACAATGCACATTTCATAGCAAAAACTTTTTCAACAGATCAAAAACTAGTCAGATAAGAAACCTACAATCATATCTAAAAATGTCTAAAAATTGTCCAACCAGCTGGCTGCCATAGAGTACTAGTTAAAAAAAAAAAAGAAAAAGAAGAAAACAGTCATCTTTCTTTCTTTCTCTCCAAAGAAAGAAAATACATTTCATCAGTGTTTCATCAGACTGGCCTGACTGGTAACAGACAAATATTTTATGGTCTAAAGATAGATTGCAGGATTGTACTTGTAAAACAAAGGAGATATTTCATGTGTCAGTCAGTTTTACATTTACTGTCCTTTGAATCAACCCCAGGAGAACCGTGGGTCCAAGTAAAATCCAAACATCACTCTATCAAATGAAAACTGACCTCTTCCCTGAGGCAACTACTGTACCTGGCCTGTAATATGAGAGTTTTTTTTTTTTTTTTTAAAGACAACTTTGTCAAACTTGGATTAATTTTGAACGTGCAGTAGTAAAATTTCATTCGTCTCACGTTTTGATAGTATGGTTCTGCCTTTCTAAATCATAAACATATCACATTAAACATTACTTTAATTTTTTCAAAACTAGAAGCATCCAACACGGTGACAGTGATGCTTGTCTGCTAGAAGAATTGTTTTGTACTGCAGCTAAGATAAAGCACATCCCAATTACAGACACAGACCATACTATAATGAGCCTTTTTCTTCTCTTGGTTTCTTCTCATTCTCCCTCAGTGGAACACATTTTTTAAGGCACAGTAAGTTTTAGAACAACGTGTTCTTAAAGTACAACTCACAGGTTAATTTTCTACAAAATTTTAACTGAAAATGATTGTTTGAAAAATTATTGCATGGTTTTCTATGTTTTACATAAGGATACCAACTCACAGGGGGGAAAAAAAAGCCTTTTTAAGAAGACAGATGTTTTTCTTTTTCTAACACTGACTTTTGCATAATACACGAGAACCTGCCTCAGTTCTTTGTGCAGCAGTAGGTGGTAATGAGTTTCACCAGCTGTAATATAGTGAGTCTTTGGCGTCTTTTTTTCTGTAGTTTTACATTACATTTCACAATTTTACATCATGGAGAATTATAGAAAAACACCTGTCAAGGCATCAAATCTCAAAAAAGCTAACTGTTAGTTAGCTAGCTTGGTACATGTTGGCGGTAAAGAGACAGGAGTTGGCTGCTGCATTTGTTACAGAAACCACAGTCGTGATTGACTCTCCACCTGAGGTTGGCTACTAAAGTGGTCATTCTCTCTGGTCAATCAACTACTATACTGAGGGTGAGAGTGTTCAAATTATATAACAGGCCACAGTGATTGACAGATTCACCCACACTCCACGTCTTTTCCCATTTTTGGAATAGCCGAGTACTGGTGGAGGCAGCTGCCACCACACTCTGAGCTCCATAACTTTAGAAACATATAGTTGACTACACAGATACCTCCTTTCCATAGCATAATAATCTCAATCAGTCCTCTGTCTGAGACTGATGCATATAAGTCAAGGCGTAATTAGATCAGTTGTACAGCTCATATTATCCACAGCCAAAGATATACTCACGTGTTTGTTTGTGAGACATATGAAACTAAACTAGAATGATGGTGTGTTGTGTTGTGTTGTATTTAATTATATTTTCTAATCTTTGTCTGTTTTTGGTCTCTTGAACACAACCTCTTCAGTGTGAAAACCAGCACTGAAATTCATTCATTTTTTTGTTTTGTACATGTGTTAGGTCACTTCTAGTTCATCACTTTTAGGTGTGTAAGTACAGTCCACTGTTGTGTGTGAATATATGTGTATGTTTTTTGTTCTGAAAATCTACTTTATACACCATTTTCCTACACACTGATTTTCCTGGGTCTCCAATCTGCAAACCTCTTTTAGGAGTAATAGATGTCTCTGGTGTTTTACAAACATTCAAAAGCTGATATGCAATAAATCAGATCTTGCTGGGTTTGAAAGTAATTCCTTCCCACACACACACACAAACACACACACACAAACACACACACACAAACTAAGGTATTCCTCTATTTCATTTTGAACTACACTTCTAATCTTTGTATGTGTTTTGTTTGACATCTTTCATCTCATTTTTGGTTTAACCACTAGTATCGATTTAGATCTAATTAGTGTTGGTAGTGGTGTTTTTATAGTATTATCATGAGTTAATGAGCATGGCATACAACAGGGTGGATTTTTAGCTTGCCTGCTAATAGTGTAGTGCTATTAATCATCACCTTTGTGTGGTGTTAATAAATGTTCAACCTTCAATTAAAAAGTGTAACTATTATTATATACACACTCACACATTTCAGTAACTCCCTGGTCTAGCTGCACAACCATCTTTGTTGAGACATATTCTATTATAGCTGTTATTTTGCTTCATCCATTGGCCCTCCAGGTTTGAGTTATTTTAGTTACAGATTACATTTAAGTGCTCAGAGTTCAAATGGACTTTAACCTCCGTTGCTGCTAACCCGTTAAAGCTTATACAATCAAACTGCAACTGACCGTGAAGCTTAAACCATTTTAAAGGGTTTATATGTGTAGCCTGTATCTTTATCACTATATACATATATATGCAGTATATATGTGTGTTATGTGCATTAATGTACCTCATCATTGACTGATCATTGTACAGTTTACTGATTCCATTCATTTTTCATTTCTGCCTCAGAAATTGTTGAAAGAATTCTCAGCAGACGGTCTGAAAAGCTCGCCTTAAGCCAGGAGCTGGTGGTGGGTGGAGGTCAGCAATCAAGAACACAAAGATGACTGAGCAAAAGAAAAA
>NC_040018.1:26124445-26244097 GCF_000972845.2 Larimichthys crocea | reverse complement strand
ATAGATAGATAGATAGATAGATAGATAGATAGATAGATAGATAGATAGATTCTGTGCTGCTGCTCTCTGTGGGTTTCATGCCATCCCAGATCTCCCTCATGTTGTTCTGCTGCAGCTTCTGTTCCACCTTCCTTCCGTACTCCTCCTTTGCTTCTCTCAGCTGGACCTTGAGTTCCCCCTGTACGCGCTTCAGCTTGTCTCTCTCACCGTCCTTGAATGCCCTCTTCTTCCTGTTAAGGATGCCCTTGACATCACTGGGCATCTGTCTCTGAATCTTTGGCCTGTAGTGTGGTGTGAGCAGGACCAGGTTATGATCAGACTTTCCCAGTGGGGGCAGGGGAGTGGCAGTGTAAGCTTCCTTCATGTTGGCATACAGGAGGTCTAAAGTCCTGTTCTTCCTGGTGGGGCAGCTTACAAACTGGTCAAAGTCAGGTAGCGTTGAGGCCAGTTTGAAGTGGTTAAAATCCCCAGAGATTGCGATGAAGGCATCTGGGTGCTGTGTTTGCAGTTCCGCTATGGTGGACACAAACAACAATGGCATAGGAGAACTCTCTGGGCACGTAATACGGTCTTAACACAACAGTATAAATAAGACACCAAATTTACCCTTTGCTTTTTAAATTGTTTTTCAGCCCTGAAAGGTGTGACCCTAGATCATTATTAACCACATCAGTGTTTCCTATTGGGCTCTAAATAGTTTGGGACCTCTGCAGGCTACTCACTGGTTAGATTGTATAGGTTTAGACTGATGTGTCTGCCTGAGATTCTGTGATCCACTTTCAATAGTGCTTGAAGTTTTAATAATAGGTTTGCTAAAGAAACAGGCAACTTAATGCCAGCTTGTTAAAGTCATTACTGCACTTGACACTGAAGCAGAAACCTTTTCCAATATAAATCTGCACAGATTTTGTTGCTAAGCTTCCAGTTTTTTTTTTTCTTTACTTCTATCTTTTCGATCGCCAGTCTAGTGCGAGTCTAAACATACCGTCAGGTCACCCAATGGATTGTACACAACCGTTTTGAAGCCTCATGGTAGTTGGCATCTTGTTGTTGTTTTTTCTGAGCCAGAAGTGACCGTGTTTGGACAAGAAGGTGGAGCTGATGGGTGATGTATAGTCAGTCTAAAGTATTTTCTCAAACTAGGCAGCGCTGATAGAACATCAATTAAGATTCTGAGTATTGTGAGCCTGCTGTGTTGAGCTGGACTTGTCAATCACAAGTAGACACACATATTTAACTCTAAATGAACATCCTGCTTCTAAATGAAAGAAGACAGAAATGAGCAATTCAGATTCAATTAACTCATGGGGATACTTCACTGAGGTAATAAATCCATTGAGGAAATAGAGTTATTTTCCGATAAGACTTGATTAGTTGAATGGTATTGTTTATTATAACTATTGTACAGCATTTTTGTTTCCCATGTATGACATATTATTGTTATTTCAACAACCTGAAACAGCATGAAAGAATATTCCAAAGCAGAGTGGTCCTCTCTGCCATCTGACTGTACTGGATCAAGCTTTTTAACGGCAGTGTACCTCTTGTGTAAATATTACACAGAGAGGTCAATGCAGCCCTGGCCTTAGTACGGCACAGTGTGCTAAATCAATAAGACAGACACACTGTCAAAGTGTCATTTTTCAATTTTCAAGATTCACCTCAACAGCATGAGGAATTTTCAGGTTTTAAAATAATCACCCTGTGCAGAAGCAACACTGTGATTAATATTAAACTGGAAGGACGTACAGTATGTGCCATGTTTTATTTGTATTTATGTGCAAGCATTAGGCGTTTCTTATTTAGGAAACAAGTGCTGTTAATGCAAAACATCAAAGCAAAAGCAGCATGTAGTTGCAAAACTGGGGATGAGAAACCTGGTGTAATATTTGCAGCCACAGTAGGGTGTGATTCCAACAACACTGTGTTCATGGCAACTGAGGTTCACGCCTGCAGTTTTGCCAGGGGTGACTGACGGTTTCAAAAGAAAGATAGAAAGAAAAATATGTCATTCACAGCACAGAGTCCAGATTTACTTGATGGGCATTTGTGAAGTCTACCAGGCTAGCACCAAATGCTATTTGTTTATATTCTGTTTTATATATTGTATGTTTATATCCATCTCTGATGTTGTCTCAATACTACGTTGCTGATGGCTTTAATGAATGAATAAAACATCTCACAGAGTGTTTGCTCCTGTGTTTCATTGTGGTTTTTCCTCTTTGGTTACTCCAAAGAGGCAGTTTGGGGAGCAGCTATATTTACCATATCTCTCATGTTTTGAAGTTATTGGTACACAAGCCTAGGGACAAACACAAAGCATTCCCATTTTTCATTCAGACAAGAACTCTTAGCTTGGCCTTGGTTTTTATGAAATCCCCTCAGTGCTCAAATGCATTGAACATCTGCAACGTCTTAGTTTACAGAAAGCATGCTGACATCTTGAACCTAGTAATTGACTTTGATAACAAGCTAGAAGACTTGTGTATTCACTTATTGATGCTGAATATTAATGCACTAGAGATATGTGCTCTTCTGACAAGAGTAAAAATACAGAGCAGAGTGCAAAAAAACAACTCCCTCCCAGACTGATTCCCTTTGGCCTAAATTTCTGTACTTACTTTTTGATCAAGCCAAAGCCATTTTTTTCCCTCAGTGTTAACAGTTATTTGCTAATATCTTGAAAAGACATTGGATTTTTTAATTTTAATTTGAATGTGTGTGTGTTAACCTTTCAAATTAAACATGTTTAACCATTTAGCAGCAATGCTTTGACAAAAATATACTTCTTAACTGCACACAAGTGCCAAAAAAACTAGAAAGTGAGAAAGTGAGGGGTTATCTAGAGGATGGTGTCTCTCCACGGTGCCTTGGTGTGAATAATCATATAAACCAAATTCACATTTGTCTCACTGAGCAGATGGATCTACAGTAACACATAAGTAGACTACAGAATTTCACCCTGCATATACCAGGGTGCAATTCTGATTTGTTATTTCACTGAACACCCTGATTAACATAGTTTGATCCTGTTTCCAGAGGGGAATTCAAGCTATTCATTTATTTATCTGTTAATTAATTTGTTTGTTTGTTATTTATCAGCCTGGGTCTGTGGAAACATTGCATTGCTAAAACTAATTTTTGTTGAGTGTTCTGTTGGGAAAAATGAGAGTGAAATTATAGATGTAATCATATCTTGCTGTCTCCTTGGTGGAAATGGGAAATTTTATAATTCACTGCTCCATGCTGTAAATTCATGCAACATACTTAACCCATACCTGAGGACTATTGCAAAGCAGTGTATTTTCAATGTACTGTATTTTAACATGTCTCAAGTGTATTGGGTGTCAGTTGAGCAGAAATCGTGTGTGTGTGTGTGTGTGTGTGTGTGTGTGTGTGTGTGTGTGTGTGTGTGTGTGTGTGTGTGTGTGTGTGAAATACAATAAAAACAGGAACGGTCAAAGAGTCGAGAATCAGCAGTCTAAGCTGTCATAAGCTCAGGCTTCATTGCATCTTGTCATTTTAGCAATCCTGTAAATCCAATTTGAATTACAATGGCTGTAATACAGCTAATGCCGACTGATTATCTGACTTCTGTCTCTCAGGAACAAAAGTGAGAGGAGAGGTGTGGGGGCGGTGTTGGTGCAGTGTCAGAATTGGATGAATTATTATTTTTTTGCCTGTTGAAAGCAGGTGAAATTTGATTACAGTCCCCTAAGTGTGTGAACGGTGCCTTTAACGAAACCCTACATTGTAAAGCTGTTCCGTGTCCGTTGAATGAGTCTGAGGATGCTTAACTATTGGATCGAGGTGTCACACATGATATCTGATTAGATGTTTTCATCTCAAGTGTAGGAGTGTGCTCCTGGCAGTGATATGTATTACCATGCCAGACAGAAGAGCTGGGGGTGGATGGGCCAGAGATGCAGAGATGACAGGAAGGGAGCGATGTGAGACTGCTGCCTACCTGTTGAATCTCAATGCATGATACCTGATGAGATGATTTGGTCTCAAGTGGGTACACAGCTGCAGTATACTTTTCATCTCTTAGGAAAGACACTCAGAGCATTACCTTGAAACCAACAAAGCAGACAACTGAGTAAGTAATTCACAAGGGGGGAGTGCATTAAAACAGGACAGCCAAACATACCTGCATTTTAAGCATATGAAAGGAATAAAGCTTAATTTCTCGTCGTCAAAATGAGAGCTGCAACGCTTGTTACACAAGAACAGAATTTCTGACTGGATGGAAAAAATGAAGGGATAACTTTGCTGTTGCAATGAACGGCAAAAAAAAAATGCAAACATTGACGTGAGGGTGGCGTCTGAGGTAAGACATTGCCATCGATTTATAATTTGTCTGGCTCAGCCCAAATTAACCAGAGTGCAAGCCGCACTGTGTCACCTTCAGGAGCACTTAGACTCAACTGTACTTTGATCTGAAAGGCAAAATTAGCATAGTAACAGGCTGGCCGATATTTAGCATGTTAGCTCTCTAGGATTACAATTTCTGATTTATCATGTCAGGTTTAGCATGTCAGCACATCCGGCAATAATGTGCATCAGAGGCAGTAAGGCCAGTTTTCTGTTTGTCCGTTTAATTTTAAAAAAGAAACTAGGTGTTCTTCATGAGCACCAAAGCTCAATTAAGAACAGTAAAAATCCAAGAAAGAAAGTTTAATTGCTGAGAGGAAGGCAATCTGGCTACAAAGAGACTCTGACTCTGTCTCTGAGCCAACATTTTGAATGAACATCTGCATTGCCTTTCCAAGATAAACAACATTCACTGGAGATGCAGATGCAGCTCGTTTTCTTTTAACTCTCAGCTATGGCTACTGTTTAGTCAATTAAGACTAGCTTGAAAAATCATCTGTTGCTGTTGAGCCTGAGAATTACTACTAAATTACACTGAGGTATAACTGCCTTTGAATTCTTTCTATATTGGTCATGCATCTTACCAAGATCTCATTAAAATACTGAAAAATTACATATTTAGAGTTGATAAATGTCTGCCTAAATAAAACTGACAGCGCCATGAAGGAGCTGTTACTTCGCTCCATCAACATAATACAGATTGGCACCTCCACACACCTGATAATTTGAGCATATACAAGTGTATCTACATTAGAAAGGAAGAGTGTTTCTCAGAATAAATTGACTTCTGTGTTACATTTTCTAAACTGCACAGTATTTGGTTGTCATGTGTCTCCAGTTATAGAGCCACGTGTCTGTTTTTTTTCCGCGCTTTGCAGTTCCTGATTGGTTTCTTAAGTTTGAGGCAATGCCAAAGTCTTTTTTTTAAGTGGTTTAAACTTAACCTACACTTGTGTGGGACGACGTGGGAGACGACGATACACAATGAACCTCCGCTGCATTGTAATGTATTGTGCCACAAAAACAATTTGAACTTCACTAACTGAGAGACCTTCGAAAATATCACACACACAACTGAGCAAACAAATAAACAAATGAATGAACAAATGAATGACCATAGCTCTTATTAAGTGTTCAATTGAGCAGTAATAACATCTCAATTTGTACTGAAAAACTGAGAGGGCATGCAGGTTTCAGTCAACAGTTTCAATCAACCGCACATACAATATGACGGTGCACAGCCAGCGAGAGGAAGGTGGATGGCACTAATTGCACAACAAGGAGCAGAAGAAACAATGAGGTTGTTGTTATGGATTTTTTTTTCCGGTCTTTCTGGGCAAGAAATAACTCTGTGTGTAACCAGTTAGTGCAAAGTGGATCAGACAGGTGACAGAAAGCTATAGAGAATAAAAGTAACAATCTGGTGTTGCAGGATTTGTGTCGCTTCACCCAAATGCATTTCACAAAATATTCCTAGTGGTATACAGCCTCTGCTTTTAGAAAATGTTCCCTTCAGAGTGCACACTGGGCACAGATGTCCATCAGGGTGGCTTGCGAGTGGAGACATCTAAGTAGTTGGATGAAGGTGAGACAATATGCAGGTTAATCATTCATTCAATTGTCAGTTATCAAGGCATCACCAGAGTAGGGAGGCTTAATGGGGGCAAATCCTAACTCATTCACAATAGACTCAAAATGAATCTGAATTCACTACACAGCCCACTCTTAAGGTACCAAAATTGCAACAGATCCATCTAACATGAATAGACACTAGTACCCCTTTTACTGTAGTACAGTGCATGGTACCCAATCTTTTTAAAGGTAGTGAAAATGTATGAAGGCAGTCGAAACAACAGACCGAGCCTGAGTGACATCATCCGTAGGTTTCCGAAGTGCTGTTTTGAAACCAATAATATGCAAGTGGATGCCACCATGTTGGATGTACTGCTTCTTCCGCCTCCCGGCTAATCTAAGTATCGGCAAAGACGTACATCGTACCTGAGACGGGCCAAATGACACCTGGGTGCTCGAATAAGCCATATGTACTGTAATGGCACCTACCTGTCAATTAAGCAGTAATGCTGTTAATTATGCGCAATGTCAAGGCATAATATCCTGAACTGCTGAGTTTAAAAAAAAATTCACCCCCTTCACAGTTGTCATGGATGGGAAATTATCTAAAACTGTTCTCTGAACCAGGCTATAAACATGTTTATTTCTGCTGTGAAATTGGTTATTTTAATATGGGCACTTATGGAGATTAACTCACTTCTGCAGCCCGTCTCAGGCGGCCACTCGAGGAGTTACAGTTTTTAGCACCTCTGCATTGGCTTTATTTCCCAGCACCACAGGTTTTAAACAACCACTCTTGTAATGTTTGATTGAATGATACAAAGTGTCTTACTTTAGCATGAAAATCTGTACAGGAGCAATTCAAAAACACCAGTGTGAAAAATTGAAAATGCCAACAAAAGAATATGCAGAAGAAACCGCCACACTGCAGTTTGCAACCTCTACTGGCCAGTTAAGAGGTGTGAAGAGGAGTCAGCAGTCAAATAAAAATACACACAGCCACATGCACACACAACCAAATGCATGATCCCCTCCAGGCTTACCCCTGGCAGAGATAATAATACCAATATCATCAAAACAGTGGCTCTAGGCCTTTCGCATTTTCCGTCCATTTCTGGCCATCGTACATTCTGCTTCATGCTAAGAAGGAGGAGGTGAGGCGAGGGGTTTTCATTCAGCAACTATACTGTGTGATGCTACAAAATCCCATACACTGGTCCTTTGTCACTCACAAGTGTACCTGAAAACCTCAGCAAAGAAAACTATTTGTGTACATTCAATCTGTGTAAACATATCCAGAATATACGTATCCTGTTATTATACAAACTGATAATAGGCAGTTAGCTCTGGCAGGGTTTTATTTCTCTAACTTATTGATATTTAACAAAAGTACTGCTGTTTTTAGTATTGTTGTTTTTCCTGATTCACAGGCGACAGCACTCTCAACTACAAACATTAGAAATCTGTTGCATATTTAATGAATCCAGAGATGGCAGCAGGATTAAGGTTGATCTTGTAAAGACATATCAAATCATTAAGTTATCAGAACTTAAAAACTATCATCTAATGTCTAACTAGTAAGTTCCACAGTTTAGGATTCAATTAACAACATTGATGATCATCACATCCATTTTAGCTTCTAGGAGGTGCAGCCAAAGCATAGTGTAACCCCTCCCCCCCTGTCACACAACGGGGGGGGGCGTAATTTAGGCAGTTGAGTTGATTCATTTTTTGAAAGATGACTCTAGGCCCCTCAAGAGGAATGCAGCCAGGGTATATAAGTGATATCTGCTCCGTAGTTAATTCAGTGCGATTTTCCAAGCACAAGGTCACTCATTGTCAGTATCTGACAGTGGCCCATTCAGAAGAATGAGATGAGCTCAGAAAGCTTTCTCATTCTGAGGCCGCAGCTCTCGTCTCATAATTATCTGGATGGCGCAGGCCTGCGTGACATTGTCAAGGAATACAAAGCTGTAATCTCTGCCTGGTTCTTCTGTAATTAATTAACGCCAATGGCGGTGAAACAGCAATGCATCACAGGCACAGATAGATTTCATTTTAGAGAGTTATCAGCGGTACTATCATGGGAACAGCTCCAGCAACATTGACTATTTAGAGTGGAATGACCTTTTCACCAGTAAGGTCTATGTGTCTGGTGAATAGTCAACCTTTCATTCAAACCCACAGGAGCACTGTCAAATTCCCACAGACATGTTTAAAGGGTTTTACATTTGTGGAATTATGATGAGTTTACTGCAGTTAACACTGATATGAAAACAATGATTTCACCCGCATGTTGTTTGTTTGTCTTAGTTCATTCATTCATTCATTCACACTGTTCAGTTTGTAGGTGAGACTACAGTAAACGAAAGGCTGCCTGACTTCTTCCAACAAGTCCTTCAAATTATTGCTCATTTTTTAACCAATTCAGAGATTTCATGTGAATAAATTGCTTTTGGCAAGTTGGTTAGGACATTTTTGTGCCAGAAATAATTGCTTGCAGACTGATATAAAGCACTATATACTAAGACTGGGAGTTTAAACAGCTTGGAAAGTCCAGAAAATTATGCCATGGCATTCAAACATCAGAAAAACAATGCTCCCAAGGATAAACTAGACCTCTGTCTTCATCCTTGGGAGCAGTTTCCACGTGCCTAAAGGTAACAAGCTCATCTAAAACAACATTATACAAGTATAAATGCCATGGGACTATGGCACCATCATATCGTATAGGCAGAAAAAGTGTAAATCAATTCCAAAACAACAGCATATGAGTAGATGAAGATGCAGGAGGTAAATGGTACAAAATCTGCAGTAAAACAAGTCCTGAAAGGCCACTCAACAGCTACGGCTCCAAAACTGCCATAGGTAGATCTTTGTATGGACAAAGATCTAGCTTCATATTTGGAAAAATGTCCTCTGGTCTAATGATATAAAAATCTTGTTGTTTGGCCATAATCACCATCGTTGATGGCATGGGGGGTGCTTTGCTGCAGGAGGGGCTAGTGCAGGTTACAAAAAAGAAGGCATCATGAGAAAGGAAAATTATGTGGGTATTTTAAAACAATATCTCAAGACATCAGCCAATAAGTTAAACCATAGTCGCAAATGTTTTTTTCTAAACAGAGTATGACCCCCAGCATACTTCCAAGTTGTGGCAAAATGACAACAAAGTCAGGACATTGGCTCACTCAAACCAGTTCTGTTGAGAGGAAAGGGCAAAAAAACATCTTATTGTAAGAAGCTTGTTGAAAATTTCCAGAAACTTTTGACCCAAGAAGAACAATTTAAAGGCAACGCTACCAAAAAGTGATGAAATAAATAAAAACTGAATAATCCATCCTCTCTAATATTATTATATCTATTTCATGAAAATAAAGTTGTGAACCTAACTGACCAAAGACAGGAGGGAATGTTTACTAAATTAAATGTGAGGAATTGTGAAAAAGCTCATGGCTCAGGAACATATATATATATATATGTTCCTGAGCCATGAGCTGTTGTTGTCACACATTGTTATTCACATTGCTATAATGATGTGTTTCTGTATCTATGCGACAGAACTACTACTTCTACAACTACAGTGCTGTAAGCTTCTGGCTGCTCCTGCAGACAAGAAAGACTTTTTGGTCATTTTCCTCTTTTCCCCCCACACACAGGGAAATCCACAGCAACAAAATATATCAGAATCTTCATTGTCTTTCATTTTAAAAGCTGTCACACTCAGCATTCAGTCCCGTCTCTGAGGATTCACATTCATATACAACTAATTTGCAACAGCAAATATGTTTTGAGGGAAATGTAATGCAGGCTAAATTACTTTTTCTTTGAACATAATGAGGGAATCTTGTTAATTAGCATATCTGGCAAGTCCCAGAAATGTTGATACTGAAAGCATCAGTAAATATTTACTGACAATGTATTTATTTTATGTCAGTATAGGTAATCTTGCAAGACACTGGCAGCGCTTGGTTAAGGTTATGGAAAGATCATGGTTTCTTTTCTTCAAACATCAAAAACACAATCGTTCCCTAACTTTAACCAAAGTTTTCTTGTCTAAACTGAACCCAGGACTCTAGGGTCAATGTCTTGCATGTCTTGCATGACTGGAGCTACAAGGCCAATGCCTCGTGGCTCAGTCAACGAAGCATCACTGAACATAATCCAGGCAGCACTTACGTTTGTCATCACAACATAATTATGAAAACAATTTAGTAATGTGCAGATTTAGGGCTGCAGCCAGAATTAAGACCTAATGTTCTCTAGTAGGTCAACAGATTCTGTTTTGAGGTGTGAATACTAGACAGCAGGAGATGCATATCCAATCAAGCCAGTCTCTGCTGCAACATGAATGTCATTACCACGCTCTGCTATGAACTCCAGGCTATACTAAGCATATTGTGAGTGTATATAATGCACGGAGAGACATACTGTATTGTTTACTGAGACACCTCAGCTGCTGGCGTCTAAGCTTTATGACACAGATTTACAACTGTGCTTCATTCCTATGTGTGGAGTACGGCCAAAAAAAAAAAAAAAAAAAAAAACTGACCACCATATGGGCTTTTTCTTGCAGTGTATCTCTAAGTAAAGTTGAGGTTATGTAATATTTTTGGTATGATTAGTATGAAAAGGCACAGTAAGCTGCAGGTATCCAGCAGTAGGAGCAGTGCTGCAACAACAATAGCCATAAACAGACAATATAAAGGATGTGGACACAGAAAGCAGACAATAGCCGTGTGGAGAGGTGTTGAGTAGGAGTTTTTGAGCAGAACAAATGGATGAGTGAAAAACGTCCCTGCAGGTGTAGAAAAAAATCTAATAGAAGAATAGCTAAGGTATGTGTGATGAGGGATGACAGTGGGCATCTCTGCAGCATATTAACAGCCCTTGTGATTACTGAATAAAACACAGAACCTTTTAATTCTTCCCAGGGATTACTGTTTAGTAATAGCTCATTAAAAGAACATATTGACTCCAGCTTTTCTTTTCTTTTTTCCTCATTACTTTAAACCATTAAATCAGGCCATTTCATTATTCAAACACAAACATTAGACCTTGGGTTTAAGACTGTTACAGCACTCACTGATATCACATGCTTTGCACGCTATGCTCGCTAACTGTTTTATAGCTGACTTCTATTTGACAGAGTTTGTCAGCTAACTCTTCTATTACAGGGTATTTGTTTCTGAACAGTAACATTCAAAAGGTGGTGTTAAAAGCCTGCAATCAAGTCAATTGCACAAATGGTTACAAATAGGAAGGTAGTTTTGTGAGGACTAAAATAAAAGAACCCGAGAGAGAGAGAGAGAGAGAGAGAGAGAGAGAGAGAGAGAGAGAGAGAGAGAGAGAGGTTCAAACTGTTTTCTCACCTTGGCAAACCTGGTCAGTTTCCAGATGCATGCAGCATCTCACTTTTCTCACTAATCTAAACCACCATATAAACACAGAGTATGACAAATACTTCAATAATCCAAACTGGGTTGACCAATCTGCCAAGATCTGCCAATCTACCCCCCCCAGTCCTTTTGCAAACTTCTACTAAAAATGACTTGAATGTTTTCTCTTCATCCAAAACTATACCTTTCTAGAATGATTGTTCCAAACTGGCTATTTATTTATTTCCTTACACGGTAGAGACGTGAGACATCGTCACATTGAAGAATTGAGCTAGCGTACCTTTACCAAACCCACTCCAGTGCCTCATCTGAAACCACCGTCCTGATGTATAATTCATATGGGAAGATGTTCAGGGGACACAGCTCTGGTAATTAAGTTGTGTAAATGACAAGGTCATTAACAAAGTTTATATGATAATGCTGTGCCCCAAAAGGAGATAGGCAGCAGGACCTGTCGTGTTGTGGATGCTGACCTCAGCAGACTGCCCAACAGGGGCTGACGAGGCTTTCAGTGTTGCATTAGTAAGGGAAATGTTAAACAGCAGTACAGAGGTATTTACATAGACACCACCTAGACTTAGACTGTGATCTTAATTTATTTATTTATTTAATATTGTTTACGCAGCTGAAATAATATCTGTTCTATAATTAAGCAGCAGGTTTGATTATTTTTTCTCTGCATGTATCTTACTATTTTAAGAAGTGTGATGTTTTACCCTTTTACCTCACTCCCCTTCCTATAATTTTTTATCCTTTTAGCATGCCTTTAGTCAAACACATTTAGATAACAGGCAATATGTTAACTTCTGTGGGTTAGAAAGACTGCTTTCATCTAGCGCATTCAGGCTTTAAATGAAAACGCCTACTCTACATGAGCATGAACTGTGTTTGTCAGTGTACAACCAGAGAGGTGCTATTTTATGTCGTTGTGGGTCAGAAAAAAAACAAAAACATGAAGGTGTTCACCTGGGGAACAATGGCTTGTTGTACAAATAAAATTCAATAGACAGAAGGCTCTATAGCTGTGCAGCTCAGGGTGAGGCAGTGCTCCTGGATATTGATGATTACACCCTTAATTCACAGGTCTTGTTCCCTCATCCCTTTCCTTCTCACTGGCACTGATGGCCTTGCTTTGACAAATCTAAAGCAACAGAGGGGCGACAGAAGAGCAGATACTGCAGTTAAGTGGATGTAAGTCAAACTGCCAATGAAGGGCGTCCCTTAATTGCACCACTTGTGCGACAAATCAACATAAATGGCCCCGGAAATGTGGCCTTGAAAATCAAAGTGGTGTTGTTGAATCACACGATGCATGATTAACAAATAAGGGGTTTGGCTGTACATTTAGCTGTAATTGTGCCATTAATGCTTTGAAATGCACACTAGATTTTATTTGATGTAAAAATAAAAAATAAAAAATGGAGTACTTGAAGGTCACATTCTATAATTCACCTAGCTAATTCCTTCTCTCTGTTTCTCATTAGTGTACATGTCAAACAAATCACAGTTCTTTTATCAATCTCTACATTTTATTTCTGTCTAACTCACACAGGCAAGTTTTCCTTGCATGAAAATGCCAGACGGGTTCTATCCATTCCTGTAATTGTTTTCAGGTAATGTAACAAAATGAGACAATAATGAAGACTAATGGCGTAACTCATTTGGTTAAATATGAAATTCATTTTGATTACTCTCCTGCTTTGCAAGGATTTTATAATCTCTCTAAATTAGCCATCGCCTGTAATGTTTCTGGTAATGAAAATATCAGTCAAAGTACACACCTTTGTTGCATAAATTGGGTTAAGCATGAATTATAACACTTCTTAAATTGTTTCACGTTGTGAAAAAAACATGAGATGTAATCAAAAAGACTGTGCTTTTCTCAACACATTGGTAGCATTGTACATGACAACTTGGTTTATAGACCTACTGTCAAACTGAATATGTCCATCTTTTCACTGTCTTCTAGTGAATGGTAATTACTGGTATTACCTTTGTCAGATTTTATGCTAAAGCCTCTCTAATCCCTGCTTCCCCTCTGACAAGCTCTACACAATTTACAGAGTGAGAGCCACACAGAAAGTGAGATGTATGTAGAGGGAGACAGAAATAGAAGCTTGTAAATGCGGCCAACACACACACACCCACACCCACACCCACACACACCCACACACACACACCCACACACACACACACACACACACACACACACACACCAACCAAGTAAACATTCACATCAAAGCTGCGCATATGGCAACGTTCGGTCACCTCCCTGTGTTGCGACGTAAGCAGTCCAGAAACAACAAATGCCATCAGGTAAAGTGTCACAAAACAAAATAAAAAATAATATTGTATTTAGCTTCAGCATAACTGTGGCTACATAAAATGTTTTTGCCTAAAAGCAGAGCATACAATTTGTTGATTTATCGTCTTAAGAAAGATTTTTATAGAGAAGTAAAAAGCTCATTAAAGATTATTTTCCAGATTGTTCAACATGTTTATTGGATATTAATACTCCATACTCTTTGATTCATCTGTTTACACGGAGACATAGTCAATATAGATTCTTGTAGTTGGCCACCTGTACATTTGGACGTCACAACTCCATGCTGGCACTGCATATTGTTAGAGTTACCAAGCCAAACACTAAACAGACATGCTGGCACTAAGTGCTACCTTGTGTATATCACTCACAGTATAATAGGATATGGGATATACTGTTTACAATTCGCAGTGGGTTTGAACATGCTTAATAAAAATGCAATATTAATGTTCACATTAATACAGTTAATTTTGAACACATTATTATTCATTACCCTTGTCAGTTGTTTCTCAAGATTCGACATTATTTCATTTGACCTAAGGGAATCTTTTCTTGGAAAATAAAGGCACATGAATAAATATATAATTATAGTGCAATAAGAGACATCAAGTCAGGGGGGGCAGACAAGCGCAGACATAAGTGAATTCAGATTCATGTAATAAAAGGCAGATAAACACTAATGAAGCCTTGAATGGAAACTAGTAATCCATTGATAATTATGTTACCTTCAGTATAATTAAATAATAAATGTCTCTCCTCTTCAGGAGACTCATTGAATCAAATATATTTTGTTATTCAGCAGCCTAATTAATAAAATCAATCAGAACAATAAAGTGAATTCATGTCATGGTTGGAGTTACAAGACCCAAATGTAGACACCAGGCAACAGATGAAGCGAACAGGCAAACTACTTTACCAGGAAGTTTCTGTCAAGGCAACAGAGATCCAAAAACAACCACAGTGACAGCTAAGACAGGGGTTTAAATACAGTGGATAATGAGACAACAGGCAACAGGTGAGGCAGGGGAACATGAGACCTGATGAAGGAATTAGCAACAGGCTTACTGAGCAGTTGTAACCAGATGAGGGAGGGCTTGAACTGCAAGACACGGAAAACACCCAAACTCTTTGAAATTGTTGAAAATGTATTCAGTGATGTCTGTTTGTCTCCAACAAATTAAACCGTGACAAATGTTCTTTTGAAAATGTTTAAAATGTTCTCTGAAACAGGTGGTCTGGGCAGGAAGAAATTATAGCACAATTTCATGCACAAACCACTACAAAACACACTCTCAGCTGCTGCTGATTTAAATGGGTGCCACCACATGTTAATTAAATTTAACCGCATTGTGAGATTTGTCTTGCACAACACGTCTCCCGTGTCATTGTCTTTCATGTCTTTGGCTTTTGCTTCTGACAGACAAGACAATAATTATTCACATGAGACTGATGATGAAGACTGTCCTCGCAAAACGACATTGAGTACTGTGCGTTTACGCTCAAGTGACAATGCCCTCTAGTGGTCATTGGGACTAAGACTGTGAGCCGTTAGATCTACAATGGGCAACATTGGGCGGGTCAATATTACATTGGATATTTCACTCACAAGGGTGCTAATTTCTTTTAACCGCAGCCATCATTCTCAAACCTTAACCACAACTTTGTTATTATTGTAAAAAAATAAAATAATAATAAAATAAGAGCATGACAGCTTTGATTAGCAAGTGGCTGCCTTTACAAGTGGCTTGTTTGAGCAACCAGGCTTCACTCAGCCCACCTCAGGTCCACCCATGATCCCAGTCTTTACTCCATTTTTGAATTTGCAAAGAGAGAGGCAGGCCAAGATCCACCACACTCTGAGCTTCACAACAGCTCTTCAGAAACCTCTATGTTTATCTATGGTTGTAACCCAAACAACAATGTCTCTCTAATCTCAATTAAGTATTCATCAAACCGTGATTAACGTAAGCAAGCCGAACTATAGTGTTGTATATCTGCGCTAATACAAAGCTAGGGACAACACAAGGAACAAACAAATGTGGACAACAAATGTTGTCACTTAATTTGTTAAACATACTGTAGGTCACTGATTGAGGCTAAAATCAGTTACTGACTCATATAGTTAGATATTGTATATTTCGACAGAGCAGTAGGCACATGTATTCAGATGCATAAAAATAGGAGAAAGGTGTGTGTGGTGTTGCATTTATTTGCCCAAAATATATCATAATATATACAGTGTGCTTAATATTTCTGCAGCCTATAGCCAATAATGAGGGGAGAGCGCCCTATTAAAAAATCTACTATGCAGTCAGAGTGTCAGCCCAAAGACTACAGATGGGGATGGAGTCTTTGTCTCTGTATTAGTGGTAAATGTGAAGTCATCACACTAGGGCTGAGAACAAAAAAGCATAATTTCTCCTCATACTCTTTGTGGTTATCTGTGTCTGCTTGAATTTGAATTGAATTGAAAAAGTGAAATGGTGACACAAAATTTGAAATACAGATATTTCCCATTGTTATGAATACATTTAACAAGTACAACAAAAGCATAAATGAGCGAAAAGAAAGAAAAAAAACAAGTGGATTGTTTTTTTGCATTCAGAAAATGGGAATCTCTGTACTTGCAATTAAAAGTTGTTGGGTTTTTTTTCAACCGAATCACAGCCTGTATGGATTCGTAATGCATATCTAATGTGATTTTTTTCTAAACAGCCTGTCCTTTGGGCTTTTGGGAGTGTTCTTACTGTGAGAGGGTCACATGAGAGAGACCATGAGGGAGAGAAGACTTGATGAGTTCTAGTTCAACAGAGTAAACCTCTGCAGGAGATAGTCTGTCCCCTAGTGGACATCAGGGGTAATTTCCTCCTGTAGTCTGTAGGATCTACTGCATGTCAAAGAGCAGGTGTGTCAATTCTGTACACACTCTGTACAAGTACCACATAAACACACATAATTTATTGCAGCCCATTCACATTTACATCTAAGTGTTGTCTGGCAGCACAATCCAACATTTCACTTTGCAGTGGAATTTCTCATCTATTCAGTACTTGACATGTATTTATGGTATATCCTGCACCATATAAATCAAAACTGAATGATGAAAGAATAAGAGGCCAGGGATACTATCCTCTGTGAATTTAGAGGTTGAAGAGAGCTGACATAGTACGTAATCAGATGACAGAGTTATAGTTGTAGCAGGAGGGAGGGAATGAAATCATAGTCGCTTACGAAAGGCAAAAACAATGTCAAAATTCTTGTTTGGATCAAATTTTTCCTTTCAGTGGCAATGCATAGTGACAAACTGAAAAAGTTATGTAGCTGAAGTGTTTGATGGCACCAATTTTCAGAAACTGCTCTAAACAGGGTTTCATCTCTTATCTATGGTATGAGTATACGATCTGATTTTATTCACAGCAATAGGTTCAAATAGGTCTGGTGTTCATTGGTAGCTGTTTTGCCATCTGGAAAAAACATTTGAACCAATCACGGCCTCATCTTCAGGATTAAGAATAGAGATTACATCCTGTGCCAGAGCAAAAATTCAATTCCATTCCAATAAAAGCAACTCGACTGTGCAGTTTGTTGTGGGTTGACTTCTAGAAATAACTTTTACCACAAATGTTTGCTGGATGCAGCTTGTTCCAGCTTCACTGTGGCTGCCGGAGACAATCCTCTGCCAATCTTGCCAGTGCGCCAACGTTCACTGGACACGTTATCAAAGCATCTCACTAAGGGCTCACATGAGGCTCTGTGCTTTGAGGTTTTGCAGCATCTCATATAAAGTCAAAACAACAATAATGAAATGCGGTTGACTGAAGAATGATCCTATCTTTTACAAAACCAGCTTCTGTGGCTTTGCTACAGGTCTTTTCACCAACTGGGAAATACCTTAGCGGTCAGATATTCTTCGTATCTTCAACATGGATTTACAAATAGGAGACCGACATGCCTGTTTTCATAATTATGGTCTGAACAATGTGACATGAATGATAGATGAGCTTTGAGAAATGTACTGTAGGAACACGATGTAGGAGAGTCCGTCCATGAAGATCCACTTCTATCGGGTAGCAGCATGTTAGAACTTAAGGACCCATATATCTTTTAGATCCCAAGTGTTAACGTTAAATAATGAATTGCTTGACATCGTTATGGCCAAGGAGACCGCTCTCTTACATTAGACCTGTATCAGAAGGACTCACAGAAGGATTTGCAATGCAGACTCAGAGACAAAAAGTGAAGGTTCATAAAGTTTACTAGACAAGCTAGGAAAACCAGGCGAAAGTACAAATACGTTAAGCAATAATCATGGTCAAAAAACAGGCTACAGGTCAAAGATCAGGTAATCAAAAAACTAGGAATGCAAGGCAAAAAAGACGCTGTACAAGACAAGATGAACTGGTGACAAACAAAGGGAGCACAGAGACTAAATACAGAGGGAAAAGGGGAGGGGAAACACAATCAGGCACAGGTGCAATACATTGAGGCAGGTAATCAGGGAGCAGGGATGACTCACAGAGGAAGGCGGAGACCTAAAAGACAAGACCGGAGGTGAGACATAAGGAAAACATGATTTATCAAGACATGACAACCTGTCAATATTCTGTATACATGGATCAATGTATACGTATGTACAATGGTGCCAAAGAAACAACTATCAATTAAGTCAAGTCATAATTAACTAAACCCTATGGCAAACTCTTCAGGGAAAACCTGAGACTAATGATGCTGCTGCTTTTACTCATGACTTCATTATTCCTTCAGCTGTTTGTGGCTTCACAGCTATTTTAATTAGCATTACACCACCAACTGCGTATGAGACTTTAACATGTCAAGGTATATGGAGTGTGGACAGTGCATGGTTGATGGGAAGTTCTAGTCACAGTATTTATTCTCCATTTCTGGTATAGATCTTTCTTTCCTCACTAATCCTATAAATACTGTATATCTGGCTCAACTAATTCTGTTTTCCAGGTGGCTGCATACATTTTCTGGCATGTCCGACTGACCACTCACAAAGGATGTCTGCACATTACCTGAAGCTCAACCCCAACAGCACTTCCACAGCAGTCATCTCCTGTCGATGCCCTTTCCGTTACCATTGAGAACTCTGTGGTGTCTCTGACTCTGACTGTAACCTGGGTGTGACACTGGATTACACAGCTGTCCTTTGCTGTCAACATCACGGCGACAACCTGCAGATTCATTATTCACAACATCAGGAGAATGTGTCTGTTCGTCCAGGCTCTTGTTATCTCTGTTATGTCTAGACTACTGCAACTCACTCAACTCGTGCACCTCTGCAGCTCATCTAGAATGCAGGTGTTGCTGGTCTTTAACCTACCCACGTTATCCTGCACTACATCGTTCCTTAACACTCTCTCTTGAATCCGACACTGATCCAAATAAGACACTGGTACTTGCCTATAGTGCTGTGAATGACTCAGGCTCATTATACATCCAGGACACAGTCAAACTCCACACCCCGGCCTTTCCACTATGCTCTGCTAGTGCCAATCAAACAGTTAACAAACAAAATCCCGACTGTTTGCTTTCCTGGCTCCACAATGGTGCAATGAGCTCCTCATTGACATCAGGACAACAGAAACTCATCTGTTTGTTTTCAGACTGCACTTTGACTGAAGCTAACTCTTCAGAATATTTGATGAAGTTGATGTACTCGGATGAGTCTTGCAATTTTTGGGTTTTATCCAAATTGCTGAATGCACTTATTGTCAGTCCCTTTCTAAGTTTAAACAAACAGGATGAAACAATTGTGTTTTGTTACTGCGTTTAAGCTTATGTTCAGCCTTTTCAGTATAATACTAACTATTTAAAGCAAGCACGAAGAAACAGTAATGTAGCCTAATGTGATGCACATGAGAGTTAATATATAGAGTCGGTTTTATGTTTATTATGATGATTCTGAGATTTTATGTTGATTATGATCATTCAGATGTGTTCTCATCTGAACTCTGTATCTAATTATTCTCTGTGTGAGAGCTGTTGCTGTTCAGTAGACTGCTAATTCTGTTTAATCTCTTTCTCTCTCTTTCTCAGCTCTCATAACAAAGTCATCAACTACTGAGGTCAAGTTGTATCCACTAAATATTGCTCTACTCTGATAGATATGATCCTTTGATGACACAATATTTTTTCGTTAAGTACACAGTGGACTAACATAGACTTTGCTGAGACATAGTACTAATGGATGTTGGCCATCTAGACTGTCAATCATGTTCAAATAATAGAGTGGATCATGTCATATGGAGTCAGAAGAAATAGAAGCTACCCAGAAACAATGTGTTATCAAAACAGTTTGTATTTTAAGACCATCTTGTCACTGATGAAGCTAAATCTTGTTTGCCTCACAGTGGTTGTCCAACACCAAATGCTTGGTCATTCATCTATTAATGACTCACCTCTGTGTTATTTATGTTAATGTTCATTTACCTCATGTGCCACATCATACTTTCAGCTCGAAACATCTTTCTGACTCCAGACAGATCACCGTCCTTTGTGCTTTATCACTCTAATTCTATCTCACAGCATGGGTTTTCTGCTTTTTTCAGATGTTTTCAGACATCACATTGGTGGATCTATTAGTGGTTGGTTGGGATGTAACAGACAGAATAAGAAACCATGTTTTTAAGACAAGGGAAAACATTTGAAATTGCTCTTAGGCCCGTTGTCTTTGCTCTTTACACATATAATACATCAAATTATTCACACACGCCTCCTTGTTTCATAAATTGAAAGAAATCTCACCCAAAGGAGCTGTAGTTTTGCAGCTCTTACCCATAATTGATTGGGAAAGTACTCAAACTTTCCCATCCACTTCCATAATTGAAGGTTTGACTCTTTCTCTGCATGCATTTTTAAATTGTTGTATTTTCCAACATTTCAAAAATGTGTGAACCTATCAAAAATTAAATTAAAAGATAGATATTTTTTAAAATATTGATAACTTGAATGAGAAGTGTGATTTCATGTTCTTACAATTATACTTGTTGCATTCAAGCTCATATACAGTGAAGGGGTTTGGATGATTCTAGTTTTCCTCTCTCTGTCAGTTTGTACAAAGCAGTTTCTTCTGGGCAATGTTGATCAGTGCTGCTGTCCTCACAGATAGACAGAGAATGCATCATCTATTCTTTTATATGCTTACAGTATATAGGCCACTTCAAGCATCCCACCAATGTCTGGAAAGAGGGCTGTTCATATAAACACACAAGAAGAAAAGCTCAAGGATATCATTCAAACTGATACCAAGAGAGGATATTACAGTGTAAAATAACAGCCCATGAATCCATACATTAACATCATCTTATGCAAACTTGCTGCTGCTTCTTTTTCTTTTTTTTCAAACGTATTTTTCCCGCTTTCACTTTTCACTTCTCACTAATCATCTCACCTACTAACATTTAAATACATATCCTTCAGAAAATACTGATACTTATCTATATAATTAATTGCTGCTCCTTTTGCTGTCTTGTATTGCCTTGTACGCTGTGGAATGCATCTAGTTTGTTATTCTAAATTCAGACAAAAGACATTGAGAAAAGCGTAATTCTGCCCAATTCATTTCCTTTCATCGGTTTGACTGAAAGGAATTAATTCAGGTGGAAAAAGAGAAAACCTTAAGTCACATTATTTTCACATTTGCCACATAAACCTTGCAACTCACATAATGGAGTCTGAATTACTGGAAGTCTTTATACACATCAGGAACACCTCCAGAGTAAAACTGTAGGTGGGGAATTATAAACGATCAGTAAACGATCAGTGGGGAAGATATTAAACCAGTGGACGAAAGCCACATTACTTCCTTAAACAAAATAGGTGGAGATAACAACAGCAGGTGAACTACCGCACACTCACAACACAATTACACTTACATACACTCACACACGTACACGATATCCACGCAAGTAATCAAGATTTATATTCCAAGAACAAAAGAAATCCTAAAAACACTTTCCTGTGGCAAATAATTACACGCTCATGTAGAGCACAGAAAATGCATGTAGCATTACATGTGAATGGGTAAGTGTTATTGTGTACTACAGGAGCCAAGCACAGAACATGAAAAGCCAGAGGGGGTTATATGTCCTCTATTGTATTATATATGCCCATCTATTAAGCCTTTTTTTTTTTTTTTTCAAATACACAGGCTTAAGAAGCAAGGACAGTCAGAACATAAACACTCCTGATTCATTTGAGTGTAAGAGGCTCTCGCTCCTTTGACAGATACCTGTCTGCACAAAGCCACAATAAGATATAAGTTGATATAGTGGTAAATCAATAAAAATATACATAAATCAAAAACAGGATGAAACGTTCCAGCCTGAAAAAGTTATTGTGTGTTACTATATTGAACTCAAATCTTCTCCAACTTAATTTGTTCAGTGTCTGTTTCATGTTTGCTTGATGAAATGCAACTTCTTTGGCATGTTCATGATTTTTTTTGTACTCTTTGATCTTCTTGATTTTTCACTACACAATCTATCATTCCTGGACACCAACAGGTAATGTCTTTGTGTCATCCCGGGGTTGTGACACTGTTTTGGTCCATTCTCCACGCAGCTTCAGACGCCACCAAGAGTGTTTCAGAGGCAGAGCTTTTTGTCCAACAGATGTTGGACTCAGATCGAGTTATTTTTCCTTGGTTTATGTACTTTCTCCATCAGTAAATATGTGACATAGTAAAATAGTTTCCCTTTTGGGTGTTTTATTTTGAAAATCTACCAGATTCTCTATGGTCAACTTGATCTGCTCTGTGCTGATTGAAGCGGCGACAGTGTTGTTTAGCTCGGTTGATAGAGCATCCGCCCCATGTACAAAGGCTCAGTCCTTGCCGCAGCAAGCCCAAGGTTCAAATCCCAACTGCGGCCCTTTGCTGCATGTCATTCCCCATCACTCTCTCCCCACATTCCTGTCACTCTTCAGCTGTCTCTGTGCAATAAAAGCTTGAAAAGGCCAAAAGAATATCTTTAAAAAGAAATAGAACAGCTACAACCTTCTCATCTGAATCGAGTGGAAAGCCGCTTCTGGGATGCTTCTGAAACAAGCCACAGCACTTCTAGTGGGGTTACAAACATTGTCCTAAACGACTGTGATCAGCTTCTGTGGCCACAGCACACCTGGACCGCATCGCAGCGGTGTGGAATTTAGCAGTAAATCTGTCTGTAGGTCTGCCACTTTGGTTCATAATGAAACATTGCAACTATTTGATGGATTGCAGGGTAATTTGTGCAGACATTCATTGTCCCCTGAGGATAAATACTAATGACTATGTTGATCCTTGGACTTTTCTTCTAGCATCACCTTGACCTTGATATTTGGCACCAACATTCATGTTCCTCAGAAGATAAATTGTACTCACTTGTTCTCCAACATTCATCAGTTAAACTGGATGTTATTATTTTTTCATTTATATTTTACTTTGGTTATGACCAAATAGCTGCAAAACTAATTACATTCTTATCAGCCTCACTTGTACTTGTGCTAAGTTGCAGCATGCAGAATATTAACAAGGTAAACTAAGATAGTGTCAACAACTACCTGATCAGCATGTTGGCAGACTTGGTTATACAGTCAATCTGGTTCTATTTTTCCTTCCCTCTTTTTTATATCCTCTTTCTCTTTTCATATTCCTGTGAAGCACTTCTGTTTTGAAATGTGTTAGAAATAAAGATTTCTTCCCTGCTTGTAAATAGATGGGAAATCGTTTCACAACATAACAACAAGCACGCCCCAAGCACCAAGTCTTTGTTATTTAATTTCCATATAGTATGGTGCTACAATGTGCATCAACTTTAAATCCTTAGGTAGTGGAAAATAGGCATGTTATACTGCACTGTAACAAATGTAACAAAAAATGTGTCATGTTTATCTACGTGGATCCCATCAGCTAAATCATAAATTATAGTTACATCAAATTCATTTCAAAAAGTATTTCTGTTGGTATCGCTATTTCATTTTATTAGAGGCATTCTGGACTTTACGTCTTTTCCAGGACACCAGGGCAGTAGAAACACATTCAGTGTAGTACTCAAAATATTAAGTCTGTAACCTGCAGAAGAATATTAAACACATAAAACCTTGTTCAACCATAAAACTGTATAAAAAATACAAATAATAAATCTTTCTGAATTAACCAAGTGGAATAAAAAATACTGAATTTATTTGCTACAAAATACATATTTGTAAGCTACGACTTCTTATTCCATTGACTGACATCAGTGATTTAGTGTGTTGTGTGTCTGGTTGAGAGCTGCTGCACTGGAGAGGAGAGGAAGAGGAAGTATCTCTTATTCACATTTAAATGTGACAGATGAAAACATACATCCAACAAGCCTTGGAGGAAGCAGCTTCTTTCATCCAAACATCCAAGATGTTCTTGTATTCTCTCCAGAATTTCTCTCCCATGTAGATCGCCTACAACCCCATCAAATAATATAAATAATAAATGAGAAGTAAACTCCATCAATTTGTTATTGTCATGGAAATCTAGAGAGCAGACTGTTTGTGTTTTGTTTCTGTTTTCTGTTTTACCTCGGGCTATGGTAAGCACACTTGTCAATGTTCCCTGGGATCTTCTTTCGTTTGTGTGTTTGTGTGTGTGCACAGTCATGTAGGATTTATTTTCTTTTTGTTTGTTTTTTTTTGTTTTTTTGTTTCATTTTTTCATTTTTGTGTAACGGGTAAGAATGCCTTACAAAGGTCTTGCTGGGATTATAGTATATGCATTACATATGCATGGGTGATATATTTTGAATATACATAGGGAATAAAAACTATGTAAGACTCCCACACTTGCATTTGGAGAAATGTGCACAAAAAAAAGATGCTTGAAGCAACTAAATAGCAGTATAACACAATAAGTGGTTGCATTCAGAAGGATAGTTTATTCTCGTCATTTACCACACTTTCAGAATGGAAAGGGATAAACAGCACAACTGAAACAGCAATATGGTTTCTATTGCCAGAGTTTTCATTCTTGGCAAGTGCTCTAACACACTGGCACTGCTACACATTGCAGGATCTTTCCTCATTTGCGAGGAGATGGAGTAGGATGTGCAGAAATGTGAAAATAAGCCCAGACTTCCCAATGAGTATTCCACTCACAGCTCCCTGACCTTGAGGTGAGCTTATCCCTGACCAGTGTGCAAAGCTGCATGAATTATAATATCCACCTATAGGTCCAGCCCCAGCCTCTGCCCTGACCAAACAGCACCAGGCCCGCACAGCTTCTCTTTGCCGGAGACCAGCAGGAGCTTTTCACTATAACCTGCTCACTGAACGATGAAGTCCTGGCCAGCTAAGACACTTGGTTCAAGAATACAAAGCAGACATGAGGACGATAGAAGAGCTGGCGGTGATTTTCTTATTGCAAATATTGCATATTTACATTAAGTCCGCTGTCAGGAAGAATTGAAGATGATGTCTGTACAGATGGCTGATATATACAGGGGTTAAGAGATCTCTAACACTTGGCTGAAGAGGCGAGGTTTGTTAGGTTTTGGAGACATAAATGTTATCTCTGCCTTCTTCACCCTATCTTCACGGTTCATGTTACTGTTACATAAACATGCTTTGCAAGGAAATACATTTACTTTCAGTACTATTTTAAATGAAACATGCAGTATTCCTAATCTATTATTCCCGTGTCTTATCACAGAAAATCTTTCTAAGTTTTCTCAATTTACAAAGGTCAAAAAAATGTAATTTTAAGACACGCTTGTCAAAGAATGTTTTATGCAAATCCTTCCACTTTGCTATACATCAATCAGCAATAGCATTATGATCACTGACAGGTGAAGTAAGTAACACTGATCATCTCGTGATCAAGGCACCTATCATTAGGTGGGACATATTAGGCAGCAAATGAACATTTTGTCCTCAAAGTTGATGTTAGAAGCAGGAAAAATGGGCAAGCAAGGGCAGCATTGTGATAACTAGAGGACAGGGTCAGAGCATCTTTAAAACTGCAGATCTTGTGGGGTGCTGTGGTCAGTACCTGTAAAAGTGGTCCAAAGAAAAAAAGCATTGACAGGGTCGTGGGTAACCAAGGCTCATTGATGCATGTGGGGTGCAAAGATTGGCCAGTGTGGTCTGATGAGGAACTGCACTTCTTCCACGTTGGCTTCACTTCACAGCCATGGAGGTTGCTGCTTGGTTAAGTCAGATGTGATTTCCTGTTCTGTTTAAATGGCTGTTCTGCTTTTCATTACATTTATTTGTTTCATTTAATGGTTTGTAATTTTGACCTTTGTGGTTACCACCTTCATGGTTTGCGTTATGTAGAGAATATATTGTGACAGGGGCACTGAACGTTAATTTGATTTTCTTGGTTAGGAAACAGGAAGAACAGACAGGGAATAAGAGAAAAGTTTAATGAAAGCTAGAGAGAGAGGGGGAAAGAAAGAGTGTGACGGGTCCCATATAAATTATTCTGCAGTGGGCAATTATGACCATTTCTGTGTTATTATGCAACCTCTCTCTCTCTGTCTTCCTTCCTTTCTCTCTCTCTCTCTCTCTGTCTCTCTCTCTCTCTCTCCCTATCTGTCCTACCTCTCTCTGTCTCTCTCTACACTTACTCTCTCACACACACACACACACACGGTATGCCTTATCTGTATTCCCAGACAAGGCTCCCTGTTTGAGCTGTCATTATAACCTTTTTGAATAGCCTAGCTTCATGGTGAACGAGTAGAGACATGCTGTGCCCAATCACATAACACTTTCTTCCTGTCCAATAGATGCATGTCATATTTCATTCCAGGAAAAGTAATATGTATTGAAGCATTTGACTCCAAAATCCTGGAGTGACTGAACATAGCTCAAAGAGGATTTTTTTTTTTTTATGATAAATGCTCCCCAGACAGGAGCAATGTTCAACTTTTGGCAGCTTTGAGCAAGAAGTATTCCTCCACCCAAAAGGCTCAATTATTTCTCTGCCTGCTAAGAGGACAATCAGGCCTGCAGCTTAAGTACTTCTGAAACTGTGGGTTACAACATGATACCTCATAGTAATTTATATGAGGAGGTGTTTCGTGAATCATTGACCACATGGTGAACACTTGATGACTAACAACAGGCAGTGTGACAGAAATACTTACGAAACCATACTCACAGCTGAAGACCAGAACCAAAATGTAACAAATTCAACACAAGATAGTCAGTGCTCCAAGAATTATGTGAAACAATTGTTGAATATGTCAAATTGTGCAAATGAACAGAGGCGTCAACACGTCATCATGCTGCAAATATAAACAAGTCACATGTCAGTTTGACTGTTTAACTGTAAACAGTTTGGTGATTAACAAGCAGTAACATTTGAAATACCACTTTCTGCTGAAGATATTTATGCAGCATTTCTTTTCAAACAAAGTAAATGTCTGGAAGCCTGAAATACTAACTAAATATGTACATCTTTAACATTTGAAATGCTACTAACATATGAGACTAAATAGCTAAAGAAATACTCCACCTATTGTTTGTAACAGTTGGACATTTTTATTGCATCTCACCAAAAAGATGCAGTTGACCTCCTTAGCACACCTGTTGTAGCTATGTGATAACAGACATTTTTCACAGCAGCCATTTTGACATGAAATAGTAGGGTCAATGCAGGTGTTTCCAATAATCTAATTAAAGTTCTGTTCCATTTTTTGCAGTAGAGTCTTTCCAGAGCCGGCATGCAACACAGCAGCCCCCTGACTCTGTTTGACCTGAATGGAATGGAACCTTAATTAGTATCACTGGTAACACCTGTGTTTACCCTACTATATTAGGCAGCAAGTGAACATTTTGTCCTCGAGCTGATGTGTTTGAAAGCAAGAAAATGGGCAAACGTAAGGATTTGAGCATTCTTGATAAGGGTGAAATTGTGTTAACTGGATCAGAACATCTCCAAAACTGCAGCTCTTGTGGGGTGTTCCTGATCTGCAGTGGTCAGTAGCTATGGTTAGGAATGGTTTGAGAAACACAACAAAGAGTTCAAGCTGTTGACTTTGTCCAGTGCATCTGTGGGATGTGCTGGACAAACAACTACAAGGTGCCACTGTGGCGAGGATGAGGTGCAAAAAGGGGAATTAAAACCAAATTAAGAAAGAAACCGACAACGCCACCTGGGGAATTTCACCCCGAGAAATAATTTGGGAAAGCACAAGGCACACAGGTAAGTATCCTCTTTGAGGCAAGAGACGCAGTTCACAAGAGTTTAAGAAAATATACAGTTTATTTTAAATAGTTTAAAATGATCTCAGTTTCATTCATCCAGCAGAAAATCAAAACAAGGGAAACAAAACAGCAGTGACCCCCAAGCGCTCATCACAGCAACACAACTATTTACAGGAAAAATGCTGTTAATACAACTTTAAAATACTACGGTTGCTCCTGTATACTAAAAACACACATACCTGTTTTAAGACACACGCTCGCACAGGAGGAAGGAGGGAGAGAGAGGACACCGGCTGTCGCTGGCATTTACCTTTGACCACACTAGTGTTAGCCATCAGACAGTATCAACAACGGCAAGTTGGAGAGGGACACTTACCAAATAAACACACCACTGTACATGAGGGAGCACGGAGCAGCGCGCATATAAGATATACTTTATTAATCCCTCAATTGGGAAATTCTTTTTTCACTCTATTTTATTTTGACATGCATTTTAACCCAGACACACACATGCAGTACAAGGTACAAGGGCTCATAGACATGCAAATGTGGAGAGAGATGGTGGAGTGATGGGCAGCCCCCCTGAGAAGCGCCCAGCGAGCGGTTGTGGGGGATCAGTGCCTTGCTCAAGGGCACCTCGGCAGTGCCCAGGAGGTGAACTGGCACCTCTCCAGCTACCAGTCCACCTTCCATATTTTTGGTCCATGTGGGACCACCCTCCGGTTCCCAAGCCAAGTCCCTATGGACTGAGCTACTGCTGCCCAATAGTCGCCCTACGATGACACACATACCATAAGCACGCAGAAAAGTTTGAGCGACCAATGTGCTAAAGCAGTGTGCAGCCATACCTGGCGGACCAAGTGACCTTTGGCCCGGAAATGACGCACCAAGGAGGGCAGAGACGCAAAAGTAGGAGCCACCTTTATACTGGCCCACCTCATTACAGCCTCCTGGTGTTAGGTACAAGCAGGGTCACCCAATAATCTAGCACCTCTATACTGCTACACCACCTCACAACTTACAGGACTTAAAGGATTTGCTGCTAAGGTCTTGGTGCCTGATACAACAGCACACCTTCAGAGGTCTAGTCTAGTCGTTTGAGTTGTCATAGCAGGAAAGCACAGGTGTAAGAAACGATGGCTCAGTCCATCAAACATACCAGAAAGTCATGACAGTGAACCAGCATGCACAATACCAGGACCCTAGAGCAGGCTCACCTGAATGGAATACAATCACTTATCAGTTACACCTGTGTTTTTCCTGCTCTGCCAACTCAAAATGTCCGCTGAGACAAAGGTTGTTAGAAAATGAGTAAAAACAAAAACGTACAGCAGTTAAAACAATGAAAGCAATTCATTTCTTTGTCATTGTCATGACAAGTCAAGAATACATGCCAAGTTGCAAATTTCAACAGTCATACACTCCACATCCTGTTCTTCAGGTCCTCATGTTAGCAAATTAACAATTTACACCTGGTTGAGTGCTAATTAGCTCCCATCTGCCAGGGGTATAGGGACCAGAACAGGGATTTAAGCTACATATAAATGATGATTAAATGTGTGAGTACAGCGAAGTGGGTGACAAAAGACCTCGGGTGTTAATTTGAAGAAGAAAAGTCGAGCCTTGGAACTTGGCTGCAGTGACACTGATTTTCTTCACCACGGTGTTCCAGGTTTTCACCATTAACTATCAGATGTAAACTGTGCTCACTCATTCAGGACAGGTGGCCGTGGTCAATACTTGTCTAACCGCATGTTTAAATGCAAATTAGGTTTGGTGCTTGTTCAGAGTGTACTTGCCTGTAAATTAGTTTGCTCAGTGATGGCAGCACCTTATTTAATTGCAGGCGTTAATGCTAATTAAGTTCAAATGAAGTTCACCAGCGATGGTGTGTATTTTAAGTTAAGTGGTGAGGACTCGCCTGCATTGAGCGTGGTGCTACAAAAATAGCTGAGTTCGTCATGGGGGGGGCTTTCACATCTGACCTGTTTGGTTCAGCTGAACAAACTCTGACCCTAAACCTGAAAGTAAATTGGACCAAACACAGTATTTTGTGACAGCAAATGTGATATTAGCATGATTTCTACTACTAATACATTCAAATGTATTCATTTGGTTCTTTTATTCCCAAGAAATGTATAAATGAGGTACAATCCAAGCCACAGTAGATCAAAGAAAAGCCTTTCAGAAGTCCCTCAGTTCTACAATCCAAGTGCCACCAGGCTTGCAGGTGAATGAAGTAACATGAAGTGGCATGCAAATGACTTTTTCTGGTGGGTGGGCTAGAGAAGGATCCAGAGAGAAAGAGTGTATTAGGTGCAGAAAGTGCTCTCAGAGGGGAAAGGTCTTTAAGCAATTTTTTAAGACAGAAAGGGATTTTGGTGACTGAATTGAATTTGGTAACTCATTCGGTCACTAGGGGACCACACAGGAGAAGAACTTGGATTGAAATTTTGTGCCTCACAGTGACAATGTAACTAGTTAATTTGCAGTAGGCGTACATTAGTGACTTGAACTTAATGCAAGCAGCAACGGGGAGCCAGCACACAGGAATAAAAAGTGGAGTGAGATAAGCTGTCTTTGGTTGGCTGAGGACCAAACGTACTGCTGCATTTTGGACCATTTGATTCCTAATAAATCCTGCTGATTTATAATCAGCAATTTGCATATTAGTAATATTGTTGGAAGACAGCTGGCTTTATATTTATAACATGTAGTCAATTTGCAGTCTAATCATTTTAATTATCAGTTATTTTTTCCTGGGCTTTCTGTAACACCAGAGAACATACACATTAGGAGCATTAAGGTGCTGCATAAACAGATGTCAGTCACTGGAATTTGATTTCCCTAATGCCATGGTCACACTACAAGATATCAGCCCGATTATATCCCAGTTGTTTTCTTGTGTAGTGTGTCATAGTGGACAAGAACTGACACATCTAGGACTCATGTCCTGACAAAAAGATTAACACGTCTGGGGTGGCGTTTAGCTCAGTGGGTAGAGCAGCCGCCCCATGTGCGGAGGCTCAGTCCTTGCTGCGGAAGCCCTGGTTTGAATCCGACCTGTGGCTCTTTCCCGCATGTCATTCCCCATCTCTCTCTCTCCCTGCATTCCTGTCACTCTTCAGCTGTCTCTGTCAGAAATAAAAGCTTGAAAAGGCCAAAAAAAAAAAAAAAAAAAGATTAACATGTTAGTTTATGGATGATACTGAATTTTTTTACATTGTTTTTTCCCCAGATTACAGCCCATAGCACCTGGTGACATCAGGCACATCATGAAAGATGGCAAGTGATGATTGTCTTTGCCATGACAAGGCAAGAATAAATGATTCTAAAATCGCCAAATCTGACAGTGACACTTATATACGTGGGTCCTTTATGATGCAGGATGACATCACCAAAACCGTCCAATCTGTGAGCAACATGTCAGTCTGTACTTTAAGTTTACAGCTCTTGGTTTGTAAAAAGCAAGCAGCAACCTCCGGTGCTGGGAAGAAGTGAGTCAAACTTTATAAGCGGCTGTATTAAAATGCCCAATTTCTCAGCACAAATAAACATGTTTACAGCCTGGTTCAAAAAACGGTTTTAGTCTCTATAGCTAATTTCCCCGTCCATGACGACTGTAAGGGGGGTAATCTTTATTTATTTTTTTAACTCACCATTCAGGTGTTTGTTTTTTGCACCTCAGGGCAACCGTACATATAAATGACATTCTTACTTAAAGGATTTAGTTAATTCAAATATCACATATAGGATCTTATTTTATCCAGGATACTATTCTGTACATGTTACACCCTGTTAATTAATTCCCACTTTTAGGCGGCAACAAGCTGTTGGGTAAATAATATACATACTCATCGAGTAACCCATTATACTCTCCTCAACACAAGTCAAGGTATGCTAATGTCACTTCTTTGGTATTTTAAAACTGAAAATTATCAGTGTTAAGTATGATATTAACTCAGGATATATACAACATACCTCTGCTCACCCAGTCTTTACACCCACAGTCAATATGCCACTCCACCAACTGGCACTGTGTTTTTACCGTGACAGCCAACTGTGGAATTAACATAAAAGCCGGGTTACTTCCTGACACCATCAATCCAGGCCCCCTCTTTCTTAACACCAGTCATCCAGTTTTACAGAACAGACCCTCTGAGGAGGGATGTTTGTATAGCAGATGAGTGCACAGAAGGCAGAAACAGCCAGACATTCATAATAAACTATGGGTGGCTATATCACTGTGATCTGTTTCTGAAAATGCTCTAACAGGGGGAAAAAAAAAGGTGTTTAAAGACAACAGACGACAAACTATACAAGCTGAGACAAACTGTTTGATTGTTAACTAAACTATATTAGGTTCGTCTCACAAAAGACAACTAAAAGCCTTTTCAGTCTGACCATTTCGACAGGCTTCAGGAAGGGCATAGATTCTTGACAAAAATGACTTGCAGCTTGTCTTCGACTGAATACTAATATCTCTCCAAGCTCGAAGATGAAAAATTTATGATTCCCGAGCAACAAACAGAAGCCGAGTATTTAGCTGTGCATTAAGGAACAGAAGGGATGGACAGCCGGGAAGTGAATTATGCTTTGGGAGGGGGGTTTGAGAATTTCCTATTCATGGATAGAGTAGCAAAAACTCAAGTTGGAATACATTTTGTAGCATGATTTGAATTATGTTCTCTAAACATGCAACCTACGATATTTGACCTGCCACATTTCAAGCCCATAGGGGACGAGTTTTCTTTATTTAAGGCTAAGTAACTTCGTTGAGAACAAGCATTAAAATTCAGATGCAGATTAGTTTTGTATGTAAATGTAATTTTCAGGACGCAGTGTTGAAGGGGAAATTTGTTATCAGTTTTATTTGTTTTGACTTATCTGTCAGTTTATGTCCATGAACACTGAGAGTAACTAGATGGTATGCATTACAAATTCATGTACAAAAATGACTTATCCATAGCCAAAAACTCTCAAAGATTATACCAGTGCTTGCCAGGTTTCATTAAAGTGGGGCACTCTTATGTTGTAAAAAGACCGATGTACCAATTAAAAGAAGAAGGTTGTAAAGATTAAATACAATGGATGCAAGCGATTCTTGAAATCATCTATGAGATCAATTTCCTTAGTTAAAGTTAAGCTGCTAAAAAAAGAACTAATGAAAATGCAACAGCTGCATCCCGATCTCATTTTGACTGTGTCTATTAACGATTGCCATTTTATTACTGTTTAATGAAACAATTTAAATTTAACTGAATTGTTATTGAGTGTTTGTTTTATTATTGTTATTACACAGATGCCTACTGTTTGTTTTTTTTAAAACAATATTTAATGTCTACAGTATTTCCCTAATCGATACACTCTTCTTCTTTGGTACCAGCTTTTTATCTTGAGAGGGAGAGAGAGAGAAAAACAGTTTAACAGGGTAGACCTGAGTAGACCTGTACCATCACCTCAGTGCTAATTGATACAGTAGTGTGGGTGGTTGCGTGAATGTGCATGTAGGTGGGTGAAGGGATTTTTACATTTTCTGTGGCTGATTCAGTGGGTTGATTAAAAGCTCAGATGCACTCATTTTTCTGTGTTCTGTGTTACATCAGATATTTCACTTTGATTTTTGCATATTTTACATGAAACAATAAATAACCAATATGTGGTGTGCTCCTTGCTGAGACTGATCGGTCACTGCAAAGTACTGCAATGTTACAACAGACAAATTCAAGGAAAACACACAAGCAGACACGGTGCTTTGTGCACACAGGTCCTAGGAGTTTGTGCAGGTATCAGAGCCAGGCAGCAGGTGGTACTGACTGACAGCTCGTGTTCTATCTGAGATTGTTTGGCCGTTTTGTTTTCTGTGTATTAAGCAGGTGAAGTAAAACAAGGCTGTAAAGACCGAGCACATTTTGAAAACAAGCCCAGAAAAACAAACCCAGTGACTGCCAATATTTCTGAGCAACATTCAGTATTAAAAACAACAAGCCAAAATGTGTCTTAAAGGAACAGTCCATGTAGTGTTTATATATTCATCTAGATTGTTTTAGCGTGTGATGCCTAGTTTTTCTCAAAATAAAAAGGCACTTGGCTGGCGGTGCCAAAAACTACATTTGACAAACTCATCAGCAATGTCTTTTTTTTCCAGGATTAATGGTTACTTTTCATAATCCACAAACTTTGTTGTGAGCAGTTTCATGTAGGAACAATTGCCCACCAACGTTATCACCACACAGAAGCATGCAACTACTTGCGGACAAGAAGCTTGTGCTCCTGACAGTGCAGGATGTAAACGTTATCGGTGTCTGTGCAGCGCTATCTCGAGAACTCTACACCTCACATCAAAACAATCTGGATGGATATATAGCACTGCCAAGCGGCAGCCCCCATGGCTGTGAAGTGACGCCAAAGCCAAAATGCCAAAAACAGTTAATTGAAAGGCCACTTGAGGCTTGGCTACAGAACAGGTAATCTCCACAAGTCCCTATGTTAAAATGTCCACAGTTCACAGCAGAAATACATTAAAAAAATCATGTGTACAGCTTGGCACAAAAACAGTTTTGGTCTCTCTAGACCAACTGTACTGAGACCGGATTTTTATATAACTCACCTATTCAAGTTATATTAAAGCTTAAAGTTATGAATAATTAACAGCACGGACATTTTGATTGACAGATGGGCTTGTTTGTGCACCCAGACTTCATTCAGTCCACCTAAGCTCCACCAACGATGCATTTCTTTGCCAGTAGTTTTGATCAGCCAGGAGGCGGCAGAGGCAGGACTTCAAAACTTCAAAACATCTCCTCAGAAAACTATGGGTGATGTCACAGATGCAACATCCATATTTATACTGTGTATGAGCAGTACAGGTAAGATTTTTGTGGCAGTCATTTTGTGAACAAAGCAGGTGTAGTTTCTTCACATATAGCATTCATTCAAAGCCAGGTACAGGTAAGCCTGTACATATTTTAATTGGACGCATCATGAAGGTTAAGTGAAGTTGTTGAAGTTAGCCTGTTATGTTACTATGCTTATTATATGGAGAGCAGAGAGTGTACATGCACCTCAATCTCTCTGCTAAATCTAACTCTTTTTTTATATAAAATCATGAACTTTCAGTTTAAAACAAAACCTGTTGTTTTTTCCTCCAGATCTTTATTCTCTGAACTGAAAGTTGCTCCTAAACCATTATCACAAGGCTGAGACGGGAAGGGATGCATGAGATGTCATGAGTGTCTCATCACCATAGTTACAATACAAGAGTCCCGTAGGCGTTTCATCTGCTCTGTTCAAGTCACTGTCCAGCACAAAATGTCCTGATGGAGGAGAGTGACGTGAAAATCACTTCTGAAATCCATGATAAGAACCATGTGGTGAATTGGGTAATGTTTTCTATTACAGGACTGTAAATTTAAAAATAATTTTCTTGGGACAATTCCTTTAGGTCCCCCCTATCTGAGATTGATAAGCAGTGTTCCAAATAAGCATTCAATAAATTGTTTATAACAAATTAAGTTACATATAAAATCCAACTCCCAACCGTAGACTTAAATGATTTAAAGAAAATAGGAGTTAAACATAAAAACCTAATAAAAGAGTTAAAGCCTCCTCTGCAACAGTACTAAATTAGATAATTGAATATGGATTCCTAAAGATCAGATCTCTGTTTTCTAAATCTGTATTACTAATTAATACCAGATTATGATATTGATTTATTTTTCTTACTGAAAAAGCTAACAAATGACAAATACGTTTCTCCCAAGTTTAGTCCTGAAAACAAGTAAGGATTGTAGGTGATTTAAATATTGATGTGGATGATAAAAAGCTTTAGTACTGCGTTGATGTCATTATTGGATTCGATTGGCCTCTGACAGATCAGATGTCTGTCTGTCTGATAGTGCCGTAGTTAAATTTAAGGAAGTGATTCCATCAGTATTTAATCAGATGCTACGTCTCGATATAACAGAGGACTCCTATACTAACTCTAGTCCCTCCCAAATCATCTTGTTGATAGTGCTTCAGACTCACAGGGGAATTACACTCAACTCTATTGCCCCTCTACAAAAAGAAGATAATAAAACAAAGGAGGTTAGCCTCATTGTATAACCCTGAAACCCACGTATTAAAGAAAAGAGCACAGAAACGAAATGGCGCTCCACCAAGCTGGAAGACTTTTGTTTAGTCTGCCAGGATAGTCTTAAAACATACAAGCTCTCATAATGCCAGAGCAGCCTATTAATCATCAATATTGGAGCAAAATAAGAACAAACCACGGTTTCTTTTCAGCACTGTAGCCAGCCTGACAGAGAGCCACAGCTCCATTGAGCCATGTAGTCCTGTAGGCCTCAGCAGTAATGACTTCATGAGCTTCTTTAATGATCAAATTATAACTATTAGAGACTAAACTCACCACCTCCTCTCCTCAACAGGCACCGATGTATCTTCAAACACAGGAACCTTGGAAACAGCTTTAAAAAACTGATATGTATTTAGACTGCTATTCTTCTCATCGACCTTCGCCAACTTTCTTCATCTAAGCCATGAACCTGTCTCTTACACCCCATCCCAACCAGGCTACTTAAAGGAGTTTTAACTTAGTAAAGTTAGCACTTCTTAGTGGATATAATCAATTTGTCTTCATTATCACGCATTTGTCTTTAAAAGCCCGTTCTTTGAGAACAGTTTATTTGAGGATTTTTAGCTACATTTAGAGTGCATCATAGCACAGAGACAGCACTAGTGAAAGTTACAAATGAACTTCTAATTGCATCAGACAAAGGACTAATTTCTGTACTTGTCTTGTTAGATCTAAGTGCTGTATTCAACACCATTATCCATCACATCCGATTACAAGAAACTTAAACAACTAATTGGCATTAAAGGAACTGCACTGAGTTGGTTTAAGTCATCAGATCAGTCTCGGTGTGTACATGTTAATGATGAAGCACACCAAAGTTAATCACAGAGTTCCACAAGGTTCTGTGTTTGGACCAAATCTATTCACCCTCTACATTGTTCTATAGGCAACATTATTGGGAATCACTCCATTAATTTTCACTGTTATGCTGACGACACCTAACTTTATCTATATTCATCTAGTGAATGTTAAATATTTAAGCTAGATGAAATCAATCAGTTAGCTAAACCTTAAACATGTCTTAAGGAAGTAAAAACTTGTTTTTCTCACTCAGGCAACTCAGGCAAGTTCTTGTTATTGGCCCCAAACACCTCTGAAATTATTTATCTGAAGATATAGTTACTCTAGATGGCATCACCCTTGCTCCCAGCACCGCTGTACCAGGAAAGGACTTGTCTTTGATCAGGATATGTCATTTAACTAGCACATAAAACAAACTTCAAGGACTGCCTTTTCACCTACGTAACATCATGAAAATCAGGCACAAACTGTCACAAACAGACGCAGGAAAGCTAGTCCATTTCAGGCATTTGTTACTTGGCTGGAATACTGCAACTCTGATTATCAGATAATCAGACTGCTCAAATAAGTCCCTTAAGACTCTGCATTGGCTCCCTGTAAAAAAATGGTTAGAAATCCTTCATCTAAAATCCTTTTCCTCACTGACAAAGCTCTACATGGTCAGGCACCTTCATATCTTATATATAGTAGCTTCATAGTACCTTATTACCTCCCATAATGTATTTTTTTTTTTTTTTGTGGTTCCTATAGTCACCTAAAATAGAATGGGAGCAAGAGCCTTCAGCTACTGTATCAAGCTACGCTCCTGTGGAACCAGCTCCAAACCCCCTATACATGTTTAAGAATAGGCCTAAAGCGTTTCTTTTTGCATTTACATTTTACATTTGATGCTTTTATCCAAAGTGACTTACAAAAAAGGAAAAAGGGAAACAATCAAGGTAGAGTGCAACTAGGACATGTTCTAGATGAGGTTAGATTTAACATGTCCAGTTGTTGGTAGTGCTAGGAGAGGAGGTACTCTCTGGAGAGCTGGGTCCTTAGGAGCTTTTTAAAGGTAGAGAGGGACACCCCTGATCTGGTAGTAACAGGTAGTGTTCCCAATGGGGAACAAGAGATGAGAAGAGTCTGCATTGCCCTGAGAGAACAGGTGGCAGAGCCAGGTGCCTTTTATTGGAGGAACAGTCATGAGGTAACACCTGCATTCAAGTAGGTAGGTGCAGTACCGGAGATTATTTTGTAGGTGAGCATTAGCAATTTGAATTTAAGGTGAGCTGCTACAGTTAGCCAATGATTGAAAACCAGGCTCTACCACGTTCTGGATCATCTTAAAGGGTTTCACTGTGTAGGCTGGGGGGCACTTTTTCAATGAAGCCCATAGTTAGGGCTGGCACAGGTTAACCCTAACCATCCCTTCATTATGCTGCTATAGGCCTAGACTGCCTGTCTAAGTCCCCTGTGCTTTCTCGCCTTCTAGTTTCCCATGGATCCTTGTTGTGCCTCAATCTTGGACCACGTCTGCTAGCTTGGTTCTGCTTGATGCCCACTCACAATTTATTGAAATTATTATCATCATCATATATTATATTATATTATCTCTCTCTCTCTCTCTCTCTCTCTCTCTCTCTCTCTCTCTATCCTCCGTCTTCCCTTCCCCCTCTCTCCCACTGTAACCCAACCGGTTACAGCAGACCTTGACCTTGACTTGGGTTCTGCTCAAGGTCTCTGCCTCTGAAAAGGAAGTTTTTTCCATGTTTGCGTTGAGAATTGCATGAATAATATTAGAAACTGTATGGTTTAAACCCGCTCGATATGAAAAGTGTCCCAAGATAACATCTGTTATGATTTGGCGTTATATAAATAAAACTGAATTGAAAAATGTAACATGTTGTACGAAGACATATGTGCTTATTACTCCTTCTGTGGACACCCATGGGTGGAGGTTGGTGTATGGTGTAACAGATAATGAAAAACAATGGTAAAACACAGTGGTAATAATATAAAACATAGCATATAGTTTAAATTATAAGGGGACTTAAAGTGTTACCCCTATAAATAAACCATGTCCCTTCATGTTGGGGGCACACAAGTTGAATACAACATAAATTATAGAGATAACTAATTTAATCATTTCTAAAAAAATGTTGTCTTCATTTGTAAACTAATTTTGTAAACATTTGAATAATGTTAAAATAACAGAACAACAGAAGTTACAGTTATATTGCTTCACTAGGGATGTTACAGTTTTTCTAATACTGGTGGTAGCTCAGGGACTGACCACATAACGAAGACATGAGCATGCAAAGTAGCCCATGATCATTGCCTTAGATGCTTGATTTTCCTAATGGGTCATTCATCAGTCGTAATTTGCTAAACCAATCTTCCCATTTAGTTCTGTGAGGGAAAAAAATGAACCTAGCCAATTCACACTGATGAATGAACCCATTATCAACGTAATGTGTAAATTGAGAGGTCAAATTAAGGTGGCAGTTCAGGGAACCAGGACCCTCCCATAAAGGAAAAGTGTCAATACTTAGAGCATGATATCTCACCTACATTAGCAGCCATTAATATGATTAAAATGTATTAATAAAGGTTGAGTATAGATGATTGTTTCACAGAACAAAGTGTATCCACAGTTTCTGTTGGATCAGGTATAAAGTATATAGTGTCGCTGATGGCAGCCTGATGGCATTTTAGCTACTGTCACATTGCAAAAAACATTGTGTTAAAGATGCCTAAATTATGAGAACCAGAGACTGTACAAAAAACTGGAGACTTTTGCATCTCACACATATTGTATATGCAGACTGGATTAAAGACCCTGCAGACCCAAACAGCTGTTCTCCAGTTATTCTGGCTAATTAGACTTCTGTTCTGGTTAAAGTTGGCTGACCTACTGTACACTGCAAATCACATGAGGTGACCAAAGTAGATGAACTAATAATGCCCAGTTACCCAAGAAAGCGGGTGGTGCTGGAAGCTTATAATAATGAGAATAATAACAAGGAGACCAAAAGAAGATTTGTTCATATAACATCATTTATTATTTTCTATGGCCTCTTGCTGAAGCCAGCAGACACTGGAAGAAAGGTAAAGACACCCTGGGTAGGTCACCAGGTCATCATATGGCTTACACATAGAGAGTCAGTCATTCACACTTACATCACACCTATAGTCACCAATTAACCTATAAACCTGCATGTCCTTGGACTGTTGGAGGAAGAGAAACCATGCAGACATGGGGAATACATGCAAAGGTTCCATCCACAACCACAAACTCTGCATGCACAGAAAAGCCCCAGCTGGGTTTAAACTCAGAAACCTCTTGCTATGAAAAAAATAAAATGATGTTGATGAAAAAATAATGTTAATCAATTCATTTGAGCTGAAACAATTAGTCTAGATCAACAGGAAATTAATCATTTTAACCAAAGGTGCCTAAAGCTCCCTGATTTGAGTTTCTCAAATGTCAGGATTTGAAGCTTTTCTTTGTGATATATAATAGTAAACTGAATATTTTTTGGATTTTCAGACTTAGAAAATAATGAAAAATGTCCATTATAATTTCACTGATATTGGACAAAACAATGAACAGAGAAAAGGATTGAAAGATTCATCGATAATGAAAATAATAATTAGTTGCAGCCCTACAATTCATGTTTCATTAATGGAAAAATGGATACAAAGTGAAAGGTTTAAAAGGAGCAATCTGTAATTAATGGCCACAAAATAAACAGTAGCATTTGACTGCCTTCTATCCTTGATGTCATGACAGCCTCAAGATTGTTTACAGTCAGTACGTCCTAATGTAACGAACTTTCAAAACTCTCACAGCAGTAATTCCGAGTTGTTACAATTTGACCATGCCCATTGTGTTTATTCACGCAAGTAATTATGAACCACTGAATCTACATACTAACGTTACAGCAATGTGAACCCAATGCTGTGAAAAGTCTAAATTCATACTTTGTCAGGTCTGTCCACATGATGACAAAGAAACAACTTTTAAAACACTTGTTTTCTGAGCAGGGGTCGGTCAGGGCTTAGCTAACTTAGTTCATAGTAAAGTACAACTGATAACTGGAATCAAGTAACAGACACTTTCCAAGAAGTCCAACTTCCTTCATTATTTTTCTCAAAGCAATCTTTTTTCGTCTGGTCTCTCTCCATAAATATGAGGTAGTATCACTGCAGCTTCATGCCGCTACTGCAGAAAGGTTAAGAAGTGAAGATAAATATACTTTTTAATCCCAACAGTTAAAATAAACTCTAAGCTCTCTTCCCACTGGCGTAATTCTGGGTGTTTATCCCTCAAGAATCTCTGGCTCTGCCTCTAGGGTCTTTCCTCTACATCTTTCTCTGACTGTTGAGGCAGGGGTCCACTATAAGTCCGCAGGATGAACATCAGGTGTTAAAGTCAATTTTTTTTAAGATTTTTTTTTTGGTCTTTTCAAGCTTTATTTCTGATAGAGACAACTGAAGAGTGAATGTGGGGAGAGAGAGATGGGGAATGACATGTCAGATTCAAACTCTGGGCTTCCGCAGCCAGGACTGAGCCTTGATACATGGGGCGGCTGCTCTACCAACTGAGCTAAACGCCGCCCCATGTTGAAGCCAATTTGACACAGTGGCCAGACCATGTAATGACAGCAATGGTGTCACATCATGCACAGGAGCCAAAAAGTACTACGATGAGCTTACATTGTAAAAGAGGTGTCTACAAAACCCTGGCAAGTTGTCGGACTTTTAGACTTTGATCTATTATGTCCGATAACACTTGGAAAGTGTAGAAGACCCAAATAATTAATTGTATCCTCATTTAAGTTAGTGGAGGGCCATGCTCTCTAGCAGCCCCACAGTGCTGAAGATGCAGGTCATTTTATGCGTGAAAACTTTACTTTTTGGATTTATAGGCCACTGAGCAGCTTCGATAAGAATAAATAGTTTTCTTTTTACATCCGGCCAGCAGTAGTTCTGTTCCTTCACTCCAGTTTTTCTTCACCCTCATGTTAGGCCGAGGCCTCTCAAGACACAAGTGGTATTACAAAAAGAAAACATTTTAACATATAATCATCATCATCATGTTACTAAGTAGAAAGCAAAGCTAAAATGATCACCTACTTAAATTTTGACCGTCTCTCAAATGTCACCACTGTCCTGACAGTTTTCAAATGCATGTCAAAGTTCATCGAGTTTAAAGAAGCAAAGCACAAATTTGCAAAACATCCACAAGCAAAAAAATCTGACTGTGATGATGGCACTGAAATGAATTGATTCTGCTGTATTGAGTATGCCAAGAATGATAAAGCTGCCCTGCACTAACTGGTTCAGCAGAAAATAACAGAAGAGTGAGCAAGATGTCAATAAATTACAGTTTGTATACTCCTACGCAGTCCTGAGAAGACATCTAATCAGGCAAGAGAAGTAAAAACATCTGTGTAAGTGTATCATTGGTTTGTGGAGGCTTTAAAACCAGCGCATATAATATTTAAATCACCAAGTCTGCAGGGTTTAATAGGCTTTTCTCACAGTGGACAGTTTCACTTGTCAAACAGGTGTAATTGCAACATCCCATTTTGTGTGCAAGTTCCAAATACTTGACATTCTGCGTGTTTGCTCACTGGTATAGTTTTCTGAGACGCATACATGAACAGAAGATAGTTACATTTGTGTGTTGGGAGCAAGATCTGTTGTATCTGCCATTGAGAACATCAGTCCTATCATGATGGAGGCTTATAAGTTACTTACTTGTAATGCAGTCGTTCAAAATGATACCATGGTTGAGAAGATTCATTTGTTTTGTGGGTATGTTTTAAGGAGGATAAGACCAGGTGCTTCTTATTATGCAATCAGATTCAGATTCAGCCTGTCAGGATTTATTTAGCGGTAATAACCAGCTCGCTGTACATTATCTTGTGACTAATGACTATGCTCCTGCTATTGCTTCCTATTTGTATTGTAGGTTAGTTATTATGTGGAATGAGTTTCTGTATATTCTGCAATGACTTGCCATGTGACAGCAGATATATCGCATAACTTTTTTGACTGGTTTGAACTTACTCTTAGTTATTCTACACATTTTACACTCACACCGTGAATACATTTCTTCAGCAATATCCACTGTAATCATGGTTTTTAGTTTCTGTCTGGGTTCACGCGCCGCTGAGCAGCTTCGACAAGAATAAACGGAGCCTCTGTAATGTTGTATCCAGTTCCCTTTATGCATCCATGGCTAGCAGTAGCTCTGTCCTTTCACTCCAGTTTTCAATTTTTTCAGCCTCATGTTAGATTGAGGCCTGACTAGACACTACATTAACCCACTATTGCCTCTTAAGACACAAGTGGTATTACAAAAAGTACGGTTGGTTTAAACTTATTCTTAGTTATTCTTTCAAACACATTTTGGACTCACACTGTGTAAATAAATTTCTCCGGCAATATCCACTGTAATCATGGCTTTTTTAGTCTCTGCCAGTTTACAAGAAACAGTGTCTGAACAAAAAGTGAGAAATTAAATGCTTGAAGTTTTTAAATTGTGCTGCAGACAAAATGATTTTTTTTTTCTCACTAGTTTTAAAGAAAATATTATTTCTAGACCGGATATAAAAGTGAATTGTTTGTAATAATTTTGCACTTGAGCCCATAAGCCTCAGAACCTCTTAAAACTGCATAAGCAGTGTACAGAGTAAGCCCAGTCTTATCCCAGCTAAAGCCAGTGAGTGACTGTAGATAAGCAGTAAAATTGAGCATACTCTGCCACATGTACTGTGGAAAATAGGCTATAGGCTTCACGCATCATGAACCTCAGCTTATACATCATCTCTGTGTGATCACGTGGCAGTCTAGTCTCTGGTCGATATGTTATTTTAACATGTCCCAGGTACCAATTCCATTAAAAGAGGCTTACAGAAAGCCCCAATTCTTCACTGACTGACTCAAAGTAGGACAACAGCATTGTCTTACCTTGTTTGAACCGAAGCATTTATGTCTGACTGAACTACTGGCACATTTTATGTTTAAATTCTGCACCAGTAAAAGAAAGTAATCACACAACTATGGATTTGAAAATAGTACCGTAAAAATACAGCAGTCTTGTTTTCAGAAGTATCCTCTATCTATCCTCCCAGCAGAGTTCTCAGCACCACGCTAGAGTAAACACTCATAATCAGTGAACTTTCGTCATTGACCCGAATCCACCTCGGCGTAAGAACAGACACTTCCATTGCTTGCTTGTTCAGACTGGGCTATTGATCCTGACAAACAACCCATCCACGGTGTGTTGCAGTCTTTCAACACAACTCTCGTCTTTGTCTCAGTCCTGAGTTACCTCACCAGATCCTCCTTTGCGTAGCAACGCAAACACTCAGCAGAGTTTACTTGCAATGAGCGGAGCCATAACAACTCACTAAGTGTTTGTTCAAGCAGAAGGTTGGGAGAAGTGCAAAAGGGAGGATGGGAGGGAAAGAGGCAGTGATGATAAATCACCAGTGAGCACTATGTGAAGCTGACAGTATTACATCCTTGGACTGTTCCTCAGTAGGCAAGGTTAGGCTGACTATCGGTGGGCTGCGGCTCCCTGTGAGCCTGCAGGAAAGGCAAAATTAGACAATTACAGGCAAATAAATCTTGTATCCCTTGACAGTAGCTCTCAGAGTCTGAGTGTAAAATGGTGTTAGGATTCAGATGGACTGCCTCTGTGCACCAGGACTTAGGTTCATGATGTACTCTACACCCCATGAAGAAAGGTCCTATTCTAGTTACCAAGAGCTGGTGCTGCCAATAAAAACATAACATAGTTGTTGAATTTGGGAAACATATGGCAGCTTAAAATAATTCATGGCCAAAGATAGTTTATTCTGTGTTATTAGGTTGCAGATTTTTTTTCATGTTGTGACTGCTGGGTGTGGAGATAAATTTGTTGTCTGTTTTCACCTGGAACAACAGATTGTAGCTCTGAGGGCAAACCAACAAATAAAGTCAGTGGCTCTCTTAGTACGTAATCATATAATATATCATATCATAGCATAGCATCATATCATCATGATGCAAAATAGTTTAACTCAATAAATTGACTTGAAGACTTTCAAACTATATCCATGATTGACAAAGGCAGCCAGTGGCAACAGTAGGCGAGTTTTCAGTGGCCTTGCTAACTTATCTATGGTAGAAGAAGGTAAACAGTTTAAAAATGCATAACACAGCCGGCTTTGTAAACTTTCTACAGCAAAAAGAAAAACCTTCACCACTGTTTAGCCCTGACATTATGAATATTTATCTAGTCACATTTAAAGTCCATGTAAAGTAAGAATAAATATGTGTTCTGACTTTGTCAGATGCTAACATTCTGAAGGCTTTTATACTGCTGTGGGTCAGGGTTAGGTTTGGGTAAAAACGCAGCGCTCACAAGGGCACTGCGGAGGGCACGGGCACAGGGGAAAGGATAGATATAAAATATTCTTTTAATTGAACCAGAATAGGTTAATTAAATATAAAAAGAATAATTAAAAGGGAAGAAAGTTTCAGAATAAGTAACATCAAAATAAAAGATGTGTGGGGTTGTAATAAAAGAGAGAATCTAGGGACACAAGGCAGCGGGAGTAGTATTTTAAAAAAAAAGGTTAGGGTTGGCTTTCGGGTTATGGGTCAACACATTAACTCTCTCTGTGCTGTCCAACAACTCAAATAGTTTGGTGTAGAAAACCATCTGGTTAGGGCTAGGGTCAGGTCTAGGGTTAGAGAGAGGCAGGGGAATTATGCTCAGGGAGCCCTCAACACATCATAGGACCACCCAAAAAATACTGGACTGAAAATGGGTGAAAAACTGTTTTAACTTCTAACTACACATTTGACATTTTTCCACCAATATATTTCTTGTATTCTGAAGGAAATCTCAATAAATCTTTACACAGACTTTAAGGATAACAATTTATATTAAGGCTTAAATTTATGTAAAAGCAAGCACCACATCTATGCCCATTTTTGGATTAGTGGGGAGCCAGCTGTGTTGCAGGACTGGCAGGGTGGCAGCAGTCCGAGCCACCACACTCTGAGCTTCACAACAGCTGTTCAGAAATCTACAAGTGACGACACAAATACTACATCCATGTTTCATCAGCTCTCTGACTATCGTAACTATCAGATAATGCAGAGGACAAAATTAATACCATTATAATGATTAGACAACAAATCAGAAAACACACCTGCAACTAGTGTAACTGCTCACACACCAAATAATAGTCAGCCAGGAATCAACATGCCAGCAGTAATGTGAGCTTGGCTACCCAATGGCATAGCCAGGTGGTCATGTGACCCTCCCTGAAGGTCATAGCGGTCAACCAGTCTCAGACATCTTGTGATATTTTATAATGGGTGCCTGTGTCTTCTTGCAGTTACACACTCAGTCTGCATATGGCTGTGTAGACTGTGTACCAGTTGATATTCACTGCATGAAATCAGACCTCTGTGTTCGTGTCTTTACCAGCAGACGAGGTGAGGCTTGAAATAGTAAAGATGCATTTAATGATAGTGAAACAGAGGTATAGTTAGTATTCATGAAGAGACACGCTGCTCCAACGCCTGTTCTGCTGCGGAGGGACATGGCTGGCCAAACACAGCAGCTTGAGGTAAATGCACAGAGGTAGTTTATAATGTTTGGGAGCCATAAACATTCTGCCCTTGGCTCTTCCCTAGCAGACGGACCATGGAGAATTTTACTACTGCCATAAAGCATGTTCATCTTCTGCCTCTCCTCTTGCTTCCCCTCAGTTATAACACACACGGAAACACGCGCATACACAAACACGTCCATCCCTGTCATATTTCACAAACACCTTATGCATTAAAATGAAGGAAGTGAACAGGAATGTCTTCTGTAAACAGAGCGGTCTACGGTCCTCCTCACTGATGCCCTGTTTGTCTACCAAAAACAAAGGAAAGGTTTCAACCTTTGAAGCTTGAAATATGTCAATTTCTTATCGGGGAAATTGAAGTGGGAGACACAATAATACCTGTCATGGTATACGATACAATGGCTCAGCAATAAATATTTGCTTTCTGAGGCCTATAATGAAGTTTTTTTTTTTTTTTGAAAGAAGTTGTATCATAGAGGTATTGATTAAAATGTTACACTCTTTGACTACCCCTATTCATGCTTTAACAGTTTAAATGTAACTCATATGACAACCTGGTCACTTCATAGCACAGTGAAATGAAAGTTAGAGCATCTCATGACATATTTCCAAGTGACAGTGGTGGTGGAGTAGGGAGAGGGATCTGATTCTTGATCAGATCATTTAGAAACTTGATTAAATCACTCAAAAGTGGGCATGACTTGGTGAGCATGAATAATCATAATAGTTTATTTGTATAGCACTTATCAAACTGTATCAAAAGCGGAGATTACAAAGTGCTTAACAAAAGGAAATCCTAAAATAAAAGCTGTGTACATGTGGGATTGTCACCAGTATAATTAAATTCAGAAATACTGCATTCAGACATTAGCCTTCCTGTGTCAACTTTATACTATATTCATATTAATGGGGGAAGGTCATCTACTATTTATGTGTAATATATACATACTGTATTTGCTGCTCTTAAACTTGCAGGTAAAGTTTCTTTTTTGTGATCATCATTACTGGAGTGGTGGATGGTAAAAGTCCCTACCCCCTCCATGTGGCATGCTGTTTTGTAATCGACACCTACAGGTGAGGTGGAGTGGTACTGTAACTATGGTGATTATGCACTTATGAAATCACTTGATAAAATATCCTCCAGTTATAACCCTGCAATAATGATTCAGTTGCACTTCTGTACTAGAGAATGAGGCTTTAATAAAAGACAGAACATTAATTTATCCAGAACCTGTGCATTCATTAAATTCACATTCCCAATTTGTTTTTAAAAAGATGGATTTCTTATACTTGATTTATTGTAGCGAATTTTTCTTATGGCTTAAATACACTTATTGCAAGTTGCTTTGGACCAAGTCATCTGCCATGAATGAATTGATTTAAGAATTTGTATGGTTAAATTAAAGCCTTAATGATGATCTTAATTAAGTTTCTGTTTTTAAAAAAATGTTTCTCAGAGGTAAGTGAAAACCTGTGGGAACAAGGAGATGCTGTGATAAATCTATTTTATATGCTGTTTAGACTCTCTGAGGCCTGGTTCAGCTTAACTCATAACCAGTAGTTCTTTATTGAACTTCTCTAAGGGTCAATATAACTCTGATTGAACATAATGCAGAAAAATACACCTCGTCCCTGTCACGTGTTTCTCCCTGAATCCCTTACTCTCAACACGACTTTTAGAAAGAAACTTTCTAACTGCAGTCATAGGCATCTTCGACTCAAGTCCTCAAGTCATTCTCCATCTAAAAGGATTACCTGTTACGTAGGCCTACTAAGATTTAGTAGATTTAAGTAAGAAATCTGAGCCTAAAAATAAAAATAAAATAAAACACACATAGAAAAGAGATGTGCTTTCAGCTGTGACTTGAAGTGAGTTTCGTGACCCGATTCCCCAGTGGGAGACTACTCCACAGCCTGGGACTCAGGACAGCGAATGTACAGTCCCCTCATGTTTGCAATCCTGAACATGGTACATCTAGCAGGCCTTGCTCAGAGGACCTGAGGGGCCTAACATCTTGCAGTTTAACATCTAGTATATTGGTTTAAAAGGTGGTTTAAGTGTGTTTAGCAAATTTTGTGGCAGTCTAATAACTCAACTAATAGTTGTTGAGACATTTCACCTAAAACCACAAATGTCAACCTCAAGATTGTGCTAGAAGAAAAGTCAGATGATCACCAAAGTCATTAGGACTCATCATTAATATAACAACCATAAATATCTGTACAACATTTTCTGACAATCTTTTCTGTAGATGGTGACATATTGCAAAGACTTTGACTTGTTGCTGGTACTTGGAGAACAGTCAGTAGGATTTATCCTCTGGAAGACAGCCATCCCTGGAGCCATGTTACGAGCATGGCTCAAAAGTGTACTTACTGAAAGACAGGTAGCCATTATCAAGAGACTGTAGAGCAAAACTGTGTTGTTGTTTTTGTTGTTTTAAAGCTCTGTATAGGTCAAAAGGAGAAATATGCTCTATCTTGTAGTAGCCATGGCAAACACATAAGAATATGTCATGTATGATTTTTAAAAAGTACTTTTATATTTGTTTTTGGTTAGTGGAAAATTACATAGATTGATGCAGTAGCTGATTTAGGATTTTATAAGCACACAGAAGTTGAGAATATTATTTGCTATCTAACATAAATGGATAATACAGATGTGATGAAACAGTGTTGCCATCAAAATTAATAGCAGCAGTCAAACATTATTTGTCTAGTTGGACCAATAAATGTCTTTAGAGTCTTATTTGCATTCAAATGCTGGAAGCATTCAAGCACCAAGGACTCATTTTGAGTTAAACATTTTTACAAAATCATAAACATTTTAATAAATTTCAATGTCATCTGTGTAAGTCATAATTTATGGACTGCTTATTCAAGATGTGATCACATAAACAAAACAGAACCAGGTCAAGTATAGATCCCTGTGAGACATTATATTTGACCCGAGGATACTCCCATCATGCTGAGTTCAGTCAGCTAGAACATGTCCCCATCCCCGGAGAGCAACAGAGGTCTCAAGAAGATCCAAGAGGACCTTGTGGTCCTCAGTACAGGACAGATGTTATGAGAATCTATGGTCATTAACAAATCATTTACTACCCTGGTGAGTGCAGTTTCAGTAGAGTGTTTACATCTGAACTCAGACTGAAATTGCTCAAAAGGTTTGGCCAGATGGGCTCTGAATTGGCTAGAAAACCCTGTTCCTTAATAGTTTTGACATGAAAGGTTAGATCAGATTAGAAATTTGAAATATAATTGCTTAGGTGGGTCAAGGTTTGGACTTCAGAGTACAGATGTGACTACATTTGTTTTGCGAGCTGTGGGAACGTCAACAGCATTTACTGACTTGGTTAATGATGTTAAGAAGTCTTCCAATGCATTAAACAATTTTTGATGAATAACATCTATTATATACAAAAATCAGTAGCAGCATATCATAAGCAGTTGATGCTCATTCATTAACAGACATGATGTGATCTGATGTTAATATGAAAAGAACATTTAACTACATCTTAATCACATTTGTTCCCTGGCTTGATGAGTTGCAGGTGAGTTATGTCACCTCCAAAGACCACTGATTTGTCCAATCTGGATGGACAATTACTGTGTAAAACTATGTTTCAGTAACTGGCTTAAGTCACCCTCTTTTAAAATAAGAGTAAACCCACTCTCTGCATTTTAGATGAATCGTCCCTTTATGAAGAAAATGTGCCAAGAAGCAAGAAAGAAAGTGTCTGACAATTAGAAAATGTCTGACAGGGGGATAATGATGATAGCATGATAGAGTATCATCATAAACTATGTCTCTAAGGATTTCACAGACATGTCTGTGTATGTCTAATTAATCAACGTACAGAATAAAAAAAAAACTGCATTCCTATCTGCAGACTGCTGCAGTGGTTAGACAGAAAACAAGAAAAGAAAATGTGAATGTTAATGGCTCCATGACAAGGTCGATGTAGGATATCGAAGTAAGTTAGCAAGGTTTTCTTTGCGTTAGCCAGCTAGACAAAACCTAAAACCCCAGTGAGAGATAATGAGCATCACAACGGTGTTCATCAATTTTCTTTGTTTACATCTCAGGCTTTGTACGTCATGAGTTAGTGTAATAGAAAAACACAGTTTTCATCTATTTATAGTAAGAAATAAATCACAGGTTACACTCCCACATACAGTAAGCTCAAGGCTCTCTGATGCCTCCTGTATGATGTGACAATAAAATATTTCTTTCATACAGTGGAATCCTAAGCAGCTAATATTTTGCATTTTTCAAGTCAAACAAGATGATTAAACTACAGCAGCATATGGCAGCAGTGCACTCTGATCTAACGCTGAAGAAGGATCTGTTTTGCATGATTGTTTATTAAAAAAAATGAACATCACTCTTATGAAAATTGTATTTAATAACTGCCTACATGTTTTTTTTAGGCTTTTCGTTGTGGGGATGTCACGTCATCAATCATCATCATTATTATCATAGTTAAAGAGTAACTCAAATCTATTTTTTTGTTGATCTCCAGTGGTTTAACTTTTCACCTTGCTGCAGTGATGTACAGGTGTACCCCAGACCCTTTCAGGTGTGGTTACAGGTGTGAAAAAGCACTCTTCTTAGCTTAGCTTGAGAGGGTAGTGACATAAGTCAGAGACGTGTCCTGCAGATATCTGAAACCAGGCTATTGTCTAACTTTAACCATAACAAAAAAAGAACAATTTTGAAGAATTGTTCAATATCAATGTTCTTTCCTGGTGATAGGATGTGATCAGAGGTGGAACAGAGTTGAAACTTCTCACCAGAGAAGACAGTAAAATACTGCTTTTCAGCTTGGCATTGAGTTACTTTTAGCGCATTTAGCGCGTAAGTCAAATTATTTACAGTATTTGCTCTTAAAAGGTATAAATTCATAGAATGTTCATTTGTATATGTCAATATTCACCAATTAATGTCATTTATTTTATGGCCCAAGCAGCAGAATAACTGGTTTGTTATCACTCCTCTTACATTTTTTAAATCAATTTTTTTAAAGTGGACCTTCATCCCTTATTTTGCTTACATTCCCATAGCACATTCACACCCCTTCAATAGGCTGGATAGTGGCCATTAGTTTCTCTGTTTGTAGCTGTTTTTGGAGCTCAAACCGTTCCTTCCGTCCCACTCTTTGAAGCTCTCTCACTCTGTCAGTTTGCCCATGATAGTGAGTTGGCTGTTGGGTCAGGGCAGACTAGACTGGGAAAGAGAAAGGTTCATCCCAGTTCAATTGGCCAACCTGAATTACTTTTGGCTGCAGAAGTGATTTGGTACAGTATGCATTGAAGAGGGAATAGTTATGGTTATAGGAGCTGCTGTTGCTAAAACATAAAAATATCAAAGTTTAAAGAAAAAAGCATTTTTTTTTAAAAACTAGGCAGTAACACTTTCCAAAACTCTGATGTAATTCATCAACTTTAAGCTGATAGACTGGAAAAAATAATTAAATTCAAGCTTGCTTTTCATGCAAAACTCACAACTGCAGCAAAAACATCTTTACAGTAGATAAATGTTGTTGTTTTTTTGTGTGTGTGTGTTTTTTTTTTTTTCATCAGGAAGCAAGAGCTATCGAAGCTGTTATGATTAGATGTGTGGCATTTAGCATGTGTGGGAAGACCCACAGTATTTGGGCTGTAAAAAGCATCGGCTCATCAGTTGAAACGCTGAAGGAAGCAGCAGGTGTGTGTCTGTTGCTAAGCAGCACACAGATAATTTCAAAGGCACAGCTGAAAACAAGGCCCAAATAACATTTGAAAATACCACTAAGAGAATGATCACTTTTGTGTAACATTTTAAAAGGGAGAACATAGATGCAAAAAAAAAAAAAAAAGCCAACAAATGCAAAGCACTTAAAATCGGGGCAGCTGCAGCTCAGGTGGTAAAGCGGCTGGGCTGATTTTAGGGTTGTATTGAAGAGGGAGGTTATAAGAGTGGCAACATGAAAATGTTAAGATTTGACCTTTTTATACTGTCCCAGCAAAGTATCTTAAAACTTTCCCAAAATCTAAAATTCATCTGAACATAAAATTTGTCTAAAATGAAGGTCGCTTTTAAAAAGGTGCCATATTTCACACTTTTCTGGTCTTTTATTTGAAGTTTTGATATCCAAAAGAAGATGTATTAGTGGTTTTAAGGACCAAAATCCATCTCAATACAGTTTTACATGTCCTCTCTCCAGCTTCTCTCAAGCTCTGGTAACAACAGTGCATTTTTGTTGCATTGTGTCTCATGAATATTAATGAGCCTTTCTTTTGATTGGCTGTTTTCTGAGTGACAGCACACTGCCAGGCCAACTACAGGTAACAGGTTTACGTGGATGGTGGGTCAAAGTGGGTCTGAGTGGGTCATACTGGGTACCTTGCTGATGGCGGTGTATAGTTGTGACATAACAGTTTTTCATTTCAGTTTCTGAACATGGGCCTCGTGCATCATCAATCTCACTCTCTACAATATAGGATGACATTTTTTAAAGAAAAACGTTCTTTGTTTTTTATAAACCTTGTGTGTACGAGCTACTGTGACAAGTGAATTTCCCTGGTGTGGGATCATTAAAGTTGATCCTATCTTAAACCTACTTTAAATGTCTGTGTAGATTTGTCAGCATGAATAAGGTAACTCTAGTTCATACTGTAGTCATACTAGATTTTGTTTTGATGATATGAACTGAGTTGTTTATTATCATCAACATGTCTGAATTGCCATAATCTGTTACATTTTAGTTCAGGAAGTTCAGGACCCAAATGCAGACATATTGAGTGTCATTGAGTCCACACAGGGACACTTTAATAACTTGGAAGATGGTAAATACAAAAGGCAGCTGGAAAATGCAGGCAAAATCAAGAAAATAAACAAAATCCAGAAAGATCAAACAAACAAGAACAGAGAACACTGAGAAAAGAAACATGGGGAGAAGCACAGAGAGAGAACAATGGACTGGAGAACGCACGCAGAACTCAGAAACAGACACAGAAATGAGGAATAAACACAGATGACCTGACAAGTGAAACCAAGGCACTCAAGGACTGAATACACAAAGACAAGATTACAATTCACAGGTCTAATCAGGCTGGAACAGATAATCTAAATTGTAGAGAAATGTTACACAAGATGCAGAGAGGGGAGAATTACAATATAAAACTCAAAATCATAACATAATCCAAGAAAAAAATTGGTTTGGCACAATTCTCTATAAAAAAAAACATCTATGTCCTGATTGCATAAAGTGAACTGACCTATATGGACTCAAAAGACAACATAATAACTGATTTCAGGTTTCTATGTATTTTTCTATAGCATTACATGGTCTTGACTAACAAGCATTAGTAAAATCAAAAACTTAAAAACCAACATCCATTCAATCCTCAAAGTCAGGCTGCACTTTAATGACACCGAAACTCAGTTAAATCTGGTTACAGGCAGCAGATTTGGATATTTGAATAAATCTGTATGCAAACTCTAAGCAATCTGAATATTGTGTTTATTGTTTACAATGCTGTCATGATACACATGCTTGTGTTTACTTGCCACATGGAAGCAGCAAGTGCCGTCTTATGTGCCTGAACTGAACAGTTCAGCTGCACTTCAAACCAGCAAGAAGAACGCAGACAGAAATTAAATACAGAAATCTCTCATGTGAAATAACCAGAATTGTTTTAACTTTGGCAGACAATTCATTTAAGACCCTATCCTTCCAAGTAGGGAGCTGATTGAGTAAGTAGATTTTCAAAATTTTCTAAATAAAATGTGTCTTGTCCAATTATATGTACTATATGTACTTATATGTGTGTGTGTGTGTGTGTGTGTGTGTGTGTGTGTGTGTGTGTGTTCAAAATCATCATCATCATAGCCTGCGGCTGAGTTTGAAGGCCTGCGTACTAACTTGTGTGCATTTTTTAATGCAATCAACACAGGCTGGTTATCCTTTAGGATCAGGTATGTTCAGGAGATAATACATGGGAAAATGTCTGCTTAGACATTTGCACTCAACGCCGCCTTGCAGTGAATTACTGGATGCTCAGGCAGCACTCAGTGGCAATAGTTTGATTGACATCTCTTAGTAAGCTGGAGAAATTGCTCTGGGGTCTCGTTTCCAAGATTATGTGAACCCTATACAAGTTGTGTTAGTTCATTCTTATAATACAATATCTTTTTTAAGCACAGCGATCGTTGTGAGTTATGTATCGTGATGACATCTGACTGCAATTATGTTTACAGTAATCACTTTCATCTCCACAAATAGCATATAATCATTTTCTGAAGGTAATACGCACTGCTTGTAATTCCCACATCAATTTTTGCTAGAGAAAAATATCCCCAGAAATGCTGCAACACCAGATTGATGTCCAACATCAGTGTCAGTGGAAGTAGCATGCCCTTTCTGAGTTTTGTGTGGGAGACTTTCGAATTAGCAGGGATTCAGACCAAAAAACAGTACTGGGTAAAAACGATGTAAGGTGGCTGCGTTGGTGGTGATGCGTTGTTTAAGGTGCCAGTGAGACAATGAAATGCAATCCAGGAACTCCTTATCCCTTACCCTTGCTGCATATTTTATAAATATGCTGGAAGGAAGAGCTCTAGCAGAATTTGAGAGTGTGGTTACCCCTTAACTTGTGATCGGATCACTCTAAAATGAGCATGTCTTTGGGAATATACCACGATACAGAGCTGTAATGACATGGGGAGCCTTCACCCACACCTTCCAGACCTGAGCTGTTAGATCAGCATGAGGGAGGAATGAAAACCCCAAACACTATTTAAAAGGACTTTCATATGGAGGATTGGGTTAGTTTGTCATTTAAAATCATTTTTGATTAGATACATTTATGTATATGTTCAAGATGAGTCATCAACAATATATAAACTTTTTATAGGAATAGAAAAGAGAGATTTAGATATAAAAGTACTAGATAATAACACGATAAAAAGAAAAGAAAGAGTTTGATAGTACAGATGCTGTGATGATATTTCAATGTCAGACTGAAATTTGCGTCAAAAGAAATTCACACAAAATGAATGATACATATCAAATAAAATCTAGTTTGTGGTTATAACTAGAGCACTTAAATGTTATAGCCGTCTACAAATGCCTTTATATTCATATAATGTGCATCACCATGTCAGTTAAATGATTAAAATGCAACCACATGACGGGCTTACTACAATAGTATGGACACACTGGACTGCAAAATTCAAATACATACAGGCCAGCAGCAATACACACAGTGCAAGTGAACAACAGATGACTATCTTCATCCCACAATCCCTTTCTTCCTGCTGAACTCAAAAGAATATTGCTTTTCTGATATCACACAAAGTGTGACCTTACTCACAAACACTCACTCATAGAAATGGGTCACACACACACACACACACACACACACACGCACAGATGAATACAGATATCTCCCTGTCATGTCAGATATACTGCTTGTCCTCAGTGAGCTTCTAGTCTAAATCAAAAATCCATTATTAGTTTCACTTTGTCATCAGTCATAATAGGCCCAAATCAGAGATCGATGCATCACGGTGAGTTAATAAATGACTGGCGCAATAAAAATTGGCTTATGGGTATGATCATGATTATGTAATATTCTCACTCAACGAGAATAATTTTTATGACACAGAATCAGTTGGCGTTCTTTGATCAAACTAAACGACAAAGCTGGAGTGTAAAGGCTGAAATTGAAAAGTTGATGCAGCAAATAAAACTAAAAAAAAGATATTTATTGCCTTTGTATTTAATGGTCATGGTGGAGGATAGTAAGAAAGATGGGAGCAAAGAGATGAATAGTAAGACTTTAAGTGAGACTACTGTCTCTCTGTCACGCATGATAACATTAGTGTGCGATTTCTAAAAAAACGAAACATTTTCCTTTCTTGAGCCAACTGTCTCTAACACAGTAATAAGGCCATCATCCCATTAATAAACGCTGGATCAATATGTAGCCATTTGCATCACACTTCCTATCTTGTGGTCTGGTTCGACAACCAGGCCCGGGTGGGCGGGAGGAGAAGGCGGCTGCTGAGTCCTAAAGTATCAGCAAGGGTGGTCCAATGACATTAAGTCAACCAAAGTCTCATCAGCAAGTGCTGACATGAATCAAGATTCTGTTACTGTTTTGTATTTCTCACCTTAAATGGTATCAGAAACATATTTTAGTGTACTGTCTAACTGTAATATGACAAAGTACTTCCCAACTTGCTGTAACATCACATCACAACTAGCCGAAACATTCAGCGGTCCGGTACATCCAGATACGTCCTCTCTGGATTCTGTGAGTCTGCACCAGGAAAGTTCGTTCCATTCAAGAGGATTGCACCACTCACATCACTTACTGTTGACAACGCAAATGCATTTAATTTATTCAGTCTGACCAGAAGCAGGGGTTAGAAGTATGGGGAATAAAAAATGAATGACCACATGGGGTGTGGGATATATAAGGCAGAGAGGGGAATATTCCCCCCACTCCCCATGGCAATTTGCACCCAGAATAACATTGTATTCACCAAAGCCATTAAAGAGATCGAAGAAAGGGCAAAAAACACAATATACTGTAGGTTGGAAATGAGCCAACATTTCAGACAGATTATTGGAGGTAAAACTAGCTCCAAAATTACTACATTGCAATTTATCATTTTACAGAACAAACCGTTATGCCTTACAGTAGGTCAAAGTTGAACCTTGCCTTTAAACTGACTGATTTATGCAAAACAATAGACAATTTCTGTGAGAGTTTTACTCATCTTCTTCACTTTCTCTTCTAAATATGTCTAACCTGGGAGTTTGCATGAATTGTAATGATCATCCAGGTGCTCATGTTAACATGATCTTAACTCTGTCTGTTTAGATCTAAACATGTAATGAGGAAACGTTTTTAATAAATGCATCTGCAAAGCTGCAATAAGTTCATGTGTTTTGTCTCCGTCTGATCAGATCTTGCAATACAATATCAACTCAACTCAAACAGATAAATGTAATTGATTGCGTCCCTTATTTTAATCAAAAACATAGTTCATCCTCCATTTGAAACATAATCCACATTTAACAAGTATAAAATTATCGAGAAGGGGGTTAGAAAATTACACCCCGGGCAGGTTGTATTAAACTTAAAAAATAATTTAGAAGGATATCCTCTCAGGATTTGGTGTCTTTAGTTATCTATCTTATACTGAAATGATTGTACTTAGAGCCCCAGAATACATGCCAATGTAATAAAAACTTCCAAATACTTAAACATCATCTGGTTTCCACCAGTTAAAGTTTGATTTCCACTTTCCTGTATTATTCATTACTTGATAAAGTGTAGTGCCGCACTTCATATCTCACCTACACTGCCTATTTTTACTACAATGTCAACCAGGAGTAAATTTTCATAAAGCTTATCTTCCACTATATTATACATAATGAATAAAAGGGGGTCTGCAGGATGTGCAGCAGACACTGATAAACGTGATCAATCCCCTGAAACGACTCGGCTGTTGAGTGTATTTTAAGACTATCTGGGGTTTATGTTCAGTCCCATTAAAGTGAGCTCACTGTTAGTGATTTGACCTTCAGTACCTCTGTCATGAGCTGGAAATCCAGAGTTAAAGTGACATCTAGCTGGCATTCGCTGACAGCAGATGAGGAGGAGGTTTAGATGTGTGCATGAGAAAGAGATATTAAACCCTAAGAACGCAGAGTACGACTGACAGCTCCTCAGCTCCTCTTGTTTCCTGCTCTTCTTCATAGCTCATCTCCTCCCTTATTGTTTTTCCTTTCTCACTCTGTCATCTGACAGTTAACTGCACAACAGGAAGCTCTCCACCGAGGGGGGTTACGGTTAGCTTTTTCTTTTCTTTTTTTTACACTCAAATGCTCTTGCATATAGTTACATAAAACAAGGGTATGTGTTTACACAAGCAATCATGTAGGCAGAACAGATTAATAATTGAGACCAGTGGGAGCTTTTGGATCAAAAGAGATCAAAACCAGGGAGTGTCTGAATGTCAACATCTTATGAGAAGTTCAGTCAAATCATGCTGGAGTCTTTCACTCTTTCTGAGTGAAACTTTGTGTAGCCTGCAGAACAAATAGCATCTTATTTTGTAAATGTAGATCTGCTAATTGGAATTCAACTGGTTTCATGTTGATTTATTCCGTAACAGCTGGTCACAGACAGGGATGTATTGGAGAATAAAACCCACCTTAAATCTTTTTAATTTCTGTATAGCCCACCAAGTGTATTTGTGTTTTCTTAATTTATAGCAAAGATCAGTCAGTATGAAACTGTCAATTATGAAACAAACACTTTGTAAAACACTTTTTTCCATTACGGGAACCTCAAGCTGCTCGCTGACACAGACCATTAATCCACCTGCCAGCTGTGTTTTCTACAAAACACAAGAGAAGCCAGACTTCATCTATTGTTAGAACTATTGTTCTCGTTTTTATTTTTAAAGATTTTACATTTTCTTTGCCACAAAACAGTGTGTTTGTGTTGTATTGTGATGCCCATCTCTCCCTACCAGTTTTTTGTTATCAGTGAAGCCCATAAATATCAGTCAGTTTGTGTTGTGTATATAGTATTGTGCTGCTATTGAGGTAATCATGTCAACTCTGCAAAGCAAAGCCACGTTGACATCGCTTGATAGTATCAGGAAGATGTGGTCACTTCATGTCAGTGCAGAACTGAATGGCATGAAATGTTCGCAGTAAACAACCAGGAAACTGCTTGTGATATCGGCTATAATGGTTTTTGTAAGACTGACAATAGTGAAGATCTGTAATATTATGCTGGTGGGGGGGACAACTTCCAAAAATTGACATTGACTCAAAATAGAAACTGGTGGGAGGTGAAACTACTTTTAAAATAGACCTGCGCCCAAGTAGAAGAAAACGAGGAAGTCTGAACCTGTGTGCACAGGAGAGACACGGCCACTTAGCCAAAATATTAGTCCTGTATGCTGGAAGTCCGCTGGGAAATTATATCACTTGGTTATTGACCATTTCCTCTGCTGTGAAGGACAAAAGGTCTTTCATTTCAAATAGAGTGAGTAAAGTTCTCTCTCTGTGCAACAAATGGCTGCTGTGGTTTGTGTGTATGAACATACTGTTGATGTGGTTGTTCATGTCTACACAAAACAAACAGATCTGCATGATTTCATTATTACAGTAATAATCACTCAAGTCATATGTTCACTGTGTGTGATTTGTGCATGAAATCTGCTGGGCTGTTTAATACATAATTAATTGTATTATCACTATTAGCTTATAAGAACATTATATAGAACATTTTCTCCATAAAATATGATCCAGTCTTATTGAAATCGGTGAAATAGTTGGTGGTGTGTGACTTAATGCCATAAAGTGTTACATACTTGGGTGATCGTACCTTGAACACAAAGCGTGAGGACAGGCGTATCAGTCAACTTTGCTTTAAGTATGCTACTTTTAAAATGATCATTTGCTAGTGAATAAACATATAATTTGAGTTATATCCAAACCTTTCATCTGCATTTTTCTATCCAATTGCCAGGGACACACAGGAGACGGAAACACCACCAAGCACAGCCTGCTTCCTTTTGGCATACATGTTAACCAATTGGGCAATGCTAAAACACTCCGCAGAGTTGAGGAGAGTCTGTTGTTGATTCTCTGAGTTCATCAGTGATTGATTTCTCATACAAAATACTCATGTAATCCATTTTAATATAAAAATATGGATTTTAGCCACTTTATGACCAGAGTCTACTGTAAGTACTTTTCCTGGCATATATTTGTGGGCGAGAGATAAAAACATTTTCCCATTTAGTTTCCAATCTGTGTGGGGGTGACTGCACTGTGCAATTTGGTGCATTTGTGTGTGTGTTTGTGATGCTTGTGTGTAAATGATGACATCACTTGCATGCAAGGTTTTTCACACATCCATATTTGGCCCTGAACAAAGGCATACACACTTCAAAGGCGTGGGGTTTGGATCAAACGCAGTGGGTGCAGGTAGGTGGTGGATGTACACAACTCTCTCCATGGCTCAGCTCCCTTCATCTATGGTGCTTTTCATGTCTTTGCTTGCAGGAGCCACATTCACTACAACACTTGAATCTTAATGTGAGTAAATGAGCTCAAATCAAATGAAGTTGTGGTTCAAATAAATCAGATGCTGGAACCTGAGCGTTCCAAAGTGTTCCTTGACCCTGTGCCTTATGGCCATAAAAAATCATTTGATATCAAGGACCGGGCTGGACAAAATGTGTAACAACTATGTGGACCTTCAAAGCTGACAGTCTTTCAAAATAGTCTTCCATACAGCCACAACAGCATCTATTCACTGTAGGCACAAAAACTCAGTTTTCTCCATAACATGAGCTTCACTTTATCAGAGATAATTGGAGATACTAAACCTGAAAAGAAAACATGACTTTGACGAAACATGACTAAAAGTTGTGTATTAACCAAAGCTAGTGGCATAACTCTTGTTCAGCAGTAAATTATCTACATTTGACTCATATCCACCAAATCTACATTAGATGAAGCCAGATCTGAGGCAGTAAAGTACTCCCTAAAAACCTGCATGAAATGGCCACTTAACTCCCACTTACAGTAAACTAGAAATCCCTGTGACTGCTCTGCTGCCCAAGTCACATAGTCCTTCAAGTTTATTCTTAAAGTTTGACTCGTGTCCCTTTGGGACCTGAAGGTTGGAGGCGGCAGGGGGGGTGAATGTCCCCTTTGCTTTCCTTCTCGCCTGTCCCTTCTACCTCATCCTGTCTCCTGCACCTCTCCCATGGGACACAGGGAAGGTGAAAGAGGGTCACACGACTCAAACGCATGGCCAACTCTCTATCCATTGACAAAGACTGATGGCGCATTCATTTTAAAGTCTATACTTGGGCTAAATTCAACTTTTTCGACAGGTATCTACAAGGTGAATGATGAATGAAAGCAATAATTCTGTTTAAATTGTCCAAAATGAAGCTAGTGAACTTAATAACTCACTGTGTGTCCTCACTACAAACGTGTACTTACAAAATGCAATATTGCGTAAAAATGTGATTCCACCTCTGGACTTAATTGCTTTTTTATGTAATTTTTATTGACTTTACTTACTTGTATTACACTTACTTGCAACACTAAAATGTGTTATTGTACTTTGGAAAAAGGCAATTGAAAGTTAAGTTTACAGTAGTGTCTTTATAACCAAGTAACATTAATCACTGTTAACCTGATAATATTCATACAACTCCCCTCCCGACCCTGCAGATTCTTCCAGATTCATCTCCCCAGATTCTGTCTGTATCTTATTAAAGGCCTAATGGGATGTGATTGATGACAACATTTTTCGTGATTAAAAAGAGCTGTGATAGAGATGGTTATGTTGTTGAGTGGTGAAATGTCACCATGATGCCTTTAATGGGTTATTTTCAAATCGCCTCTGTAATTCACAGGATTGAGAATAATTTAATATGCCAGGCCAGTAACATTGTTGTAATAAGCCATCTAAAACAATTTATTGGATGTTCTCTCGCAATAATTCATGAGGGTCATGCATGTTTTATGAACAATCAATCAAACTCAAACACCAGCAGGCTGGATAATGAGGAACTATTGAGAGGAATGAGGCCTATTCAAGCTCAGAGATATAAGACAGACAGACTACAGACTATCTTGAACATGGCATAGTAGTTATTGTGAAGGCGTGTGTTTGTCTGCATCTTTCAGTGCGCACAGGTGTGTGTGGGAGAGAGAGACGTAAAGAGACAGAGTAGATCTCCTAAAAACATGCAGTATACTACAGACATTTGTGACATTTGTCCACAATTACTTGCAAGGCAGCTTCATTCATCCAGTACGGGGAAAGGGTTCAATTCAATCCATCACAGATTATTGAATAGTAATAGGACTAAGACTAAGCAGCTCCGTGAGGTTGCATCTGATGCTGTGATGCACAGTGATGCTGTTAACATTACCACCAGAAATGCTAACTTGTAGATGCTAAGGAGGTGTAATGTTTGCTACATTTAACAGATTAGTTTAGCCTGTTAGCATGCATGCAACTAAAAGTGTAAAAAAAAGTGTAGGTCTTTTACAATGAAAAGATATATATATATATATATAATAAATATATATATATATATATATATATATATATAGATATATATATATATATATATATGTAATATATGGTTATGTTTTTTTATATATATATATATATATATATAATATATATATATATATATATATATATATATATATATATATATATATATATATATATATATATGTGTGTGTACTACATTTTAACAAACGATAGTTTTAGACTGAGTTTTGGTCATTTATCTTTGGAAATAGGAACCGCCAGAGACACTCCTTTTTTCCTTTGTTTTTTTGTTTTTGTTGCTGCCCTTGGAAAATAGTTTTTGTTTTGTAATGTATACTCCTTGTACTATGTTTAAAGGTTGTGCTTCCCTTTCTATGGTCATTTTCTCTACTGTGTAATGTTCTAGTTATTTATTTAGCATATTTCTAAATACAAGTAGCACTAAATGTAAAGTGAAGCTAAAACTTATGGGAATGTCATTAGTTATGCAGATATCTCTATCTCTCGATGGCCACCATTGAGCTTAGTTCTGCTTAAGGATTCTGCCTGTTAAAAGGAAGTTTTTCCTTGCCACCATCACCAAGCGAATGCTCATGGTGGGAATTGTTGGGTATCTGTCAATAAGAGTGAGGTCTAAACCCGCTCTATAGGTTTAGTGTCATGAGAAATTCTTATGATTAGGCTTTATACAACTAAAACTGAATTTAATTGATATGTGGTAAACCAAAGGGCACACAGTGTCTTCAAAATTCACTGGCCTGGGTGACACTGACATCATCCTCTGATGTGCATTATCACATATTGTTTGATGATGTGTTTAAATACTATAAACGGTATAACTGTAACAGAGTTTTTCAATTAAGTCTATTTCTGTTACCTGCCATTTGTTACTCCACAGTTTTGTACTTAATATGGGACATGGAGTACTAATCTTCCCCAGGGGACATGTAGTCACTTGCTCTATTACCTGCTCATTATTGGGCAAGGTTCCAGATGTATGTGACCATGCTGTAGGTAGAGCTAATCCTGTAATGACACAGACGGTCAATTGATTGCAGTCTGATCTCTTATCCAAGGCTGTTCTGGTGGAGGTGGAAGTGGTGGCTTGTGAGAGAAGAATTTAACTTCCTCTCAGTGAATTGATTAGGAAAAGGGCGGAGAAGGAAATACTGTAAGTCCATTCTCACTCTGGAGCTGATAAGCAGCTGGAGACAATTACTGACATGACATTTTGTCACAGACGTCGCACTGTGGTATCATCATTTCATTTAGAGAACATGGAGCGCGGCAGCGATGCTCCAAGAAATAAACTCCTGTCACAGAAGAATCACACAGATATTTTGTGATTTCTGTGTTTTACATTTATTTTCAGTTACATGATGCAAGATCATGCAATGCTGTGCTCAAAATAATAAACCCCATTTCTCTTCTTTAAGACTAACCGATGTACCATTTATCAACTCTCTTTCATAATAATAAAGATTTCCTCCAGCAGAGCTAGGTTGGCCGACCTGAAGGGATCCGGCTTGACACGGGGCACATCGTCTGTCAAGCAAAGACTCAATTTGCAAGAACAATGTTCAACAATTCTAAATTTAAGTCACTGAATATTTGATAAGGGCAGAAATAAAAATGTCAGGAATAATTTGCTAGGCATAAGCTACACTAAGAACATGAGACTGGATCCAATAAGCATTCAATCAAAAACTGATTTGAGCAAAATTGATTTTAATGACATTCTACACATTCATAAACTCATGCTGAAAGTACCTTTGGGGATCGGAGGTCTCCAACAGACTGGGTTCTTTCATCTAAAGGAAACCTGTTACATTTAAGGTTTCAGTATGCCTGAAATTAACTGAGTCACACCTGGATAGTCACTATGTGAGCGGGCCTGGCAGATTGTTAGTGTCAAAAAGTTACAAAAATTGTCAAACACAGCTTCCCCTATTCCCCCAACACCCTGTAATGTTGAAAATGTGTCGGGAGAGGAGTTTCAGATGCTGTTAGATGATCCGACAAGCACTTCTTTTGAAGTATACTGACACCCTTTCTGTGATGGAGGACATGTTGAACATGATAACTAGAGGAACAAGCTTTTAAGCAAAACATCATGGGACCATTTCCCTAAACATCCCGGGGATCTCTAGACTGACGTTTCCTCTGTACTGATGTTTTAATCTGTACTTAGAAGTGCACACAATTCAAGCAGCACAGTGACCATCTGTATAACACTGTTAAGAAGCATTTATGTTATGCAATTCATTTTATGATGCAAAATGTACCACCTCCAACGGTGCCTTAAATAGGTGTGACCTTTAAACATGGAAAAATGTGTTTTCATGCAAAGTCTTTCACAGTACTTTAAAATAAGCTTGTTTTAATGAATCATCAGAGAACGGGAAGGCAAGACACATTTCAATATTTTACTTTTTTTTCCTAACAAAACAGCCTGACATTAAAGATTTAAACTAAGAAATGTATGTACATTTTTAGCCAATATGTCTTTAAAACTACAACTGACTCCAACCTCATTTTTCCAAATGTTTTATCAGCCAGTAGATGTTCCCTGAGCTGTGTGCAGTGATTAATAATGGCTTCACGAAGGGTTACCTCAGGAATAACAGATAAGGGATGTTGGTTTATTCCAATGTAAACTGTGAGGGTTCAATTAACACTGAACCAAGTGTCCCTATGTTGCTATGCTGCAATGAACATGATTGACAGATGGGTGTGCAGGAGAAAGGTTAGAGGGGCTTTGGAGGTAGAGGTGGAATTATGGGATGGGAGGGAGGAGGGGGTTGGTTTGGAGGCGGCGAGCACAGATCACACTCGAGATCACGCCGCGCTATCCATACCAATAAGCTCATGCACAGGCATCACCACACAAATCTCCAGTTCAGTAAATTCGGTGCACACATGGATGCACACATAACACAAATCAACACGAGGAGAGAATCTTTTTCCTCCTTTTCCTTTTTCTGCACAAACAGAATTTTTGTACAAACACATTTTATTCATGTATTGAAATAGACATGCTTGGGCACACACACACACACACATACACACACCGGCCAGATCGTAGGGTTAGAGGAGCCCAGTGTGTCCCTGGTTACAGAGCAGCTGGGCAGGGTCATTATCATCTGTGAACTGTGACTCACACTGACATTGTGTGGATGGTCAGCTATGATGGGGTTGCATGCTGCGACAAGCTCCAGGTGACTCCAAAAAAGAAGAATGGTAGGGGAGGGCAGTTTACAAGAAAAATACAGCTCTGAGTTGTGGACAGAGCAATATTGGGATGTTGTGAAGGCGCCTAGAAAGCCCGTGTTTGCAGAGGATGAGGAAAACAGATGCAAGAGTTACAAAAGGAAGAAAGGCAGGAAGCAGAAGGATTTGATATTGTGAGGTAAATGCACAAAAAAGGAGAAACCGTGGCAGAGCAACAGAGGGAGAAAACACGAGACTAAGAGAGGGGAGAGGAGTAAAAGGTAGAGGAACCTCTTTTTTATTTGAATGAAAAGCCTGGCATCAGGATGAGCTGAATAGTGAGCCACAGTCTTCTCATAATGTCCCTTTTTTGTTCCCAGAACAACCTGTTTGATGTGTACAGAGTAATATGGTAAACAGCAGGGGGTATCCACTGCATCAAAGAGAACTTAAACCACACATAGGCCCATTACAGTGTGCTTATATATGTGTGTGTGTGTGTGTGTGTGTGTGTGTGTGTGTGTGTGTGTGTGTGTGTGTGTGTGTGTGTGTGTGTAAATCGAATGAACCAACTGAATGCAAGCGTGTCAGTATATGCACGCAGGACATCACAGTGCTTGATTGTATCCCTTCGCCGTGTTGTGGCAATTACCAGCCAGCGGGTGTTCTTAGCACGATGTGTCTTAACTACCAATCACACCTAGCCCCCTGTCTGTCGTTCTATCATTGAGTGTAACAGTGGAAGTAATAACAATGAACTCCTTTTGATGATCCATGACAGAGACGACCAAGGGAGCAGGGACGGCATTTGTTTTCTGCGGTGCTCCGTAGTGGCTACTGCGTTCACGCATCAGCAAACACGATCCACTCTCTGGCGGAGGGGAGGAGGTGTTGAACAGAAAGGGGAAGGAAAGTCACTTCTATACGGAGCGTGTTGATTGATGGTCTGCTTGGTTTGGCTCAGAGCTCACATGAATAAACATACAGGGATGGCGTCTGCTGCAAACACTCCAAGTGCAAACCTTATTGAGATGAGGTCTAAAAAAGTAATTGAAAAAATGTAATCTGATTATGGCTACTGCTGGAAGGGGAATTGGTTCTAGCTGAATTTTTGATGATGTTTTGAAGGGTACAGTTTTTAACCGTGGACAAATTGCCACAGCTCCAAGTGATAACGCCTTGTTCACTTCCTTAAAGCTTACATTTTTATTATCAACCTAATGTGTTGCACCATATACGAGACGGAGTAGGTATGAAATGTATGCAATTGCCTGATCAATATTTTTAATCAAACATATTGTATTGTTCAGTCTCTGCAGAACCATCTCACATGTTTTTCCAATGTCTTACGGCTCTGCTCAGTAAATTATGGACATTTATTTTCATTCATAATTATGAGAAATAGATTTTCTGGTTTAGTTTCTCTCTCCGTCTCTCCCTAGGCAAGGCCCACGCCGAAACCAAATTTTGTTCCAGTATTGGCCGACAGTTCAAGGCTGCCGTTGCACTGGACAGCTTGCGAGGATTAGTATTTGAATGTGAAGCACTGCTGAAAAATCAGCAAGTATGCACATATTTTTGGTTGAATAAGCATTAGTAAAAATCTTCTGAGACGACATATCACACAGGAGTTTCCTAGTTCTTCTGTCGTTCCTGAAATAAATGCACAACTATTGCAAACTTTGTTTTCAGAATTTATCCTATTAGAGACACATTTTTTTCATTTTTAAATGTGCAATATCATCACTCATTAGGAGTTGATGAATGCAGGTCATTCCTTTACATTCCCTCTAGCTCTATTCTGATCTTCATTAACTCCAGGGAAATATACGGCTCATTAGCAGCTAAAAGCTCCACCACTTTGGCCAGCTACTCGCTAACTTTTTCTGTCAGCTCTCTGGTTCAGGGCATGTAGCATGCAGAGGAAACAACATTGATGATAATGTTGAGAGCGAACCAAAACAGTAAGGTAGCGGGCCGTGAAAACGAATCCACCAAATGAGGAGAAAGATGCTGAAAATGAGACCTGAAGGAAACTGCAGGGTCTGTTAATACTTCTCAGGGTGTTCTTCACTACAAGCCCCTTTTTATGTACAAATAGTCGCATGATCCATTGTTAGTATAAAAATATTGATTATCAGAGACAATAATCGGAGCCAAGAGTAGTAGCATCGGGATCGATCGGCTAAAACTAAGCTGTTAAAAGATCTTTCTTTACTAAAGTATATTGTGTCTTATCCACCTCAGATTGCTAGTGTTGCAGCGCTGCTCTCCTGTACAGCCGAGCTCTGCAATGCAGCATTTCTCTTGCAAGCCAGTGAAAATTATAGTGTGTGAATGTATTTGTGCGCACTGACGCGAGTGACGCTGAGCTCTGATACCTGGTTTGCCAAAATAAAATTACACAAATTAGCTAAACTGACGCTGTAATTACCTCTAATTATTAGCAAAGAGCAAAATATTCAACTAGCAGCTCCTTACTTTTAGCCGCCAGTGACCGTCACAGTTAAAATGAAGAACGGTGGCGGGTCACATCAGCTGTTGTTAATTAGCATCAAATGTGTGAGCATCTTAATTACAGGCCAACGTTAAACTTAAACTGTTGTGTGCTCTCTGCAAGCTGGAGTCTGTACTTATCAGTGCTTTTGTAGTCCCAACAACTCCAACAGAGTTTAACTGATCACATTAAATCTGTTTAAGCTTGCCAGCTTCATAATTTTAAAACAGAACCTTCAGTACTTCATGGCAATACCGACTGCCAGTAGTTAGTAGAGTACAGCTGCTATTTCAGTGTGTTAGATACTAATCAACATTTTGCTTAAAAAATAAAGATTTCAGATCAGAGTCAAAATCAGCAGATTCCAAAATGTTAAATGACTCGGATCGGCACTCCCAGCAGAGCCAAAAAACTTGATCAGGAAATCCCTGATGATTATATATATATATATATTTCGGTCTAATTCATCCCAAAAATACTGTCCGGCATGTTTCTAAAGGTTCCACCTTAAGAGCCGATGAAGCATAGTGTTCAAGCAGAGCGGCTGGGCTGGCTTTAGCTGATTGGAATCAGATGCTTCATTCATGCTTTCCAATCACTGCATCATTCACCAGCTGTGTTACTAGCTGACTAGTAACATCCAGCCGCACAGGACAGCCATTATAACTTGACGATATATTCACAGCAATGCTGTTTGGTGTCACAGCTCCCTGCACCACCATAACCTCCTGTCAGTTGATTTAACTCCGATTTAATCTTCATTTATGCATTTTTGGGGGATTTTTATTCCCTTTAACAGATGGACACAGCTGGCAGACAGGAAAACAGGAAGAGAGACAGGAGACGACAAACAGCAAACGATTTAAGGATGGAATTGAACTCAGCCTGCTGTGGTAAGGATTCAAACTTAGTACATAGGGCTCTACCAGGTGAGCTACCAGGGAGTTCACATTTGTGTGTTAATTAATGTGGGATTAGTTGCCCCAGCAGAATCCCACCGCTGCTCAGAGTTCCTTCAAATAACTGAGCTTTCTCCACCAAATCTAACACTATAACTATTTCCATAAATGTGAAACAATCCTCTAACATATTTGGGACACCATCCCACACATGCACTGCTGTTTTTTTGTCTTTTTTTTCCTTCTTGTAAGTCTGGTAATATATTTAGAAAGTATTTCCCTGGGACAAACATAACTACCTGAAGATAAGAAGCCACACGCAGGAAGGAGACACACCTTCTAATGACACAACATCAAAACAATAAATCTCATGATGTTAATGTTTTGTCGAGATGTTGCACATTTAGTTTAATAATTCAGTTTAGCGATGGTAATTGCTTTTGAATTATTCTTTTTGAGGACGCTAACACGGCGATTATAAATTGATGGTGATAACAGGAACACCTTACTAAGTAATGCAAACCATCCTCAAAACGGCAATAAATTACACAGGTATTCATCACATTATGTCCACAGTTAGAGACAGTGCTGGTTGGACTATTTCGAAGTATGTTTTGACAGAGAAATACTTGATAATGAATGCATGAATTATCTTAATTATGACCTCATTAGCACATCTGATTATGTTTAATATATCATGGTGATTATAGCAGGACGTGCTGTTTTGCTTAATAATACAGTGAGAGAGCTGAGAGAGAGACAGGCAGCGGGGAAGACAGAGGACATGACTCTACAGGGTTTTCATCCCATGCCAGCAGGGTTAACAGTGTGCAGTCTCTCAGTGGAGGACAAGAGATACTTATTCATTGTTAGTCTCGCCAACTCCAAATCAATTTTAAAGGGTTGGTTCACACAAATTTAAAATGTAACCTATTTTCTCCCTTTCTAGTGCACTATAGACATGCGGGCAGTCTTGGTATTATTTGTCCATGTTACAGGACATTTGTCTTTAAGATATCTGCATCCACACCAGTTAAATGAAGTGTCCACAGAATATACACTGTTGATCGTTCACACAGGGACTATTTCCTTAGTACAAAAACAACTTTAGGTACAGGTAAAGATCATAGTGTGGTTTACTACCTCATGTGTCAAAGTCCACAGAGGGAGGAGTTGGTCACCTAAATGTCTGACTTTGACACTCCGTACTTGCTCCTTTGCGCCCAATCAGGCGGCAGCTTCCGTGGCTGTGAGGTGAAGCCAACACGAAGTGCCAAAAAATGCAGTTCCTTGCATGGCCACTACAGAACAGGTCAGTCTTCATAAGCCCCCATGTTAACAGTCCAACTTCACTAGCACAAATAATAACATCATTAACAGCGTGGCCGCTCTGATTGACAGGTAGGTGTCATTACAGATGGCTTGTTTTAGCACCCTGGCGTCAATCAGCCCACCTCAGGTCTGCCGATGATCTACATCTTTGCCGATCTTTAGATTAGCCCAGAGGCGGAAGGGGCAGCATTACTAAACATGGTGGTGGCCAGAGCCACAGATTTTAAACTCTTCAGAGACCTGTGAGTGACGTCACAGATACACCGTCCATTCTTTATACTGTCATCGCTCCCAGTGGACAAAATTTACAGCTGCAAATGATACAGTTTTTTCCTGACAGAACAGTCTCATTGTAACTTACCTTTCATGCATCCTGAAGGGAAAAAAAAGAGTCATCATCACTGAGCAAGAGGGCGACTGTCCTAAAACGTTATCCTTTAACAAGTAAGTTCTCCACGTCGCATTTTAAGAATAATCTGTTTAGCATTGCGTAGAGCTAATGCAATATTATACAGTGTTCATTGTGAAAGGTGCAGCCCCACTTCTTTACTACATATTGATCTTATCTGTGCAATTTAACACTGCCTCTCTTCCCCCCAGCTCCCCTCCCTGGAGGAAAAAGCAATACAGCCTCATCATACACACAAACACGCAAACAGTGATACGCATGTGCACACACACACACTGCGGGAGTGAAAAAGGAAAGTGTGTGTGTGTGCAGGGGAGGGGGGGGTTGGGGGGTCACACTCGAATACATGACTAATAGACTGTCGACATAGATAAATGACTTTTTAAGTAACAGAAAATTGCTCTGTATTCCATTCACTGAACAGTAGTTTCCTCTCTTCTCTCTATCAGTCTTCCCTCTTTCATTCCCTTGTCCTCCGTTCATTCGTCCTCCCTTTCTCTGCTCCCTGCTCATCATATCTCCATCTTCACGCCCCCTTCATTTCTGCACCTTTGCACCACTGGGTCCCTTCTCTCCTGCCGGTTCCCTCATTTTTGCCCTACTGTACTTCTGTTCGTATTTCCACCCCCCTTGTTTCCAAAGCAACAAGTAGCAGAGGTGTGAGAGTCTTTTTTTTTCTTCTTCTTCTTCTTTTTGCGTGTGAAGGAATAGACAGAAAAAGATCTGGGACTGCACAATAGTGGAATTATGCAAATTAATCTACCCAGTGACAATGGATTAGAGCGGGCTCTCTCACAGCCGACAGAAGGGGTTTAAAATGAGCTCTGAGAGTCACTTTACATGAATCTTGTCTCACAAATCAGATTCACGTTCACGCTAAGATTTCTGTGTCCACCTATTGCCTTATTCTACAGCTTGGATGTTTGAACAGCTGCGGTTTCTGTGTACCATGTAAATAGACCTGGCGTCTGAACACTTTATAATAGATGCAACAGTTAAAAGAAAGCAGACAGAACCTTTGCACAGAATACAAAGACACTATTTGGACACATCTGCAAAAGAGAAATCTCCATGTGCATGTTAAATGTGTTAGTATGTATGATGGTGTGACAAATTACATTTAGATCAGTGGATGTAACCAGTTTTAAAAACTCACATATCTGCCTCCTGCATGTTATGACTCACTTAAATCATGTAAAATCAGATTAAAAGCTCTAACAGGTATAATTGCCAAACTGACAGCCTTTTTCACAGCAAATGCAAAATTATTACCCTTTGTTCTAAACAGACTCTGCAGAGGCCATAACAAACCCAGCACTTGTTCTTTTATTTCAAAATGTGTCTTTGTCAGGAACACACCGCAGGCCCCATAGGGTCAATTTCAATCAAGTTACTAATCACATATGGACATTGTGTATGTTTTATTGCAATGGGAGCAAACAGAGAGGGGGAAAAAAGCAAACAACACATCAATGTCCTCATCAGCACACAACCGAAAATACGTAATGTGTCAACATTTATTCAGGTTGTGTTGATGTGTGTACATTGATTTCACATTTACACCTTAGCCCGTCTCTTACCACCTCTTGAGGCTCGATCTTTACACATTCTCTCTGCACATCAGAGACATTTACATTTTACTTTAATGTACTGAGGTCTTTTATAGATTAAATCAAGACTAAGAGTCTACAGCCATACTAACCTCCCTGTGAAGCTGTTTCATGTGCTTCTTTGGCGAGTCGAGCTATATGTACATACATGTTAATGTTTGGCAAGCATGAGGTTCATGGGGTTTATGGATGCCATGGTGATGCAGTGTGTCGCACTGTCCACTGCTTCACAGAAAGATCTTACTGTGTGGAGTTTGCATGTTCTCCTTGTGTCAAAACATATGCAGGTTAAATGGTGACTAAACTACCTATAAACTCCCTGTGTTGTAAATTTACGTGGTTATGGAAAATGGAAATAAATAATCATTGCAGTTTAGTGTGTTGTTGGTTATGTTTGCGATAAAAGAGCCAAACACAAAGCGCAGCTAATGCTGATGAGAATCTAATTATTTTCACAAATATTTTGTATATATATTTAAACCAAACTATTAGATGAAGGCCGTATAGGAAAAGTTAAAGAATCATCAAAGTTTGCACAATTTATCCTGAGTGGGAGGGCTCGATGACACACTGAGGCCACGCGTAGCAGAGAGATAGAGATTGTTTCAACGTCATGTCTTTTTCTGAACTCATCTGACACATTTCAGTTGCTTCAAAATTGCTGTTTGATTGCACCCACAAGTGGGCATGGCTTCAGCACATTCAGTGCCAGTTTTGACACCTGATTTCATAAATAAAATCATATAAAAGATATTTTTGCTTATTCAAATTTGTCTGGGTGGTTAATAACACTTTCTTTGTTGGTTTGACAAACTCAGAACACATATTTATTCTGCTATTTATGCTTCTAAATGAAAAGTTAGAGAATCACCTTTAGGATTCCTCCATGAAATTTTAAGGAAACGTATCCAAACGGCTGTCAGGATATTTCAGTCTGGACGAGAGCCCGTAGAGCTTCACCGCAAGCAAAAACTCCAGAGATAAAAAGGTTAAAATACACAAAACACACCTGTGTTGTGAAGTTAAACACCATCAAACAAAAGCATGGAGGAAAAACTGAAATAGCCTGAATGTTGACCTTTGTTCCTCTGTGTTGTGGATACACTAACAAGATCATTTTTTTTCCACATAACAGATTTTTTTTTTGCTGACTTAACAACTGCACATCCACTCTCTTTGTGTATTTGTTGGTTACCAATAGCTGCCACACAACAATTTTTATTTTTTTTATTTTTTTACTGAAGCTCTCTCACTGATGTGCTGGAATGATCAGTGTGTGTTCAGGTGTCAGGAGCAACCTGACAGCAGGTGTTGGTGTCATGATGCAGCGCATGCTGTGCACCTTGAGGTGTATTATGTTCATGAAATATAAAACAAACAAGATTAGTGCCCTATTTTATATGATAAAGCAATTCCTTCGTGCAAATAGGCAGGAAGACTGCAGGCTGTGTTGACTGAAAAACACAGGTACAGGTGGTACGATACTAAAGAGAAATGTGTGTTTGCTTGTGTGTGCGGAAAGGAAGGAGGGGGGTAGATAAGAGGAAGCTATAGGAGCAAGCCAGAGATGCAACACTTGTATTTTGCACTGCATCTGGCTATTCCCTCCCCTTTGCTTCAGTGAAGGTCTGATAGCGGATTTCATAACAGCCTAATAACACCCTCCAAGGGGTCTCAAGATACAGCTTTTCTATCTCTGCAAGAGCTGCCATCATCTTTACCTCAACAATCCAGCCCCTGTCAACATCCGTCAACCCCTACAACCCTTGAGCCGACTGATATTGACAATAAAACAGGAGGTAGGATCAGCGGGTTAGCGTGAATGTGTGCACACGTGCGTGTAAGTTTGCGCGTTGGTGAAAAAGGTCCAAGAGTGGACACTCATTCCAACAATACCACCCAGAGAAAAGCTCAGTTTGCACCTGGTAGCTATACTCTCACACAGCAGGATAAAGCTAGATTTCATGGAGGCATGGAGACGAATACAGAGAGGCAGCCGCACAGAAAGAAAAATGTATAATGATCCCCGTTGTCACAGCCACGACTTTTGGACAGCTCTGGTTACTCGCAGTGTGCTGCAGAGGAGATGGAGAATTGTAAGCCTTGTCATGCATCATAAATGTAATGCCATATGTGAATGTAGCTCTCACACACAGTAGAGAATAGGAAATTTGTGCACCCCATAAAGAAGAATGTATTGCCTTTTACGAGGTAGCGACGGACATATTGTGTGGCAGGCCTCATAAACATACGCATGTTTCTCTTATGAGTTTTTCTGGGATTTGAGGAAAGGCTGTAGAGAATGACGGAGGGGGATTAAGAGGCAGATAAACAGAGACACTATTTACATTGAAATGGCTGCATACTGCTTGAGAAGGGAGAGGTTGAGAAAGAGAACCGGGAATAGATGGGAATGAGATTATGTGATCTGGGATCTGAATGTGAATGGAAAGGAGGTTGAAGGTGCAGGCAAAAATAATCATGTATGGGATGTTTGTGCTGATAGATACAAGATCAGCATGCATACCATTTCGCTCACCCCTGCCCCAGAAGGACGCTCTGGTGGCAATCTCATAGCTGTCTTTTTTTTTTTTTTTCTCCTAATATTTGCAGCAGAGGTATCAAACGAAAAAGAAAGTGTGGAAGAGTTTTCATCTCGCCGTCTCTGGTGGGATTGTTAAAACAGACAGTGTCTATAGATCTTTGGGGGTCACCGCATTCAGAAACCTCCATTTGTTGGTGCCATCATCCCCTTGGTAACAATAAAGGACAATCAGTGTGTGTGTGAATCAGCGTGTGGCTAGGATCTGGACCCCTGCACCTCAGGGTGAAGACCCTATCATCATCTTTGCTTGCTGCACAGCTCTGCCGAGAGAGCAGCAAAGCTTAAGACATCATGCCCAGATTTGGCAGTGCTTACTTTTCAGTATATCAGGCTATTTCGCTGTCCTCTCCGTCTGTGACTTAGCAGCGTCTGCAGTGAGACTGATCAATAGATCACACCAACAAGAGGTCTTGAGGCCAATTAGGCCAGGCAAGCTGGTGTCAGACTTTGTGTCGATACTGAAGCTTGTCTGCCCTCAGGAACAATGGATAAGGAATAAAGGCAGATAGATATTAGAGTGTGTGTGTGCTCTTTGTGCTGCAGTTACTGATTTACATTAAATGATCATCAGCCTATCTGAGAAAAGTTCTAGCACATCTTAAGCTCTTGACCGCACCCCATTTTCAGTAAATGTCTCCTTCACTGTCAGGTCTGCTCCTACATACCAAATAGAGCAGAGAAGTGTGATGAAGGGCAGCTGATCAAATGTCATTGTCCTGCTTTCATGCACAATACTACAGCGCCCTCTGTTGGTGTGTTAGATTACAACATGATTTTTTATATATATATATATATACTATTATGTATATACACACACACACACACACACACACACACACACACACACACACACAGTAGCTTGTGCATATATCACAGCTGATGCAAACAATCAATGTGTTTCACCTAGCTCCTGACAGAAAATGACTGTCATCCCCTAAACTCAACAAATTACAATATTAGTTTAATTTCCCCTTGCCTTGAGCAAAAAAAAAGGAAAAAGAAAAGAAAAGAAAATCACTCCGAATCTGCCCAATCCTGAAATATAACTTATCTGTGTCTGATGCCTATCTTGGATTAATCATGAAGAAGATTTCATTAACCTTAATTGCAAGGTTTATGTGGTGAAAGGCCAAGGGTGTGCTGAGGGGTTCATAGAAGGGGAGATATAATCCATTTCATTCAGTATTGGTTTGCAAAAGACTTCTGGCCAGGTGATAACTGAGAACCTCTCTCTCTCTCTTTCTCTCTCTCTCACACACACACACACACACACACATATGCACACGCACAACCTCAGTCTCTCTATGACAGTCAAGTTAATTAAAGCAGTTGAACAATCAGGTACTTGGAGTAAAGACAGAATTAGTCGCCCTCAGGCCAAGCACTTTAAATCTTAATCAGACATACACTAATTAAACTTCATTTCAGCAACCAGCATCAAAATGTTGCTCTCAGATGCTCGTGACGTTTTGACGATCACCACACGTGCTTGTGGTGTGTTATGTTTGCATATAGCACAGTTAGTTAGTAACAATGTGTTATTTATAGTTTATGCTCATACAAGACTCCATGAGTTGAAATCTGTCTCCAAAAGACAATTATGCCATGCCACATGCTTTACTTCACAAAGTTTATTTTTAGTAGCTGTGTTGTGATATACTGCGACATCAGATGGCAAAAGGAGGCTAATTCAAACTAAGAGTAAATATGCCAAGGGAAATTAGATTCCTAGCTTGTTTTTGCAAAGCTTGACTAACCAGTTATGTCACAATAAATCTGCCTCTGAGCAAAAAAAAAGTCTTTGTTGCTGCTGCTTTGGCATCTTAACTGCTCTGCATGTCAGTTCAGGCCAGGCAGAGCTATCCAGCCATTCTTAACCTGAGGGACTCCAAACTAGGAATTCAGTTCATGAATCATGCAGACCCCGGGCTTCGGCATGAAATCACTCATTTGTTACATTTTCCCATGGACTAAAAAAGTTGGACAGTGAATGCCAGAAGCTATTGCAGGAAAGGGGATTTTTCTACCTCGTAATGCTTTCAGGAACTACCCACTTCACTTCGATTCTATGAATAGAGAGAAGATTGGGAGCAGGAGACCAGGGTAACGGATTGGAAAAAGGAAAACGGAAGAAATGTACAGTTCCATCTCTCGGAAATAATTTCATCTTGAATGTGACTTCCTGAAAAGTGTCCAGTCAACAGGCATAGCCTGTTGTTTATCAGGTTCCCTTTTTTTCCCACTCTTATCAGTGCTGTAAAGTTTTATCACACTGAGGTCATAAGGGTGTAAAGTTCACCACACTCTAGCTGCTGCCTTTGTGTTCTGGATACTTTCGATTAACAATTCAAGAAACAAAGATCAGGACTGAAATTTGAAACTTAACCAGGTAAGCATGTTTTTGGGTTTTTTTTTTCATTTAATAACACATTTCTACCAAAGAATAACATATCGATCATTGTTTTATGGCATCTTATGTCGTCATTGCAGACGTTTTACAGTTGTAGGTTGTAATTTCCTTTTGTGCACGCTGATCAGAGGTTGTATCATCAAAGTTAAACATGAATCTTTTCAAAAATAAGAGTCTGTAACTCTGTTTTGTGTTTCTGTTGGAATGCTTATGGACCTGTTAGACATGTGCAGGCAAGAACACAAGGAGGAAATGTATTGCCAGCAGGGAAAGGGGCTGGGGTAGTGCAAGTTAATCATTGACGCAGCAAAACTTGACATTTCTGTGCTCACATAGAGAAAAAAAAAGCCTGACCTCTAGGAGGTTGCATACCAGTGCATGACTGTCAGGATGTCATCTTAAAACAACTCACTTAAATACCTGTCCATCAACACTCAAAAACAATCACTTGCGTGTGTGCGCTGAGTTTCTTTTTTTGCTGTGTAAGCACTCTCAAGGACTTTCATCCCACACTGGGTGTTTAATACATGAGCAAACATATTTTTAACACCACATTTTCAAGTTAAACTGAGTTTAAGCTGTCAAATCAGTAGATTTTTGCATAGTTTCTCCTCTCACTGGTGCCTTTGTCTGTTTCCTTGCTTGTGCACTTTCATTACTTTACTTTTTCTCTCAGTTCATTCAGAGCTCTCTGTCCATATTTCAGCTACTGCATCACGCTAGAAGGGCATTGTACCTGCCTTTCAAAGCTCAAACTTTTATCTACACAATGCATAGCTGTTTCAATTCCTCGGGTTGATGATGTTTATTCTCACCCTTCACTGAGAACAGAAGGTGCACGTCAGGGGTAATTAACTTGTCTCCCAAGTAACGTACATCCCATTCCGGGATCATGATTTCTCCACCCTTGTAGCTAAAGTGTACACACACACGCACACACACAGAGAGAGAGAGAGAGAGAGAGAGAGAGAGAGAGAGAGAGAGAGAGAGACCAATCCCTTCACTACCTGCAGTCAAACCCCTTGCTGTTTCATATTCTCCACAGGTCACAGAGATTTTCTGGGAAAGCTGCATGTCCCTCCACACTGTCACCATGTATCGTCCAACAAAAGGTAAGTTACCTGCAGGTTATGACGCATATATGTGGCACACATTTTCACTTTCACTTTCAGTTTGTTAATAAAGGCAGAGACACTTGTCTGCGATCATAATCGTGAACTAAGGGTAGATGCTGATAATGTCTCAATCAGGGACGTGTTATTAGTATTTTCTGTAATTAATAACAGTTCCTCTTTAATTAGAAACAACGTCATTGTCAGTAAGTGTCAGCAGTCCTTTCAAAGACTGCCTCCTCTTCCCACTGCTGTTCTTCATCACAGCAGTGATGGCTGGTTTGTATTTTTTGCTTGAAATCACTTCTTCATTTTCGTTTATTGTTTCGTTATCTAAGCATGTTGTAACTAAACTTTTGAATCTACATTAAGATTTACCACATTTTTCAGTATTATTACAGTTTCCTTTGAAGTATTTATATCTATAGAGTTCATAACTCACTGTAACTTACTAGTTAGAGTCTATATACCTTGATGCTGTGGAGACATTTGACTGTGTTATTTTTAAGCTGGGTAATGACATGGATATCATCAAAAAGGATGAATGGGCTGTGTTTGTTTTACCTCCTACCAGTGTTGTGCAAGTTCACACATAAAAAAAAAAAGCTAGCTCAAAGTTCAGTTCACACATTAAAATTGACTTTGTTACATTAAGTACATACATTCAGTGTCTTGTCAGTGTCCTCCTTGAAGATACAAGTCTGGACAGTTACAAATCAGCAATGAATCTGATGAAAAATGTCTTTCGACCTCACTCAAAGGCTGCAGGTCTCCTAGAAAATAATCTATTACAAATCTATCTAATTGTTGTTGGGCAACAAAGGTAACCTGTCCTACAAAATGCTGTTAGTTTGATGGGTGGAGGAACATTGAGTTCTGTTGGCTCATGGTCTCACCCTTTGTTAATGATTTCTACTGATCATCATTCACATGAAGATATTTCCCAAGGCTGGTTCGATACTCAGTCTCAATCTAGTACTGGTGCACGGTGTGAAAAGTTTGAGAACACTGCCCATCATTATAGCCGACACAGTATATAATGTACAATAGAATATTCAGTAAGTAGTTGCTTCTTCGCTCCTGTTCAAGGTCGCAGTTTTTACTGTCTGTTTTTCTCTGAAAATGTAAAAGCTCATCTGTGAAAACAGTCCATGTTTTGAATATTTTCCTGATATGAGTATAAATGTTCACCTTATTAATGCATAAATGAACAACTGTCATGTACCTGTCGTTTCAGTTTAGTTTGGCATTATTGAGCTGAAAGAACGTTGTCGGTAATAATTAGTCCTGTGTGCGTGTTTAATGGAGATCCAGTTCTCTCAGTTTTTTCTCTCAGAATATGATTAGGTCAATAGGTGTGTCAAGTAATCTTTAAACTTAGATTACTTCTAACGTATTTATGTTTCAACTAAGTTCACGTGAATATATAAAAAGTGATCCATGCTGGATTTAATTTCTTCTTCCAGATGATATTTATGCATATGCACTGTCCAAGACCTTGACAAAAGTTTCATCACCTGCAACCGTAGGACTCTACTCTGCATGTCAGAACCGACTAAGCATGATCCTCGGACAGATGGAAGGTATGTTACACCCTTTAATAACATGTCGTCTCTGTTGTCTGCTTGCTTTAATCAATCACTCAAAGTGTGATGGCGTTTAGAGTCTGTTGTGGAAGTTCTTATGTTGGCATCAAATGTAAAAACTGATTTGCATGGAAACAGTGTTTCTGTTTTTAGTGTTAACTCCACAATGTTCACTGTAAACATGACTGCTGCATGTGAAACTATGGTATGTTTACTGTTAACCTAAAGCTACTGTGGCAGCACAGTATCAGTACAATGTACATGCATTGACTTAGCCACTGCAATCAGAAAATCACTGAGCTACCTCTTGGCATATGAATGACCTGTGCACCGCCTCAGAGCTAGTTCAGGATTTAATGACTTTTTCACAACTGACTGATTGAAAAGTGGACGGTATATTTCTGCTCTGTTGGCCTCTGGGGGATCTCCGTGTCCTTAAATACACATACCATAACTCTCCTAAACACTGTGCCTGACAAACAAAGTTGCATATAACCCAATGTAAGGTGTGCTCCCATCACATTTATTTCATATGAGATTTATAATAGATAATAATAAGTTCAGTTCCAGCTTTATTTGTCATAAGTATGTATATATGTACAGGTCAGCTCAGTACAATAAAATTACAGTTCAAGCAAAAACTGTAGTGATTGTTGTGGAGAAATTGCTGAAGTCAAAGGTCAATGGTGAAGTCAGGAGGGAAGAAAGTGTTCAGGAGCCTCTGATGTCTTATGCTGTATTATTTATTGACACTTGACCAAGGAGAACTAGAGACACTCTCAAAGTACACCTGAAGTGCTTGAGTCGGTCTCGCATTCTGACGAACTCGTGATGGTGGATATACTTTAAACCCAAAGATCACACCCCAAATACTATACGCCCCAGAATTAGTCAAAGAGAATGTCTTTACTCTTGGAGGTGTTATTGTCAACATATTCTAGTCTGGGGACACAGATGTCCGCTTACGCAGATTGGAACGGCAACAACAAGCTATCTATTATGACTAGGAAGGCAGCAACAGGCCTCTTCGACCCTGGCCACCACAGTGAGATATGGTGGCACCTAGTCATAAGACAAACAGTTAATACTGCCGTGGATCACAAGGCTCACACGTGGCCTCGTGTAACCCTAAAAGAGAAAATTCCAAAACAGTGATAAATAAAATATTAACTATGTGAAATATGTAAGCTAAAGCACTGGAAAAGTATCACTGTATGAATAAATTGTACTACATAAAGAAGATATACTACACTATTTAAATAAAGTATGTAGCAGTGATCCTTCTCTCCCCTGGAGGGAAAAGTGATATGTTGATACTATTTTGGGAGGGAGTCAATTAACAAACCTATACAGCTCATCCAGGTTTGTGTAATCACAAATAGTTCCCCTAAAAAGACAGAGGCTCTAAATAACAACCTTTCTTTCTATACAGTCTAGCCCTGCTGTATATGGAATGAACTTCTGTTGTGATCTGGTGCAGTACAAACATCCAAGATAAACCAGGGGTCCAACAGAAATCCAATAAATGGAAACCAAAACGGAGAAAAAACAGTAACAGTAACAGAAGCATGGACCGTAAGCACAAAGAAAGGACTGAGGGCCTAAAACAGAACTTGGAAACATAGAACAACGCAGTGCTGGTCAACAGACACAGTGAATACAGGCACTAAAAACACAAGGCAGACAACTAGACACAGGTGAAATGAAATGAGGGACATGTGCAACAAATCAAGGTAGGACAGAATCAAAACTCGCAGCAAAACACAACAAAGACAGGAAGTAATCTTTACTTCAAGACACAAGGAGAAAAACAGTAAAACACAACAAACTCAAAAGCTATAATAAGTAGCATTTTTGAGGTATACAAATCACAAATTGTACCCAATCTCCAAAGACATGAAAAAATACAGATTTCCATTCCACTGAAGTGACATTGAACATACTTGAATGGAGCAGATGATGGAGCATGTGCTCTATTCAAAGGAAAGCTCCATTAGAAAAAGACAAGTTTAAGGTTTTTTTTTTTGTGGTTGCCAGAAGGTTTTTCTCTATAGGGTTGTGATGATGATTTTTAACCTTGGCAGAATGGCACATGTTGGACCAGGCTTTATGTTCACAAATGACTGCCTATGCAATAATAAAGCTTTAAAATTAACTCTATATTTTCACGTTTTATTGTGCATCTCGCCTTGATTTGAAAAATTGAAAAAGCCGACTTTACTTCTATACTACCCAACACGTTGTTTTATGTGTCTTAATACTTCTTTGCCTTGATTTATAATGTTTATCTTTACATATATCACAACCAAATAAAAGATTTATCCTCAATGCAATATATATATTTTTTCTGTGTCTTCAGTGAACATGAAGCAGGAGGCCGCAAGGATTGAGCAGGACTACAAAGGAAAATCCAAGCCTCGCTCAGCTAGCCCTTCATTTACTGGCTTTCTGGCACTCATTGGTCGGCTGCTCTTCTACATGCCCATTTGGACTGAGGAGAATCAGCAGCACCATAACGTCAGGTTCATTTATGTACATTTTAGTGCCTGGCATTTTGCAGGCAGTGACCTACTATGGGCCGGGATTGCCATACGGCTGTTTCACGCCATGCAGATGAGCTTTGGTAAACTACAGCTTGTACTCTACCGTGTGGTTCAATATGATGAAGAAGACGAAGTCAAGAAGAAGGTTTGTGAATTGAACTCTTTTTCTTCGTCTACAGACTTGCTAGTGGCTCTGTGTGGTTTTACAAAGGTGCAGCTGTGCTTTGAGCTAAATGCATGCTTACATGCTCACAATGACAATGTTTGCATGCTGATGTCTAGCAGGTTGTTCATCATGCTTACCATCTTAGTTTAGCACGGTAACTAATGTGCTAACATTTGCTAATTGCCACTAAATGTGTACAGCCAAGGGTAATGGGAATGTCATTATTCATACAAGTGCTCCCAATTAAACATCATTATTAAGGTGCACAAATGTTATTTTTACATAAAAAGTTAGGAGATAGTTATCAGGATTTATCAATTATCTTACAAAATGCGTTGTCAATCAATTTTATGTATGGATAGGGGCAAATTTGAACTGGTGGTGGTGCTACACCAACATAAAAAGTCAAGGGATCAGAAACTTCACTCCATACTTACCATACCAACAAACGGCATTGGCAGGATTGCCATCACTGGAGACTTATGGCTTGCTTAAAACATGGCACTGGTGTCTAACCTGCTTCTCTTTTGTTATCTGTTTTGTTTTTATAAAAAAATTCAGATAGTGGAGGATGGCCCTAACAATTGGAGGTCCAAAAAGGTTTGCTGCTGCCCTCTGTGGTTTCTTGTCTTGTCCATTGTTGTGGTACCAATTATCATCCTGGTAGTTGTGTTGAACCTTGGCGTTCCTGATCCTGATGAATTGAAACCAAGCGAGGAGGTGAATGGAGCAAAAGGCAAGGTGGGTGTGCTGGGGGGCATAATCTTCGCTGCGTTAGGAGTACCAGCAGCAAGCGGATTGAAGTTTGCCTTTCAGATGGTTAAGAACCTCATTTACAGCCAGGATCTGAACCTCAGGAAGGGCCTGGACAATGAGCATATCAGCAGCCAGCTGGGCTTCATGAACGAAGTGAGAAAGGAAATGTGGTTTCTGTCTCGTTTCATCCAGTTCATGGAGGTGTTTGAGAGAAGAAGGATCCGAGTTGTACTGAAGATCACCAATCTGGACCGGTGTTCTCCTAAGAAAATTGTTGCAGTTCTGGATGCCATTAACATTCTGCTTTCAGATAAGGAAAGTCCGTTTATTAATATTCTGGCTGTCAACCCAGATGTTCTTATGGAGAAAGTGAACTTTGCAGATGGCTGTTTCAGCAAAGAGGACAGAGCGTATGCACTGCTGAACAGCATTGTGACTCTGGCCTTCACAGTCCCACCACTGTGTGATGATTCAAGGCGCAGTTTATTTCACAGCCTTGCAAACAACTCAAAAATCCCTGAGAACATGAGCATGAGGGAAGTTAGAACTGAGAGCCTTAAAAAGATATCCTTGGATACAGCTTCAGTGGAGATTGCATTTGAAAAGAAAGAGTCCATTTCACTGATTGACAAAACTGCAGCAGCACTGGATGTAAAGGAGGAGGAAGTAGAGAAGTTGGTCGGGAGCATCCTGACCAGTAATGAAATGAATCTAAATAAGTACCTGTTAGATGATGCTATGTCTATGAGGAGGGTGATCAACGCCATTCGAGTGACTGTGATAATCATGAAGGCCTTGGAGAAAGAGCATCCTCAACCAGAATACGTTGCAGCATGGGTGGTCTTGGCTAATCAGTGGCCCTGCCGCCTCAGCTGGATCATCCAGTGCGTGGAAGATGCTCAGCAGAGAGCAGATATTGATCGTAACAATGTGTCCAACATTGATTCAAAATACTTATGGGAAGTCTTCAGTGAGTCTCGGGCGGAGCTGTACGTGATGAGTGCACAGATTGAAGAATTCCTCGAGCAGGATGGAGATCCTGAGATGTTTGAGAGATTTCTCAAAACAGATTTCAAATTCACTGTGAAAGACTTGGAGACATTTGAAGTGGCTACGGTGAACCTGGATCATACAATCAGAAAGGAGATGGCTCAGATCAGAGGAACATCCAGGCTGAAAGATTCTGGTTGGATGAGGAACCTAGCTCCTCTGCCAATCACAACTATCATCGGCATGAATAAAGAGGATGTATGTGAGGAGGTAAGAACATTTAAATTGATGGCACTATCTATCACTAAATAAGGTATCAATGGTGATTGTGTCTAAGGCCCACTAATAAAAGCAAACTGAATCTTATGGTGACATTCCCAGAAAAACTGTTTTAAATTACCAAACATTTCTTGCTGCTGCAATTGACTTTTATTATAAAGTAGTGACAGGAAATGTAATGTTTGCCAGTATAATTAGTGCTTTCATTCATGAAAAATGCATTTAGAAAAAACAAGACAGGAGTCATTTTCAGCGTTTTCTGACAGCAGATCAGAAATATTGCAGGGGGGTAATTGAACAAGGAGCTGCTACAGTGAACTGTTAAATGAAGAGCTGCAGGCGACACTTCCAACTTTTCAGCAAGGTAACCAACTCCTTTAACTGTGCCCTGCTGTTCGTAGACTCATAATTTTTGCAGCATCAACTGAGATCATTGTTGCTCACAGCATGAAAGAAAATAAAAGAAAGGGCCTTACTTCTTTATTAAAAGGTTTGTTCTACTGCTACCCAGAATTCTGGGACCTGTAGTATCAAACAAAAACATTAACTTGTTATTCCAGACAGAATTTGTCCGTCAAGTAATGTTGAATTAGTTGATCCAAGATCTGTTGTTGTTGTGATGTTTGCTCTGGTAGCAGGAGAGCTGCATGTATTGCAGTCTGCTCTGTGGAAACAGATTGTCCACAACAGTTTTCAAACCCACAACATAGCTAACGTTAATTATATTACTTGCTGTGTTGTCATTTACTCTGTATTATGGTAGTTGTCATAGTATGGAATTTCTCCAGAATCACTCACATCACCTTTAAGGTGTAGAGGATGGAGTGTAGGATTTAGTAGCATCTAGCAGTGAAGATGCATCCAACTGAATATTACTTAGCCTCACCCTCCCATTCGAAGCATAGAGAAACTACGGTGACTAAACTCATGACAAATGCAATCTAGAGCGGATGTGTGAGTCAAGTTTGGGCTGCCGTAGTAACATGGTGGACCAACATGGCAGACTCCATGCAAAGCAAGGCTCACATTAAGGTACCAAAAAACACAACTATTATTATTTCCAGGCATCCGATTCAAAATTACCATTCAGGTCACCTTATTTAAGCTGAACACCCTGGCTGCTTCCTCTGCAAGCCATTTCCCAGCACCTCCTTTTAACGCTGTATCAGATTTAATCAATGTCATTTCTGTTGTCATTGATGTCTGCTCTGTTCTTTACCCTATGGGAGGTCTTTGCTATTGCTCTCCCTGCCTTAGGCTTTCTATGTGTGTTCATGGAAGAGCAGGGAGGTCCCAGAACAGAGGCATAGCATCAAATATAACTTACTACAATCGGAAATAAAGTTTCTTTGACAAAAGTAGTCCTGACTGAACTCATGTTTTAATGAAGAAGTCATTGAATAATTGGCCTTTTTCCATCATGCCTGAGCAACCACGATCTGATTTTCACATGGCACAAGTATTTTTCTACACAGCAGCAGCAGGGCACGGTGGATTCGGTTTCCCCGCTGAGGAGTTGGAGGTGTACAGCCTGTCACCTGCAGCTCTTCATCCAACAGTTCACTGCGGCTGCTCCTTCTTGCTCTGCTATACCCTGCAATATTTCAAAGTGATCTGCCGTCAAAAAATGCAAAGAAGGAAAATGTTTTGTATGCGTCATTGTCGGCGCTACAAACTGTTGACAAATACACTGCATTTCCTGTGTCTGCTTCACAATAAAAGCCACTCTGAGTGATGCCACTTGAATGCTTTTAACATGAAGCAGAAACAGCTACAGATATGTAGTCAGGTGAGTTAACAATAAACAGTGAGATAAAATAACAAAGAGTGGAGTTGAATTGCATGCCTTGACATTTCCTGTGAATCCTGTGTGCGTAGATTTTTAACCATAAGGGGGACTAAGAGGCTAAATTATAACATCCCTGTGTTTATCATGCATGCGTTCTCTTCCTTTTCTTTCTTTAGTTGGAGAGGATGGGATTCGACAGTAAGTATGCTGAAATTGTGACACGCAATGATCTCAATGGTTCAGCGCTGATCTTTGGTGATGTAGCTGACCTTAAAGAGCTCCTTGGGATGACCTTTGGTGAATGGGCAACCTTCAGACTCCACTTCTTGGGTTTACCGACACATCGCCGACCTCAAAACAAGAACACGTTATCGCCTTCTCATTCTCAGAAGCAGCTGGCTGGCTTTCCTCTACATGCTGCACATCAATACTCATCTAATCCCAATCTGGTTAACAGCTGCATGTAGAATTTCAGACCATTTCCAGATAAGTCTGACCCCCCCCCCCCAAACCTGTGATCTGCATGTGAAATATGTATGCGCAATGTTTACATTAACAATTACACAACTTATGAATAAACACAGAAAATTATGCATGACTAAAATTATTAAAGGAATCATTCCACATTTCGCTAAATATAAAGCTGGAGCCAGCAGGTAATTATCTTGACTTGGCATATAGACTAGGAACAGAGGAAAGTAGCATGTCTGGCTCTGTCAAAAGTTTAAAAATACACAACACTTTAAATCTCACTAAGTAACACATATGACTAACTTTAGTTCAGTCCTGGCAAGCTGTTGGCTCTGTTTATACTAAGCTAAGATAATCACCTCCTTGCTGCTGTATCGTCTTCTCACCTTATTTCTCACTTCTCACAAGTCACCGTTGGTGTCTCCGGTTAAAGTTGGTTCACACTAGTCAAACATGAATCACTGCAGTATGTCTTTAAAATAGCTTTAAACCAGTTGATTCGTGTCCAGCACTGCTATCAAGTGCTTTTCTTGAGTGGCTTTTCTATTAGCATGAACATTCTCCTCTGCCTGAACTATTGTTTTATGCACAATAAAATGAGAAAGAGGTCAAACAGCTCCAGCATCTGCCCCACCTCGAGAATCTGATCATGATGCCTCAAGCTCATATTTTTTTAGATATACAACCTCTACGCTTAACTTCTCAGTCTGCTAACACTCGTGTCAAAATGCTGCTCGCGTGCTTTCCCCTTTGCTCCCTCTTCCACTCCAACATGCACCTCTTCTCTGCCATCCCTTTGAGGCATTTCAACTGACGTCTCCCTGCATTTTTATCTGGAGGGCGATGAGACATTGAGCCTTCATAACAAATTGAACTTCATTCTGTCTGGTCTCAAACTGTTTTTTTTTGTAACAAGTTGCCTGACTAGACTGAATGGTTTCGGTTTATTTCACTCTCCACCACAAGACTACCTATGTATCTTTGTAAATACACCACTTTTGTCAACCTAACTGGTTTACGGTTCATTTCAAGACATTTTAATTATTGTATGACTTCACATTCATGAACTGGAGAGTTTACTGTTTTATGTAATTGCTGTGTGATTAAAAACAATGCTTATCTCGCTCATGTAACGTTGTCAAATAACTGTCACGTATATGTTGTTAACTTAAGGAAGATAGCTGTAGTGTTACCAAGATGTCCACTCACATATAATTCTACCTTTGTTGATGTAATGTGATCGTTCATCTTTTTCACAGCCCATACACACAGTGGGTTGTTATAATGGCACATATAGCTGCTTCAGTTTCAGGGTCCTGGGATTGTACAAGCTGTCACTACACTGTGACACTGACACAAATTAAGCTGTTGTTAATGTCACTAATAAGCTAGAAGGGAAAGGACCAAGCAGATAAAAAGCTGTGAAACACATACATATACAGACTAAGCATTGTTTACCATTACATGTTGCGGGATCTTTTTGTAGGAAAATAATCTGTCAGTTTGTTTTTTTTACTCTCCATCTTACTTAACGATGGCGTGCACATAAAGAGATTACTTATCTAAACCGATGAAAACCATCAATGATTTGGGCTACAGTTATAACTGGAAGGCTCTAAAGGGTTAACACGGGGCTGCATCATGCACAAAAATGCAACTTATTGTAGTTTTTTTTTTTATATTCAATGTTTTTGTTATTGTTTTGGCTTGCTGTGTTGTATGTACATGTACTGTAACTTTTACAGGAAGTTCATCCTGGAATCGGTTAATGTTTATACTGAGGAGTGTGACGTACCTGTTATACATGAATGCATGCTTTAAGTTTATAAACGTATGTAACTCTTTCAAAGGTCGTGGGAATCCCTTGCATGCATAGTGGGATTTTATCTATTCCAGACCCTGAGTAGGTATTACACCAAGGGATATTTGGTATTTCATAGAGATTCACTGTGATGTGTTTAGGAATACTTTATTGATCATTAAGCAGAAAATCAAATACAGTATATGTGCTGCAGTAAACTGTAATTTTCAATTTCTTGCAAATCAATCAAATGTAAACTCTGGCAAATAAAATGTTGATGCAAAAAGTGTTCCATAATTTAAAAAAAAAAAGTTCATTCAAGAAAATATAATTTTTGTTTTTGTGGAACTTACAATCATCCCAAGCAACGTGCTGATTCATTCATGATATTTTAACATCAACGTGTTCTTGTGTTGCTAATAATTATGTGGATTCCTTTGAACCGTTTCCTTCAGAAACTTGCAAAACATTAGAGTACAGTGCATCAACGTTACCCTACATACTGAAAGCACACAGTACATACTGAAGGTTGCAATACCAATGGATTATTTTAAAAGATACGCTGAATTTGTGTTTTTTTCTTATGCCAATAACATGCTCTGATCTTTATAATTTCTCACGATTTACTGCTGGTGTTTGAAAACGTTGTAATAAGGGGCTAACTGGGCAATTCATATGTTGTCAGAGTCAAGTCTGGAGTTCTAAACAACGCATACACACTCCTTATATTTAACATCACCAGTAGATATGTGTTAGATTAACTGAGTAAACATCCAAGGGTGGGTTCATTAACAACTGGTGGTTCACAGATGAGCCTTGCTCCCTGTAATAGCTCATTTGAAGTTTTCTTGAAACATGTTATTTATTTATTTTTCCATGTTAGCACAAAAGTAATTATTTATACTGAGGTATAAAAGTCCAATAAATTCTGCTTTGTCTAATTATTATAGATTTACTGTATCATAACTCTATACAAGTTACATTTTAAGACACATAGTTCATATATTCAAGGCACGCATGTAATTCAAAACAAGGCAGAACGACGATCTTTTAAAATCAGAAATTATGCTCATGGTTAAGTCATAATAAACTGGGACACCACGTCTTATGTAGGGGGGACAATAACAAATTTAGACAATTTAGGAATGTATAAAAAAAGATAATTTGCATGTAAAAAAAAGAACATCTAACAGGTACGTACCTTTATATCTATACCACAGTGATATAATGTATATTTAGATCTTTTTAATGGATCCCAGATTTAAATTACTAATATCAATGTACTGATACAATGCTGGGCTCTTCTGGACGTTTTACCATCACAGGCAGCGTTGAAATAATTCCAGGTTTTTTTTTGGCCTGAGGCATCTCACTTGCGTCCCAAAGACTCGGCCAGCTTTTTGAGCCTTTTCTTCAGCTCCAGAGGAAACTTCTCATAGCACTTTTTACAAACAGGCTTCATGTCAAACTCCACAAACTTGTTCCTGCACAGAAGGAAAGACAGACCACTAAATAATAAGAAATAATAAAACTCCACAATGTTTCAGATTTCATTTTATCTAAATATTCTTATAATTGCAGGTTAAAAAATGACTTGAAGTCTCAAGTTACGTCACTTAAAATTACATTAACATTAGGGTCACACAATCAGCAGATAACAGCTATCTTCTAATATGATAATCAAAAATGATCATGGAAACCATTGAGATTATCCTGCAGCTTATAAAGTAATTCAATCCAATCAAAAAAAAAATGTAATCTTGATGACAGCTGAAGTTACTTAAAGGTAGAGCTGAAACAATTAAGACGGCTCGTCAATCGACCAAAATGTATCTGTAGCAATTCATCACTTGAGTACATTTTAAAACTGCCAATACTACGGTAAGGTTTATTTCTATTAAGTGAAATCTGTTGTGTTCTGTGCGAATTGCAGCATTTCTGTATTTGCAGCGCCATTATGATTTTTTAATGTTGTTTTGAGTTGCAATGTATAGAGCTTTCAGGGCCACTGTACAAAAATGTTTCTTCTCCTTCAATGTGAGGACAAACAACAAAACAAGACCTTTGAAGATGATACCTTGGACTCAGGAAACATATTTTCTTATTATTTCATTTTATAGACCAAATAACTATTGATTATTTGAAAAATGTATCTTCAGACAAATAATCATGCATCAAAGTTGCATGCATCAAATTAAGTTTACACTTAATTAATAGAGGCTTTGCACAAACACCATTAACACAAACAACTGCTGGTTGTTGGTTTCACTTTAGTAACGATAGCATGCCAGTCTGGAAAGCGTAAGTGAGTAAACAAGCAGCAATCAAGAAAAAGAGAAAGGCAAAGACGGCACAAACCAGTGCACGAGGGGTGAGTTGTAGAATAATAACTCTACACACAGACAGCAGGTTTTTTCTTGCGGTCTTTGGCATCGCGCTCACGTCGTGCCAGGCGGCGTTTCAGCTCCTCCGGCATGCGTTCATAACAGTGCTTGCACACTGGCCTCAGGTCAATTTCAACAAACTTATCTCTGAGTTACCACACCAAGTGAAGCATGTAAGAGGAGAAACAGGGAGGGAAAACAGGAGGAAAAGTTGTAGCAGGAGAGTGAAATACACAAAGACAAGTTTTAAGACAAACACTGAAGTAGGGGTTAGTGTTACAGAAAGACAACAATCAGCTGGTAGTATTGCACATAATTAATCAGTAAAATAAGCTATCAGTGAGCAACATCACTTACTTGAGAGTGAGTTTTGTGTTGCAGGTAGAGCACGAGAAACAACTGACACACCAGGCCTTGTTGAGAGCAGACACCACTGATGGGGGCGAGGGGGTCCACAGAAGAAAAAGGAAATTGAATGAACAACATCAAGGAACATTTTATGTAAATTACTAAGAACGCCATGTTGAATACGAGCTTTATTAAACTGGTTCTCACCATCGCCTTCAATCACACGGTTGCAGTGATAGCACACATCACCGAAGAGCTTGACAGCGGAGAAACGGGGAGAGTGGGTGTTTATACAGCAAAAAGAAAATTAGGTCATGTTAGAGCCGTTTCACATTTTTCGCACATTGCTAACAATATTATGATGTCTGTCAGGTCCTCCAAAGCCATTATTGCACTTTTCTTACCTGGTTATAATGAGTCTCGCAGTAAGCCAACCCCTTCCGCTCATAATGGCGATGGCCGAGGAAAGGCTTTTCACACTTGGCGCACACAAAATGCTGTAAACAAAAACAAACGTTGCTGAGGGACAGAGACAGAAGCTGCTAATGAAGGCAAAACTGTGGGAGAAAAAAATAAATAAATGAATAAAAAAAATAAAAAATCACAAGAGGGGCAGGTGCCAACACTCCTGGAGAGGGAGCTGAGATGTGATTTCATGCGTTTTACATTCATATGTTTGCTTCCCTAGTAATGTTTTTTTAAACGTAGAGACTTGACCTATGGAGAAAAACTACTATAGTGATCCTTTCGTGTTGTGTGTTGTGCTAATCTGTAATATTCCCCGTGTTTTTAAAGTAGTTCTATTTTCTCATGCCTGGCAGATAAATGTCTTAATGTGGTTAGATACAACATTAATTTCAGCTAATGACCATTTTTAGTATTTAACTGTCTGCTATACGCTGTTGTTAGTCTTGAGCTTTTTAACAGTACAAAATTTAGCAGCCTCCAGACGGGTGAACGCAACTTGATCTGCTCTGCCTCAGGAGAAACATTTTTGCTCACATCACGGCTACTTCCTCAGATTAGCTCATTAACAGTGTTTTGGTGGTGGTTTATTTAATTAATTTAGTTTTGTCTGTGCATAAATAATGGTCACTAAATGTGAGATTCGTTATGGACTTATTTCTGCTTTCTGTGTGAAGGCAGCATTGCATAAAACATCAGCTCTAAGAGGTGGTCAGCCTGACATTTGGCCACTATTATAAGCCTGTTAATAGTCTGAAGCCTGCTCTCTGTGATCCATGCATGTGCAGGAGAGACAGAAGGTTCTGCATGAATTCATGTCACATGACTTTTTTTGCTGTAAGAGGATGTCTGAATCAGTTACACTTGAGTCTTCTTTGCTGTGTAAACTGGAAAAGCTTGTTTCATATCCTTACTTAAATACCCAAACAAATACCAAATCATGAACACAGTAAACGTGGTCACAATTGCTACAGTAAACTCCTGATGGCTTTGCTTTCTTAAGGAGCAGCTAGTAAGTAAGTGGGCTAGGTCTCAAAACAACAAACAGTAAAATGTTGTACATTACTTTGAAAATGCAGGAAATGTAAAATTGGATCTAATGCACTCGTTGTTCTTGCTCACAAACCTCCACATGCCACTGCTTGCCCATGGCGTTGACAACACGCCCCTCGATGGGTCTCCTGCAGGCACCACAGATTGGTACACCCATCTTATCGTGGCAGGGCAAACAGTAGAGCTCTCCCTTTAGTTCCCTGGCTTCAGCCGTCAATTCCTTCCTGCGGGCAGAGAAAGAACACAGAAAAAACACATGAAAAAACAGGAACGCAAGCTGTGAGCCACCAATTATATTTATTTTATGTGGACTAAAGTGAAGAGTGTGTTTTTTTTTTTCTGTGGAGTGGTATGACTGACCCGCAGTTGTTGCAGTTGAAGTGGTCAGGGTGATAGGGATCATTCTTAAAGATCAGTGGCTGCTCTTCAATGATGGCATGGCACTTCTGGCAGATATACTTGCCCAGGCCGCGAGCTTTCTCGCGGTTATGGCACGGGCGACACAGGTGTCTGGAGTGGAAATGGAGAAAGAGGGATGGAAAATCAAGGGTGTCAAGAAAGAGTCTGCAGCCTCAAATAATGTTTTGACATCGTCTGTCAGAGCTGCTCAAAATTCCTTTATTTCTTGCAGAGCAAGTGAGTGAGTCAGCAGCTTGACATGTGTGTAACCACCTGCTTTACAGGCTGTCACTGTGTTATATTAAGACTGTAATAAGATGGGATACTTACCTGCCAGCATTTTTGACAAACCCCACGTCTGCAAGCACAGCCTGGCAAATGTCACAGCAGAAGCAGTCAGGATGCCAACTATTGTTCATGGCCTTAATGACACGACCAATGATGAACTCCCCTGAGGGAAACAATAAATGAGAGATCAACTCGACACAAGTCGAGGCATGACTTTTCCAATATTTGCTGGGATGAGATGCTATTTTTGGGGGTGGACTATACTTCCTAATGAGCAGTTCTAGAGTTACTACAGTGCTTTCTATAGTGTTCAAGGTGTTGATGCCTTTTAACTGTCCATTTAATTTCATTAGAGCATGTCTGTCTCTCCCTGGACACGTCGAGCTGTATTTAAATGAAGCTTATGTAACAGTAAAATGCATCTTGGGTGATCTAAGTTTTAAATAAAGGTATGAATGTACTTAAACATCAGTGGGGACACAGTGGGAACTGATTTCTCTGACAACACATGGAGTCCACTATTTTGAACCATAGTACAGTTCCCAAACTGGTGTGGCTACAAAAAGGGGAGCTGCAGTGGAGGCTGAACGCTTTCAAAGCATGCAGAAGTTTTCAAATAAACAAGCAGACTATGAGGCAGAAATGTCAGACAAACAGAAAAGGGTTGAGAACCGCAGGTGCAGTGTGAACATAGACGTGTCTGTGAACATTAAACGAATGCTTTGTCAATATTTTCCTTATATAATGGCTGATCTGACAAGGCCAAACAATTAGGCAAGGCTTTAAGAGTTCATCCCCACTGAGGCCCCAAAGAGCCAAAAGAGTCTCAGTGTAAATGTCATTTTTCTTATCGAGCTTCAATCCCTGCAACTAAAATCAAATGTGAGCAAATAATCGTTTGAGACAGACATGAGATGCATTCTGGTACCACCTCTAATAGCTGTCTATCTCTGATATAGTCTGAATCTATCTCAATACAAAGTTCTGCTCTTTTTTTTGGTCCACATTAGCTTCCAGGGAAAAAAACACAGCCTGACGTCACACTGCAGCCAGAAACCAGATGCTCGGACTGGGCAAACTCCTCTACAGTTAGCCTGAAACGTCTCTGAAACTGAGGCGATCCAGGTGGATTCATGGACTAAACTCTGACATTCTACCTGATACTCTTCTGGCTTTGTTTATTTCATGAAGTTGTTGTTTTTATTCCCCTTTCCCCTTTATTTCACGGCGGTGACGTTCAACACATATAGACAACCCACCTCAACCCCCTCACCTCCCTCACCGCAAGCGCCTGATCCTGCTTGAATATACGCTTATACTTCTGGGGTACACAAAACCACACAAATACTAGATCTGGACAGGTCCTGAATGAATGAGGCCTTATAACACTCACCACACTGGTGACAGCAAGGAGCGAAGAGCATCTGGAAGTCATGTTCACAATATTTTCTTCCTTCAAACTGTGAGGGGGAAGGAGATTGACATTCAAATCAGGGCACAAAGTTTGGCTCATCTTTATGTTTATTTGTGAAAAATTTATTACTATTTGAGTGCAATACCTCATAGAAGAGTCCTTCTGGAAACTGCTGGAAACACTGGGCACACACAAAGCACTGCTCGTGGTACAGCTCCCCGTTACTATTGACAATCTTCTCGGTCGCGGCAAAGCCGCTCTTACATCGCTCACAGGCCGCGTTGGCCAGGGCATTAGCAATGCTGTTGCATGAGACAGAGAAAACACATATTACATTACTTCCCCAGGGTTCCAGTGAAATGTTACAAATGACTGGGATGCAAGGCCCGGACCGGCGTTGATCATTTCTCACGTAACTCCTACACTAACTGCTGTGCTTGTTTCAGCAGCTGTCACCGTGGAGAATTGGAAATGATATGTGAATCAGCCGGAGAACTCGCTCACTCCATGCGCAGGCATCACCTAATTTGGTAACGGAAAAGAGGTAGTGAAACCTCGCTGGGAGATGATATGCAAGCATGCATGAACACTAACACACTGTTACTAATAAACTTAAAAACTCTTTCATTAATATTAATTTCAATACAATCCTGTTATAAAAATTAGGAGTATACTGGGGTGCAGATGTTTTAACTCTTATAGAGAGTGTGTGTGTCTCGCCCACTCCCCTCATCTGGCATATGTTTACTGAGGCTGGTAGGGAGAGATGATAAATAGTTTAAAAAAGACAAGAGAGACAGGTTAGGGGAAGTGTCATTTTGGACAAGAAACACAATGTTTATTACGAAGTGGAAAACCAAAAAAGAAAATTGTTAGCGGGGAGACCAAGAACCAATTGTTAGAGCTCCTCGAGGAGCCTTTTCCTCTGTAACCTCTTTTGTGTGTTGCGCTGTAAAACACTCCTTCTTGTACAAGAAAAATAAATCCAACTTAAAAACTTTGATACTTTGAATCCAGTCTTCCTTATTCAAGAGTTTTTTTTTCCTTTAAAAATTCTCATAACACATCCCATCCAGTAGCCTACATCAGGGATGTCCAAAGTATGGCCCGTGGTCAGATTTCATGAAGCTTCATTTTTATATCATATTATTTATGGCCTGCTGGGATTGTCAGATACTGTATGGCTGGAAGATTTAGCTTTTTTTTTTTTTTTTTTGGTTGACATAATGAAGCATTTGAACTTTTATTTACCCATTTTTAAAATGTCAGTATTGTCACACCCCTGTTACAGTTTAAGATGCTAACAGAGGGTTCATGTGCAACACTTTAAACTAATTAAAAATAAACTTTAATGTTAGTTTATAATGTTAGACAGTCATGGCGTCTGTAGTTATAGTCGCTATCTTTATGTAACTTCTAATTAATCCCATCTGAAAGGACGTTAAAAACATTAATAATAACGCTGATTAATTAAAACTGTAGTACGAAGCTAACTAGCATGCTAACCGCAGTTAGCTCCGGTTTGGAGAAGAAAGACTAGCCTTATTTCTCTAACGTTACACTAGCTATAACATATTAACCGTAAGCCAACTCGTGGACTTGAAGTATGCATTGATAACAACAACAATAATAACAACAGTAACATCTTAACATCGTAATCTAGTGTAGCATAACGCTTAGCCGTTTGCTAACAGTTGTAAACTCTTACCTGCCCGTCATCCCGGCCACCCCCAGCATCACCTCTCAGCCCGACACGTTCAGAAACGAAGCCAGTAAAAATGTTAGTTCCTGTTGTGGAGTTAACAAAGTTGTTGTTTTTTTCTTTAAGGAGAAAACAGACCGAGTGTTTCACCGTGTCGTCCTCCTCCTCTCCCAGCGGCACCGTGTCTGTCTGAGCTGGCAGTGACTTCACACGCACGCGCACACGCACGCGCGCGCACGCACACGCACGCACGCAGACAGGCCACCCACTTTTAGGGAGTGTCCGTGAAAGTTCATCATCTTTCTAAATCTGTTGCTGTTACACCACGCTGTCCTTGATTGGTCTGGATTTTAAGGAGTCTCATCATACTGGATTACACACATGAGAGTCACATTACAAAAAGATAATACATGTGCATTTAAATGAATACCTGGTGAATACCTTCCTGCAGCTTTTTACATTTAAAAAAACAACAAAAATACTGTACATATATTTATATCCTCTAGTACTTATCTTGTTTATTTTTGTTATTGTAATGCACCAAAACACCAAGACTACATCCTTGTATGTGAAAATCTACTTGGCAAGCAACCTGACTCTGATTAAAATACATGTTCATATATGTAAACACATATAACCGATGAGCATATGTCTGTTGTGTTCCCTACTGGGTTTCATACAACATAAAAACACATCATTAATATAAGGTTTGCCACAAAGGAAGACATTATTTCTAATATAGTACAGGGAGGTGCATACCACTATGGTCAAGAGGTCTAATTAATCAAAACAATTGGAAAAAAACCCTGTGTTTTGGATGGCTATACCTTAAACTTAAACATTACACAGACTATAGCTATATTTATATCTTGCTTTTTTATGATGTTCCAATAGCACAGCTCGTGATTGCAGTGCTGCTTGTCAGCTGACACGCAAATAAATAAAAAAAAAGAATAATAGAGTTTTAAAAACACTTGAAAACAGCAGACAGAAGATTGTCGCTGTGAGTATTTCAAAAATAAAGCTCTTAGACTTTGGGAGGCTGATACAAAACTGTTTGAAATAATTAAGAAATTATGACGAGTATTCGAGTAACACCAGACTTCATCAGCTCTTAGTTCATAGCTGAAGTGCTGCTACCATGTTTCCTATTTAAGAAATAACACCTATTGTCGTTTTAGATCTTATGCCTTAAAATTTTAATTAGCTGGTAAAGCCGGAGACAGCACTGAAGTTATGTCTTTTATCTGATTTCACTTAATGGAGCTATTATTTGAACATGTCCTGTCTTGCTTGTACCTGTTTTTTATGTCCACATCTTTACTGCTGTTTATATACCTGCTTTGAAAGCACTCTGCTTGGACGGTAAGTGCTATATAAATAACATTTACTTGTATTGTATTACACACTTATTCATTTTCCCTGTAATGATCCAATTACCTTTGCAGGGCTGTTTAAAGCTTAACCCACCATATATCCTGCATAAGGCTGTATTTCTCAACTACTTAGTTACATGAGTTATGTTTGTCCTGTTTTTCACTGGAAACTAATAGCATCCGTACACTATACACAAGATATTTTGCACAGTGTTTGACTAATAAAATGTACTGACCCAATAAGATTTAGAGGTCAAGAACGCTGCAGGAGAGTTATAGAAGGCTATAAAAGTATTATAGAAGAAGAGAAGATATAGAGATAAAGAACATAATCTTGTATATGATATTGAGAATAATAAAGAACATAAAGACAAACATCACATTCCTGCTGTTATTGTTGGGTCCATCCTTTGAGTATCTTAGATAAAGCACCATATAAACGAAATCCATTAAGTCCGCCTTCAAGGAATGAACAAAGGCAACCTCAATCTCCATGCCGTTAAAAGAAAAAACAGATTGTGAATAGGCTTTATATCCTCCACTTTGATAGTAATTCAAACGAACGTATTAAAGCAGTTTTAAAGATTTTATAGATTTGTGATTCACACTGAAATTATTTGTAGGCAAATACTCTGAGAATACGCAGAATCCCATGCACCACATCAGACGGAGAGCTTTCACACATACAGAGGAGTATATGAAGGATTTCCTGAAAACTATATCTGACGATGAAGACTGTGAGGTGAGGCTGTAGTTAAGCCTTGAGCTGTTCTCTGGTTCTGATTTCACGTTTAAAAAAATGTGTAAAATTGATTGTGAAACGCTGTAGATGCTGGTAAATAAATGATGCTACTGACAATGTAACTGACTTCGGATCTTAAATCATTTTGGCAGGAATTGTATATAATATTCATTAGTATGTTTTCTTGGTGTATAATAACCTGAATATATGAATCGTGTTTTTCTACAAAGGGAGAAGGTCCTCTTCCACAGAGTCCGCCAAGTTAAACTGCCATTTTTCTACAGTAGCCCAGAGCGGACAAACAAACACTTCTTCTGCTCTAGATAGGTTTCTCTTTCATGCTATAGAAGAGGGTGAGATGACTGAGTTGCAATCAGCAACTGCACTGCCAGATGCCACTAAAATCCTACACACTGCTCTTTTCATTTCTAGCATATTCAAACCAACATTTGATTCAATTTAATCTTTAGGTGCTTTCAAACTGACAGCTACAGTTAGTCTGAGTCAGTCCAGGAACAGTTTGCCAAAAATCCGGATGATATTAAGCCTTTTTTTAAACTTGGGTGTGAGTCATAGACTGTTCTGTGAAAGTAGAGCAAGCAGGGTGAGAGGATCTAACTCAGGTCTATACTAAAATAAGAAGTCCAACACTTTGGTCAGCCTGAAATATCTTCACAGTCCCCAGAGGATGAATCCAACTGACTTTGAGCGCCTCTCTAGTCTTCCCACCACTCACTTTACACTGTATCTATATATATATATATATCCTATATCTTATTCACACACCAATAGGACAGCATAAGGAGCAATTTGGGGTTCAGTATCTTGCCCAAGGACACTTCCGCCATGCAGACTGAATCACCATAAATTCAGTAATCCTCTGACTTTACATCTAGCGCCATCATCAGTTCATAATTTCAATTTATCTGCAAAGATAATGACATTCCAGTCAGCCATGCTTGTTTTTTTCCTCACACATCAGAGTGTTAACATCATCATTGTGAACATGTTTGCATGTTGGAGTTAGTATTTAGCTCAAAGCACCACTGTGTGAATTTAATAGTCTTTTTGATTGAAGAACAATCTAATTTTAGCATGAGACATTCTCCTCTTGTATAAATATGCTGATCTAAATTCATTACGGCTTACTGCGGGAGCAAAATACTGCGAGTGTGTAAACATGATTAATTTCTGAGGACTGATTTGATGCTTTCCACTCCTCGATTTAGTTTGTGTGGCTGTTTTACTAAATGCATTATTAAACTTGGGATCATCTTAAAAACAGGCAGGTCACACTCAGCTCTCTTCAGACCTGGATTGTCTTGGAACAAAAAAAAAAAACAATATAGCGAAGCAACAATAATTCAGGCGTGGAATACGTATTCAAACAGGCTTTTTTTTTTATTATGGCTTTGAACTTTACTCAAATGTTACATACAGTATCTTTGGGCAAAGTACAAGACGTTACCTTACCTTACAAACAACACACTCATTGTATCGTCTATAAAAAACTACAGCCCCGCCTATCCTTGAATATTACAATAATCATCTATAGGTGCTGAATACAAATACAGTTAATATTTACCAGCAGATGTTTTTATAAATACACAATAAAATGTACTGTAAGTCAGTTAAGGATAAAGTCCATTGCCAGGCCTTACTGACCTTGATAAAATTAAGACATGATGGGTCTCTATGAGAGGACAACAACTTAAGAAATATTAATGTAAAATCGTTTGTTTTGGGGTTTGTTTGTTTTTTCAATTAACATTTGCAAATAAATGCACAAAATATATGAATATAAACCCTGTAAAACAATAATCATTTCCAACGGAACATGATGACTTACAGGTCTCTTTCATTGCACAGTCCAAAGGTGTAACATCCTCAATGAGTCCACCTTAACACATCTTTCAACTATTATTCCTTCAATCTATTGCAAAACGAAACAATAGTGAGACATAAATATTTCATTCTTACACATTCAGCAGCCACACATTTCTGTCTACAGGGCTGCACAGTGACCTCTGATTGAGATCATGGTTTTCATATATTTTTTTATCAATTACATTAAACCACTTCCGAGTAAACACTGGAGTTTCTGGATGATGTGGCGTGTTGTTTTCATCAGCAGATAAATATGATCAAAATTAAAAGTAAAAAGATAAAACAATCTTTGCTGTTGGCCAGCCAAGTTTTTGTGTGACAGACTGATAAGTATAGCATTGGTCATAACTGTGCAGCCCCGTACTAGCATTTAAACACTCTATTATTAATAATGTTCATATATACAGTTGAGCTAAATTCACATCAAATATGTATGAAAATATGTATTTTGTGTTTGTCAGCTGATCATAATTTAAACTTGTCTTCTCATTATCATTATCATTATTATTATTAACCTCTTCTCTGCTGATGTTAAAAAACAGGATCATTAAACATTAAGACCTGTCAATTAATCTGAGTGATCCTTTTTATTTGCTGCTTTAACATTCGGTACATTTACAATATTATTTACAAATGCTAAGCCAGAATATATATTTATTAAGTAAACTATTGACTGTGGAGATGACTGTGCTGTCGAGCAGGTTTTGTTTGTCCCAGAATGAGTTGTGTCACAAATCAAAAACACTTCCATCGGGCCAATTTAACCAAAAATGTTTGTAAGAATAAACAAATAACAAGTGAACAACCAAGAGTGACTGAGATTTACAGGCTACTGGCAAAATCTACTATAAATTGGCTGAAATTTGTTAATTACATGCCTGAATGACACTGCAACTCATCTTGCTAATGCACAATTAAAATGTCTCCCTCCCATTTGTTTCGCAACACTTTGATATTTACAATTATAACAGGAGCATGGGTCAGGCAATGCAGAAATACAGGTACTGTACATTACACAGAACATATGTTCAAACATCACTCTGGTATACACAGTATATACAGACTAAGATGATTGTAGCCAAAGCCGTTATCAGATAGCTGTGCTTAGAAAAAAGAGACAGAACTGTCTTTAACTTTGTCCATATCAAATCAGAGGACAGCGAAAGAGACAGTCCTCTATTTCCAACTGATGCAGTGGCTAAGAAACACAATCAAATACATCAAATAGAGACACAATGATAGGAGACAGGAGACATGTGTGGTATGGCCTACCTGACCTTAGTCTTGTGATCAATCACCTAGTCTATAACAAGCTTCACACTAGGTGTCTCTGTACATAAAATAACACCCGCAATGTCCCCATTCATTCCCAATAACGCCCACACATTCCTGGTAATTAAAAATATCAATAGAAAAGTGTCACCCCTGAAAACTCCTAAAAACACTACACCTAAACAATCTGCAGGGTGTTGTAGAACAAGGTGCTAAATGTGACAACAAGACAATGTCATGTCAAATTCCTGGGAGAGAAACTTTTTACATGCCTGGGTAAGAGGTTTCTTACAAACAGGAGAGAGATGAGGGGTGTCAAAAACAGTGACACACACACACTCACAAAAAAAAAACCTGGACCAAACTCTTCCAAAATCTTCATGCAGAGCTTTACCAGGTAGGCATCATGTCTGGGAACCAGACGCGACCCAAATGCTTTGACACCTCCCAGTGGATATCATCCAGCCCATAGCGATGATCTGGAACCAGTACCTCCTCCATGATGGATAGTTGTGTCAGCCTGTCTCCACACATCTTGACGAACTCCACGAAGGCGCTGCAGGACACTTCGCACTCTCCCAAGCCGATGGCAGACAGCTGTGTGCAGCGCTGGGCAATGCGGATCAGCTCTTCATCCAGCGGCCGCAGCCCGTTGGCGCACACCACCAGTTCGACCAGACGTGGGCAGGTGAGCCCGACGCGGCCCAGCACATCTTTACTGACGGAGCGGCCGAAGTACAGATGCGTAATGGGGATTTCGTCGCGGAAGAAAGGCCCGAACTCGTCCTCATAGAGGAAGAAGTACATGACCAGATTGAATTTGGGAGAGTGGCGCACCATGGCGTCCCAGCTGCTCTTCTTGATGGTGTGAAACTGTTGGCCGGGGTTCTCGCTGATCACGTCGATGCGAAGGTGCTCAAGGTGAACATGCTTCTCTGAGGAGAGGGCGATGAGAAGTTCATCACTCAGCAAATGGTAGTTGAGAGCCAGTTCTCTCAGGCCATGGCACTGATCGGCCACGCATAGAATGCCTAGTATGGAGAGAAAAGTAAATTAAAGAAAACTATTGATCGACACAGAGGAAAAAGACGACAATCTTGGATATACATATAGATACTAGACTTGATTAGTTAGAGTTAGAATGATTTATTGATCACTGCCTCTTAACAAAAACTCGAAAATAATAATCCAAACATAAACAGATTATCAGCTGTAATTGTTCTTGATCGCAACAATAATTCGACAATCATTAAGATCCCTAATATCTATTGTTCCTTCCGTTTGTCAGTACCTGCAGGTGAAACATGAGGGCAACTGCTCATTTTCAGCAGTTTGAGGGTGTCGCTGTTATTGGCCACGAGGACTTTAAGGGAGGGGTCATCCACCGGTGTGTCATCGATCTTCAGGGAGGACAGCGATTTGGAGTTGACAAAAACCACTGTCAGTGCTGAGATGAAGTGAGACTGTTTGAACGGAGTGAGAGAGAGAGAAACATGAAGTCATCTCTTTACTTTAGTGAAAAAGACATCGAGCAATTTGACAGGCAGGCAAAGCTACGTAAGTACCCTCTTCTTCCACTTTACATTGGCATCACCGCCCTCTGCTGGTGGGAGACTTTTCTACACTCTGACCCTTGTCTGGATATGTGCGTGTCATTGTGCACGTGCTTGTAAAGAACAGGATACAAACAAAACAGAAACCTGCTGAAAACATCAGTAGAAGGTACCTTTAGATGATTATACCGCATTGTTTATGATTTGTCTTTTAAAATTAACTGTCTGTGAGAATCAGATGACAACTTAGAGATCTTAAATGATAGACCTTCACACAGGCACTTAGTATTAATCAGACCAGCTGCATCTTAGACATTAATCTGTGATCACAGCTTTAAACTGAATGCTTACATCCCTACAATGTGTTACAGTTCAGAAAAGCTCATAATGTGAATGATGTAATTACTTTGGGCAGCTCCATGAAGCTGGGCCTGGCTGTGGAGATGAGCCCCAGTGTCTTCAGGGAACAATTCACGAGCTGAGAGAGGATGTCGCACGCTGCTTCTGCGGACTCTCTGCTGCTGTCCACCTGAGCAGGGCGGAGAGAGAAAAGTAAAAGCGGATTGACACTAAGACTTCACCCACACACTTCTTTTCATCACTTTAACCACCATAAGCACAAACTCAGCTCATACCTTAAAGCTGACATACTGCAGGTGATTGGAGTGCCTTTTGATTATCTGTTTGATGAGGTCTGGATGTGTGGCCTTTAGGTACGAGCTTGCTGGTTGATTCAACTCGAACTCAAAGCACCGCCACAGCTCTGGCATATGAAAAGCCTGGTTCCAGCCCCGGCACACCTGTGGTGACACCAGTAAAAAGAATATTTGATTCAAGTGATTTGCCTCTCTTCAAAAAACATCCTTTATTTGGGTAACCTGCTAGTAGAAAACTGAATACTTGGAGGACCCACAATAAATCTTATTTCCAAAAAACATTACTTTCTACAAGAGATAGAGAGAAAGAAAAACAAAGGTGACTCATAGGGGAGAATAGAAATCATTCATTTATGCTGAAGTAGGTGGCCCTCACCCTCACTCAAGCATAATTTTGATTTGTCTTGTCCTGTCTTGTTGTTTCACACAGACCAGGAAAAATACTGCAGTCTTTAAATACGATCAATAAAAAGAAAATGATGTATGACAATCCTGCATCAAGGCTAGGAGCCATCCTAACAGACATGATTAATGAGTTCTTTCAGGCCACCGTCTGACCATTCAGAAGGAGATAAAAGTTAGCCACAGGTCGTGCTTCCTGCGTAGTGACTGACGGCTCAATATTACATGGGTACCTGAGAAGCATAAGCCCGATCCAGTAGAGGCAGGTACTGAAAGATGTGAAGCAGGATCTCCTGTGGCAGACACTCCCAGTGGGCTCCTTCTTCCTCCAAATCTTTCTTCCTCTTCTGCTTGAGGGACCGTTTAAGAGTCTCCTGAGAGCCACCGCTGGTGCCACCTCCATCCTCCTCCTCATTCCCTTGCAGGCCGCGTTTCATCCTGGGTAAACAGAGGAGGAGTGAACAAAATCCAGATGGCGAGGGAACTTTATAAAGGGAGAGGAACTCTTGATTAGCACTTGTAATTATGCACGGCCTCTTCATCACCAGCACCGACATGCTTGGCACACTAAGTGTTATCCTGTTTCCCCTGTTGTTAACAAGCTTTCACTCAGTGTCTGCACGGTTGATGCACGCTGACACATACTGAACATATCTGCCAGATGATTCATAGTTGTGGAGCTGAACTTTCAATATAGTACAGAAAGTAGTAGTACCAAATAGGGCTGGACAATATGACAACATAATGGCATATTTTGTTTATATATATGGCCAATTATAGAGGTATAGATTGTTTTATACCTGGTTAAATTAGGCCATGGTTTATGAACTACCTGAATATGGCAAAAACACACATTCCTGTCTAGTTATTTTAATCATTAACTGTTTCTGTAATGATTTTTACTGCACGCAAATACAATCTAATGTGATTAGGCACAACAAGATAACATGACACTGGCAGAGAGGTATTCCTTTGCCTATATATTTATTTTTGAGGTCGTATTTTGCAGCAGTGTTGACCATGACCTATTGTTCAGAAACATAATATAATAGAAATATAATATAATATAATATAATGCACTCCATCCACTGTGGCCTCAATAATGAACAAAGTACCTTTATGGCAGTGAATTAGCTTTGTAAAAGTAAGATTCATGGCAGAGCTGGATCACATTAGACCTGCATGTCAACACCACAATATCACATTACATGAACAATGGCTGATTTGTGTTGACACTGGATACATGTGGAGGTTAGTATAAGTCTAAACTTACCTGACACACTATGTATTAACCGTGTAAAGCTGTTAAAAATGTGTCAATAAAGGTGTCAACACCCTGGGTGTGTGTTTGTGTTAGCTCTGGCTCTGAGAATGAAAACATTGTGAAGGAGGGGACACGCCTCCCTCCGCTTCAACCCGACAACACCATCTGATCAGCGTGATGCACGATTCATGAGCTAAAAATAAATGAATAAATAAATAAAAATGAAGCTCCTGCACGCAAATGTGCACATAATGCGCGCATTGTCGGCGACGTTTATCAACAACACGAACACGGCCAGCTAAAACCAAGACGAGCCGAGCCTTGCACTTATATAAAGTTTGCATTTTAAAAAACAGTAATTAAAACACAGTCTATGTGCATAACATTTATCAACCCCCCTCCTACTCTTACCTGGCTTTCACCTCCGTTTTACTGTTTATCAGGGAAAAGGCAGAGATCACTCAACCGGGACCGACACAAGAAAACTGCGTTAGAGCTGTCCGACCGATCAAACACATTGGACCATAGGACAGCACGGAGTGTCGGGAGGTTAGCAGACACCGACTAGGAGCGTAACCGAGCAAGTTTTAAACAAGTGTTTTCGTTTTCCGACCGCCTGACCTAGTTTCGCTCCCACAACTCTGCTCCAGTAGTTTGCCTATGAGTTAAAGATGGCGTTTGTGTTGCTGCTGCTGCTGCGTCGAGACACATCCGAGCTGGCCGGGCCTGCAGTTACAGCGAGCGGCCGACAGGGGGCGGCGTTTCACGCTGCTGGAAGGAAGTCACCAAAACATTGGATTGAAATCTCAGTTCATTTTTATTTAACAAGGTTGTTATCCTGCAACCAATGCATACCCCCAAGAGCAGAACAAATCAAGCAAAAAAAGAAAAAGAAAAAAGAAAAACTCAATTTAACAATATGTTATAGCCGTAGGGCACTGGTTGTCAAACTGTGGTACACTGGTAGTCCTTTACTTTCCTGTAAGGCACTTAGAGAAATCCTTGAAATATTTTTTTTATTAAATAAAATCATTTACATCGAACCAGGGGAACACTCAAATAAGTTTTGCATTTCCTGAAATATCTCCTTTCTCAGTACCATCTCTGCTTTCATTCATATCTATGATTAGCTCAAATGTGATGTGAGATAGCAAGAGCGTCGCACCCGTGGGGGATGGGGGGGATGCGACACCCCCACTTTTACAAAAAGACGATTTCACCCCCCCCACTTTTTCTGAGATTTAAACCATTTACCCGTCCTCGCAGTCCACCAGCATACTGAAACGGAGGCCACGTCAGTTCTCCATAGGCTACATGAAAACCCATTGGTCCAGTTACATCCATCCGGCCATCCAGCCAATCACAGCCAATCACAGCCATTTGACCAAACCCACCAGGTCCGCCGCACGAAAAATAGGAATTCTGTCGGTAACTAACAAAACTATGTCTTGCTTTGTGACATTTAAGTCAATATTAACCAAGCCAGGTGGCAAACAAACTTAGCATCGAGTCAAGTTAATGGTAACTGACAGAAGGTTTGCTAATTTGCAGACATCTACTTCTAAGTTTGATGATCAGACCATGTCTAAAAGGAAGAGACAGCAGACCATCGACTCATTTTTCAAGTCAAAGTGTCAAGTAAGTGGAGTTGTAGTGAGAGGAGGGAAACATCAAGCTAACATTATTTATGTGCAATCATGTAAGATACACATCTGCTATAATTACATAGCTAATCATGCCATATATCGTTGGAAAGCTAAGACTGTTGTGATTCGTTTGATGCCGACCATTTCAAGATAAAATCACAACAGGCATAATCAACGCCACAACCGAGCAATCACGCAATTATAAAAGGTAAATCAACTCACCAATAAAGCCACACAGAAACCGGCTGTTAGTCCGACAAAAACGTTGCTTTTTTAACCTTGTGGTTGTGCTGATTCTAATGACACCTCCCATTTGTGTTGTGCTATATAAATAAAGATTGAGTTAGATGTTGGGGAGTTCTTTGACAGAAAATTGAAGACTCAAATCCGGCTTCCAAACTACCATCACCAATGATAGCAAGTAAGCAAGTAGCAAGTAAATGTATCTTCCACTTTTTGTTGCCATGCTGGCAACAGGCCTTCAGCTGTTAGCCATAACTTGCCAAAGTTGATTGAGTAGTCAGAGCATTTTAATTATTTCTAGTTATACATATATATCGTTAATTTTCCCGATAATCAATGCAGATAATTTCGCTCATGTGCCACCCCTAGAATACCCCCACTTTTTAAAGTGCTGTGACGCCCCTGTGAGATAGTAAGCAAAGGTTAAATGAAGGGTTCAAAAACTCTGCAATCTCCAAACAGGACATTTCAGGAAGTGAAGTGCAGATCAGGAGAACACCTTTAAAACCAAATTAGCTCTGAATTCTTGAACTGGTTCTGCCCCTGATTCAAAAACAATCAACAATAAATAATATCTTTAGGAATAAATCTGCTGGATTTTAATGTATGTGAAACTAGTGGCAGCTGGAGAGAATATTTTCTCAGGTGGTATGTGGTATAAAAAGTGATACAAAGGTTATGTACAGAATACTCATTGTTTTTTCTTTTCTTTTTTGTATGTTTATGACAAATGTTTATTATATTCCTGCCTAAAGGGATACAATTATGATGGCTGTTCACCCCCACCCTTAAATCTTGAGTTGATAAATTATATCTATAACACAACAGTGTATATATTTTGTATTGTTGGAGCCATTTATTCTCTATATTTCATAACGTTCAAATACAAATCTTCAAATTAAACAGGTAAACATCGTCCCAGGCTTGTCAGTGTAACAGGGGTTACATCAGTCAGCCCAAAATGAGAGCTGTGGTCCCCCCAAAAAAATGTAGTGCCGTCTGCCATTACAAATAATGTCATCCCAGGAGTTCAACTAGTCCTCCGCTCCAATGCGTGTTGGTGGAACAATGGCAACACAGTCCTGTCCTGCCTGGCTTGTGTCCCAGGCGGCCATAACGTTATTTGGCTCCTGATCCATCCAATAAATGAAATTCCACTTGAATGTGTCGCCATTGACCCAGAAGAAGGTGCCCTCCTTGACCATATCTTGCAATCCAATCCATGCTGAATGAAAATTCTCGCTAGGATTCTGCTGTACATACTGAAAAGTCATGTTTGTCAAGAATGCCTGGTCTTCTTTATTCCAAACCATAGCCAGGTCACCCCCATAGTCAAGACACTCTATGTGAGCCTTTTCCCACTTCTTTGTTTCGTGGAACAGGATGAAGCAGCGTGAAGCGTGCTCAGTCCAGCCAGGCAGGCAGCGTGAACACTGCAGGGTGTCTCTGTTGCAGAATCTCCAAATGAAGCCCATTTCGTCCGAGAACAGGATTGAAAGCTGGTGTTCATTAGCTGCTTTCAGCTGCATGGAGTTTAGCTGTTCATTTAATAACAGCCGGTGCAACTGTTTGCTTTCTGCGCCTTGGTGGGTGATGATCTTCAGTGATTCGTTCAGATGGAGGTTAAGTTGTTTGTTCTCTTCCTCTATGAGGTTAAAGTTTTCAGGAGTTGAATTCAGAAACATGTTAAGCTTTTGGTTCTCCACATCCAATTGTCTCTTTTCTTGAATCGGGTTCTCCAAGTGCAGGTTCAGCTGTGTATTTTCTTGGGTGATGTTGTTCAAGAACAGGTTTAGCTGTGTATTTTCAGCAGACAACAAGGTGAAGGTATCCAGTGTTGCAGTTAAGTGCAGCTTCAGTTGGTTGTTCTCAGTACCCAGAAGGGTGAGGTTCTGATAGGTGGAATTCAGAAGCTGTTTCAGCTGAATGTTTTCCATTTTAAACTTTTTCTCATTCCATGCTGTCTCCTCTGGCATATGTTGTAATTTTGCATTCAGAAATTGCTGTTTATTTATCTGACTGAAGAGGGCACTGGTCACACCAGACACAAGCACTATCAAAATCCCAATTAAAATAGCTTGCCAATTGGATTGCAGTCTTTTTATCAAGATGTTTAATGTCCCTTCTGTGCCCGTTATATCTTCATCTTCTATGCCTGTTATATCTTCAACTTCTGTGACTGTGAGTGTTTCTGAGTCCTCATCAGAATTTTTGTGTGGGAAACTGCAAAACAAAAGAAGACGATCAAGAGATGTTCTGATAAGCACAGTGACAGGAAAAAAACATTACAATTGCAGACTGACCTTTATGGTTTCAAGGCAATAATTGTTCTAATAAATAGTTCTAATCTGCTAGTCTCCTGCAGCCACTGTGGCAAGCTACCTGTGACACATTATTTCCCTGCAGAACTGATGGAACCTCTATATAAGTAGCCTATATAGTACATTTTCCCATTATATTAGTTAATAAGTCACCATATGGCATATCTTTTTATGCAGTCAACATCTACCGTGTGCTGATATCCAGTGTTGCAGTTAAGTGCAGCTTCAGTTGGTTGTTCTCAGTACCCAGAACGGTGAGGTTCTGATAGGTGGAATTCAGAAGCTGTTTCAGCTGAATGTTTTCCATTTTAAACTGTTTCTCATTTTTATACAGATAATCTTGTACAATACATTATTCAATCCAAAAATGTATACTGCATCCAAACATTAAGTTACAGACTACCAGCAAACGGAAATTATTCTAAACTCTCCAAACTCCCACAACTTTACTCTTGATTTATTACCTCATTTGGATTTCTTCAGTGTAAGTCATGTCATCAGTTGTACATATTCCTGCAACGTGTTCTTCAAGAGCAGGTTCAGCTGGGTCTGTTCTTGGGACTTGTTCTTCAAGAGGAGGTTCAGCTGTGTCTTTTCTTGAAAACAAAAAGAAGGAGATGTTCTTAAAGCACATTGACAGGTAAAAAAAACACATTGCAATTACAGATTGGTCTTTATGATTATTGTGAGTGCAGCCATTTTCTGTTCTCTGGCTTTTGCACGCAGCCTTTTGCAAAGGTTGCACTCTGAGATCACAGTTCTTGCTGCTGCATTTGCTTTAGGTATCCAATAACGTTGTCTTAATCTCGCCAAGACGTGATTTCTGCCACCGTGTCCCGTTTCCTGGTGGATGTGATGTAAAATAAGGTGGGCTATCCTGTGTTGTTTATGCAGAAGTACAGGATGCTTGGCCTCCTCAGGCATCGCTGATCTGTTCAGACACCCCCCTACTCTCAACACACCGTCTTGTAAATATGGGTCCAATTTGAGAATTGAACTGTTTCTTTTCACATGAGAGTTTCCTTGGTGTAGAACTTTTATTTCTTCAGCATAGGTCTGTTTCTGACTGTGCTTGATCAGTTCCATTTCAGCTTTGGATAAATCCTCAACGGTAAGCATTTTCTTTTCCAAGTTCGTCTTACAAATAATCATTTGTTCTTTAACCATTCGTCTGCGTTTCTCTGTGTCATATTCAGACTGTTGCAAAGCCTTCTCGAATGCTTTTCTTTTCCCACTGAGGTACCGCAGCAACTCTTTCAAGCGCAGAATCCAGGCGGTTGCCTTTTTCAGCTTGTGCCAACTGGAGTAATGTTCCACAAGGTGGTTCACTGGATCTGTGTTGTCTACCACTGGTCTTGTGCACGATACAGCAGCTGACGTTTTCACTTCTTCATCATTTTCTGACAGAGAAGTAGACTGTTCAGGTTGCTCTGGCCACTCCTTCTGATTGCTCAAGAAACTAGGCCCTTGAAACCAATTCTTACTTGACATGAAGCTCTCGATCTTTAGGCCCCTGGACGCCTGATCAGCTGGGTTTTGAGTGGTGTTGACATAATTCCATTGAGCTATTGTGGTGGCTTCTCTGATGAAAGAAACACGATTTGCCACAAATGTCTTGAAACGAAGAGCATCATTTTCAATGTATTTTAGTACTGTCGTACTATCCGTCCAGAAGACCGAATCAGTCAAGGGAACTTGAAGTTCTTCTTTCAACATCCGGTCAACCTTGACTGAAACCATTGCAGCCGTCAACTCCATTCTTGGGATTGTAACCTGCTTAAGAGGAGCGACTCGGGACTTTCCCATCAAAAAGCAAACATGTTTCTCTTCTCGCTCATTCGTCAACAAGAGGTATGACACAACCCCATATCCATCTTGACTTGCATCTGAGAAATGGTGGATTTGTGCAACCTTTGTGGGTCCAAATGAGCTAGGCTTGAAACATCTGCTCACACAGAGATCTGACAACTTGTCAAGGTCTGCTAACCACTTCTGCCATGTTCGTTGTGACTTCACTGGAATTTCCTCATCCCAGCCTTTTTTCTCTTTGCAGAGGTCTCTTAGAATAAGCTTGACGGGCAGGAGTAGTGGTGCAAGAAATCCCATTGGGTCATACACAGAACTAACAACAGATAGGATGCCTCGTCTTGTGCATGGCTTGTCTGGCAGCTGAATCTTGAACTTGAAGCTATCAGAACTTGTGCACCACTGCACACCTAATGCCCTTTCTACTGGTAGTTCGTCATGCTGCAAGTCCAGGTCTTTAACTTCAGCTGCTCTTTCGTTGTCAGGGATGGAGCACAGCAACGCTCTGCTGTTGCTTACCCACTTAGTTAAGTGGAACCCGCCTCTGCTACACAACTTCGTCAGCTCTTTCACAAGATTAACAGCTTAATCTTCTGGAGCAACTGACTTCAAACAGTCGTCCACATAGAAGTTCTTAAGGACTGTCTGAGTGGCTTCTGGTGAAGTCGTTGTAGCTGCATCTTGTGCTGTTCTTCTTAGTGCATAAGAAGCACAACTGGGGGATGACGTGGCTCCAAATAGGTGCACACACATCCTGTACTCTGCCACCTGCTCATTGAGATCAGCACCTGGCCACCAAAGAAAGCGCAACAGATCTGCATCTTCATCTGGAACCCGCACCTGGTAGAACATGGATTCAATATCCACCATCAGAGCGACAGGTTCCTGCCTGAACCTAAGCAGCACCCCAATAAGGGTGTTTGTAAGGTCAGGCCCTTGTAGCAGTTTGTCATTCAGCGACACTCCCTAACTGACACTAAGTTGCCGTACAGTCAAACACGATCCTCAACTTTCTCTTTTTTGGATGATACACCCCGTGGTGCGGGATGAACCATACTCTTCCGTCACTGCGACTCAACTGTTCATCTGAAACTCTTGTGGCATAGCCTTTCTCCAGGATGCTGTTCATAAAATCTTTATACTTTTGAAAGAACTCTGAATTTCTATTTAACTTCCGCTTCAAGGAGTTAAGCCTTTGCTCAGCTATACCACGGTTACATGGCATCTTCACCTGGTCATCCTTCAGAGGCAGCTTAATGCAGTAATGGCCATCTGTAAGATGTGCTGATGTTGTCACAGTGTGCATAAACTGCTTGTCATCTTGTGATAGCTCTCGCTTGTCCTCACACCGGCGTTCTGGAAAATCAGCATCATAATGCTTCATCAACATGTCTTCTATGCTCAATACAGAAATGCGGTTAACAAAGAAATTCTGTCTTTCAGCATCATCAGATTCCTTCTTTTGACATCTGCTGATGGGCCCATTGATTACCCATCCTAGAGCAGTCTTTACGGCATATGGACCGTCGCTTCGGCTGTTAATTATCTCCCATGGCTCCATAGCCTTGTAGGCGTTGGTACCAATGAGAAGACTGATCTCTGCTTCCAGTTTTGGGAGATGGACTCGGTTCAGGTAAGACCACTTCTCCAAATCTTTCTTCTGTGGTATATTGGCTTTCTTTGCAGGTATGTCTGGGTGTGTATACACATTGGGCAGCTTGATGTAGTCTTGTCCATCTAAGCCACATACCTCTAGATCTGTTAGGACGTAACTGCTCACTTTCTGTTCTGGTGACATGGTGTGAAGAATGTACTCTGTCTTTCTGCCTCGGATATTCAACTTCTTCGCCAAGTCCTCAGTACAAAAAGTCGCTGTGCTTCCTTGATCCAGGAATGCATAAGTTTTGATAATTTTTGTGCCCTTCTTGTGTTTTATCTGCACAGGTACAATGGGAAGGATACATGCATTGTTCCCGGCCCCAGTATGTTCTCCTCTACCACACCCTGCAGACACAAGAGCATTCATTACTTCGGCTGTGCCCTGAGAATTGTCATCTGCACTGTTCTTCTCTGATGTGCGATCTTCTTTTACGACATGCATGATAGCAGGATGCTTAAAGGAACAGTCAGGGCATGAGCTCTTTTTCTTACAGTCCTTAGACAGATGACCTGCCGTAAGACAGCTAAAACAAAGCCCTTGTGTCTTTAAAAATTCAATTCTGTCTTTCAAAGACTGATCTTTGATCTTGTTGCACACATTCAGTGCATGATTCTTTTTGCAGTACAAACAGGGACTTTGAAAAGCATTGGCTGACTTAACAGCTGAAGGCTTCTTCTCTGGTTGGCCTTTAGTGGCATCCTTCTCAGTAGCAGTCACACTTACTGCGAAGCTGCTCCTTTTAGATTCACCTTTTCCTGAATTTACCTTCTTCCTTGTGTTTCCCTGGTTACCTGTGGTTGTGTCCAGGATATCACCAAACAGTGGGTCATTGAAAATCTTGGCTTGATGGTAAACAAAGTCCACCAGATCAGGAAACCTAGCTCGTTTTTTCGTTCTGTCTTGAATGTCGTAAGCAAAGCTTCTCCATTTCTCTTTCAGCTTAAATGGAAGTTTGGAATAGATGCACTTCATGTTGGTAGGATTGTTCATTTCGTCCATGTAGTCCACATCACTCAATGTGTTACAACATCCAATCAAGAACAAAGCGAAGGTGTTCAGACCCTTCCTGTCCTCTGGCTTTATCTGAGGCCATTCCATTGCCTTCTTGATATAGGCATTGGCAATTATCAGTTCATCACCATAATGACGGTCAAGCAACATCCTAGCTTCCCTATAAGCCCTGTCTGGCCTCATGTGCTCACAGCTGCGAATGAGGTCAAGCGGTTCCCCACTCGTGAACTGTTCCAGGTAATAAAGGCGATCTTGCTGGCTGTCTGTCTTGCTATCAATGGCATGCTCGAAGGCTCTTATGAAAGACCTATATGTCAGAGGATCTCCTGTAAACACTGGTATGTCTCTGTGAGGCAGCTGAGTCAGACTTTGTTGCTTGATGAGCATTTCAGTCACCTCGTTTTGACGCTGCAATACTTGATACAGGTCATCAGTAGAATCATCGTCAATCGTATGCCTTGAGGAAGACTTTCTTCTGACTGAAGAAACAACTGGTGCAGCTGCCTTAGGCTTGATAGCAGGCAAAAGTTTACTAGCTCCATGAGGCTCATAATGATCACTTGTAAACATTTCTTTTCTACCAGTCAAATGCTTAGACCCAGGTCTGGGCCTTGTTACTGGATCTGTGTAATCATCCATAGACCCATGAGCATCTTCAAATTCTTCGTAAACCTTTAATTTGGCATTCGAAGCTGCAAGCTCAGTTTCAATCTGCAACTGCTCCTTTTTCACTCTCAAATGCACTTCTTCTTGCTCAAGCTTTTGTTTCATTTTCATAGCCGCTGCTCTTACTAACAGTGCTTCACGTTCTGCTTTAAGTTTCAACCGCGCTGAGCTAGTGCTAGATAGTTGAGATGCACGACTTGTAACTGAGTTGGCCACAGAAACACTATCCTGAGGCCTAACACCATCTTCCTCATCTTGATAACCTCTTTTAATTTCTGCAATCCATTCATTTGTTTCTTGTATGAATGCCTTTAATTCTGCGTGTCTGCTTTCATATGTCTCCTGATCAACTTTCTGATCATCTTCACTTAACAGCTCACATAATTCTTCATTAAGACGTTTATACTCTCCAAAACATCTTTCAAACTTCAGCAGAGTTTCTTCTTTTATGATGTCAACATTGCATTCATCTTGCTTCAATGTTTCTATCTCATTCTTTTGTTTGGTTAGCTGTGCCAGCTTTCCCTTTCTCTCGCCTTTTAGTCTCTGTATTTTCTCCTCTATAGCCCTTTCCGTAGGCTTTGGCGCCCTCTTTTGGTCAACAGACGCATCTGCATTCTTTTCTGCCATCTCGTTTCACTCGTATATCTCCACACATAAACTGTGACAATTTCACAAATTCCTCACAGCTTCTGAACTCTTCAATAAATTCACAGACACTTGTGAAAAGAGTTACTGTATGTGTAGGATCGTTTGGCAGAAATTCAATGACTTTCTGAGCTGGAAATCCTGTGGGCATTTACTTTCACCTTTACTTTCCTCCTTTAGCTAGCTGGCTAGCTAGCGTTGCTAGCAGGCTAATAGAAATGAGGAGAAAATATCAGACCTGATCCAGGCAAAACTTGCTTCAGCCGACGCTCTTTCAGGGTCACCAACTTTCCTCAAACTTCAATGCTGATTTCAGTTGGTTCTGTCTTCTTACCAAGCTACTGTAGCATAATAGCCTCATGAACTTGTCTTAGCCCAGTAGTTAGCTCCGCCGTGGCTCTGCTACTCTCGTGGCTTTTTTGCAAGTCTTTTGACTTTGATGTGAGTGCAGCGTGCTGACTCACACGCGACACGTACACAAAATAAAGGTCTTGAATCCTTCTTCGAGTTTGTACCTTTTACTGAAATTTAAAACAATACAAAACAAAAGATGAATTCCTAACAGCTAAATTATTCTAATGTGCCGTGACGGTCAAAAGACTGTGATGCTCCCATGGCTCGAGGCTTCTAGATGTCCTTCATGCGTACTCACGCTTTTATATTAACCTCAACAGCCAATCATATTCCATCACATTATAGCATGTGCACGTGAATATTCTTATTATCTAAAAATCAACTTAAAATTCTTCAACAAATATTAATATCTTAATATAGTATTAAATCTAACTGTACAAATATGCACAAAACCTACAAAACATAAAAATGGCTCTAACAATTATAATTGTATATACACTGAACAAAAATATAAATGCAACACTTTTGTTTTTGCTCCCATTTTTTACCACCTGTGAGGTGGGATGGATTATCTCGGCAAAAGAGAAGTGCTCACTATCACAGATTTACACAGATTTGTGAACAATATTTGAGAGAAATCATTATTTTGTGTGTATATAGAAAATTTATATCTCTGAGTTCATCTCATGAAAAATGAGAGCAAAAAAAAAGTGTTGCGTTTATATTTTTGTTCAGTGTATGATATTTTCATCATTATCAGATTGTTATACTCTACCTGCAGCCACTATGGCAAGTTGTGACATATTCCTTCCCTGCAGAACTGATGAAACCTCTATATAATTTTCCTAGTCACCATATAGCATATCCTTTTATGAGCATATACTGTACACTGGTGTCTAAAATAACATGAGGCTAAAATGTTTGAAAAGAAAAGAAACTGTATTCTTGTATGCACTGTCAGTGCACATGTATTTGTTTTACAATTGATAAAATAAAGTTATAAAAAATAAATAAAATAATACATGGCTTTATTTTATTTTTTATTTTAATTTCAGTCAGTTTGCAACATAAACAACATAGTTGCATGATTTTATTGTCTAGATAGATAGATAGGCCCTGAAATAAAAACATCCTTACAACAGTCTTTTAGCATGTCGAAGAGGAGATTAAAATCATTTAGTCGTGTTGTCTACGTTTCGCTTCAGGTTAACTACTAACAAACTTTAGCTCCTGATTTAATCACCTACCTGTCTTGGACTCCCTCGGTGGGTTTCCTCTTCAACTTTACGTGTCTCCTAAAGCAGCTAAGAGTTTTTTTTTTAAGAGTATCTTTTTTTGTTATCAGATTGAACAATAAGAGCCAATATTGCTAAGTTGAAAAATATTGATGAACAATTAGATGTGCCTATTTTTGGTTTTCCTTTCTGGCATTTTCCCAGGAGATTAATGCAAATTCTAATTATCTAAAAATCAACTTAAAATTCTTCAACAAATATTAATATCTTAATATAGTATTAAACTAACTGACAAATATGCCCAAAACCTACAAAACATAAAAATGGCTCTAACAATTATAATTGTAATACACTGAACAAAAATATAAATGCAACACTTTTGTTTTTGCTCCCATTTTTTAACCACCGTGAGGTGGGAGGATTATCTCGGCAAAAGAGAAGTGCTCACTATCACAGATTTACACAGATTTGTGAACAATATTTGAGAGAAATCATATTTTGTGTGTATAAAAATTTATATCTCTGAGTTCATCTCATGAAAAATGAGAGCAAAAGTGGTTGCGTTTATATTTTTGTTCAGTGTATGATATTTTCATCATCATCAGATTGTTATACTCTGCGATCACCTGCAGCCACTATGGCAAGTTGTGACATATTCCTTCCCTGCAGAACTGATGAAACCTCTATATAATTTTCCTAGTCACCAATAGCATACCTTTTATGAGCATATACTGTACACTGGTGTCTAAATAAAATGAGCGAAAGTTTGAAAAGAAAAGAAACTGTATTCTTGTATGCACTGTCAGTGCACAGTATTTTTTACAATGATAAAATAAAGTTATAAAAAATAAATAAAATAATACATGGCTTTATTTATTTTTTATTTTAATTTCAGTCAGTTTGCACATAAACAACATAGTTGCATGATTTATTGTCTAGATAGATAGATAGATAGATATATAGATAGATAGATAGATCGATAGATAGAAGATAGAAGACGAGCCCTGAAATAAAACATCCTAAACAGTCTTTTAGCATGTCGAAGAGGAGATTAAAATCATTTAGTCGTTTTGTCTACGTTTCGCTTCAGGTTAACTACTAACAAACTTTAGTTGGGTTCTCTCCAGGTGCTGCGGCTTCCTCCCCCGTTTATGAAATAAACATTTTGGAAAATTAGTGAAAAATAGGACCGTTTGTACTTTGTGTAAAGTGTAAATATGATTTCTAAATCAATATATTGGACATAATATTATTGTCTCTCTAAATGCATTTCACCATTTGAATTATGCTGTCAAGTGGAAGTCTCTAGTGTGCTAGCTCTATGAGCCACACAATGTGGAAGATCCATAATTTTATGTCCAGAACTTCAACGTTTTTGGCACGCGTACACACACATCAACAACCAATTGTTCTTTTTTACAAGTCAACTGAGAAGACAAGTCTAAATGCATGTTTACAGTAATCTTAAACCTTTGTAATAAAACCATTAGAAAGAACATACTTCATCATACTTCAAGGATAGATGGTGCTAACATAATCACATTTCTGATGTATCTGTTTGGGCACTGACAGCATGTAGTGTGTGCTGTCAGTCACTCACCTCTGTCTGGCCACTTGTTCTTGGGCAGCGTCGAGCTCCAACATGCTGAGGTGACTGATGGTGGCCTGCAGCTGCTCTCTGCTGCTCTCTACCTGCTCCTGTAACTGGATGTTGAGGCTCTGTTGTATAAAGTAGGTAAAATGAGCTCAACATTAAACATCTACAGCAGTAAATTTCAAGAAACACATGCAGCATTAATATGAATCCAAAAACATATAATAGTAAAACACTGACAGGCAGAATTTTACTGCATAATGAGT